>NC_086362.1:10461800-10808625 GCF_036324505.1 Eleginops maclovinus
CTCATCCATTTCACAGCTGCGGAGTGAACATCTGAAAATCCGAAATGTGTGCGAGGGGGCAAACGGCACCCCGTAATTTCTCTGCAACACCCGCTCATCTTCCCTCTCCATCTCGCCTCTTTCCCTCGTTCCTCGCAGCCATCAACCACAACAATCAGCCGAGATCTTCGCAGAGAGCCGAGAGAGAGGGTGCAGAGAGCATGAAGAGGAGGAGGAGGAGGACAGAGGGAGGAATATTAATGGAATTGATGGTAAAGTGCAGCGGCTTGACATTTAAGGCTGAGACTGACTGGACTTCGTGGGTACCTATGGCACAGGGAAGGATTTGACTTGGATATATACGGGTCACAAAATTGCAAAACTTTTAAGGTAGAAATCCCACTTCATGGCAGATTCTTCATTGTTTTGATGCCAAATGTGAAAAAAGGAGGAATTACTGGTGAGGTGTGACTTCACTTCACTCAACCTTAGATTGTTTTAATTAAACCAAATTGTGATCTCAGCAGTTAGAATTTGAAAGCATGCCGAGACGAGGAAGGCAATTGATGGCAAAAAATATGCTCTCTATCAGCTCTGATAACATTTTTTTGTATTTACCAGTTTAATTGCAGTCATGTGGAATTTATCTAAATTACTTTTTTAAGGAGTGAGCAGAATGTACAGTAATTCCATCTAATAATATACATTATTATTGTCCTTTGCAAAACCAGGAAGTAGCTTTCCCAAATCAAAACACACAGTTGGAGACACAATTTTCAGGATGACCTTTGTTTTGACTTCTAAATAAATGATTTGGATAACAACCGTTCAAAACTTTAGTAAAATGATGTGATCGTAAGGGAATTAATAACCATTTAAGACCAAAACAATATGCTGAAAGGCACTTTAACTCTGTTAAAACTTATATTTTTCTATGAACGCACTCTTTTAAAATTACACTTCACCATTCAATCCATCATTTTATGAAAATATTGATTGGTGCAACTTTAAAAATACATTTCCTGGTTCTTTTGAAATAGCTTCTGTATTTTTTATTAACTCACTCTTATCTTATATCGTCACTTTGACCTTCAGGAATTATCACTTACTGTTGTGACCAAAACATAGTAAACTAAATTCAGACTTTTGTATATAAATTAATTCCATTTTGACCATTTACGTGTATTAAGAAGAGCAATACCCTTCAGACAGAGAGCTCCCTATTTCAGTCTAGCCGGAACAAACACTTTCAGGCCTTCTAGCTGGGGTTGGTTGAGACCGAGGTGGAGAGTGAGTGATGATGGAGCAAACACAAATCAGTGGAGTAGTGAGGGGGTGTAGAGGGAAATGGAGAGGCAGGACTGCGATAAGACATGGTGAGGGAAGCAGAGAGGGCCAAAGCGGCGAGAAGTGACGAGAGCTGATCTCTATTGATCACCACAGACAGCTTCATTATCAGCACTTACTGGACACACGCTGAATTCACAACCACTTCCTCCTGTGTGTGGGTGGCTGTGTGCACGTGTGTGTGTCTATGAGCGTGGAGTACATTACTTTTTAAACGAAGTCTGGTGGAGATTCTCAAGTTGACGGTTTCAATCTGGTTATTTTGGGTCGACTCCAAAATCCAATCTATACGAGAGACAAATTAATTTAATTTGAAAACTTTTCAATGAACGTAACATTTGTGTTTGTATGATAGTGTGTCCCTGTGCACATTGTGGATGTGTCCTTGCAGTCCTCCGAAGCAGTCACAATGACTGTTTTCTCCAACAGTAAGTCCATGAATTAATGAGCGCGAATGTTGAGACATCTCTCTGAGAGCCGGAGAAAGAATTGAACGATCAAGGAGGATCGGGGAGAGAATGAAAGGAGGAAGGAAAGGGAAAGAAAACAAAATGGTCTTTTGTGAGCAACAACAAAGCCTCAATGCTTTTGTGGGAATCAAAATTGAATACAGTTTTTGAAGGCCAATATCGATACTAACTCATGTACTTCACTTAAGTTTCTTATGAGATAGTATAAAATGTACCCAATTTTTCTCAAAATATGGTACTTTCCCTCTAACACATTCTTAGCAGAAAAAAACTTCAATTATTGTTCAACTAACTTACCGAAATGATCAAAATAAGCTCCGGCTCAACCGGCCGAAACATCAACAATAAGTCAATTGATTATATACTACCACTGTGTATAAATATAACATTAACAGAGGCCAAATTTGTACAAACAAGTACTTTTTTATACATTAGTCATGAGCTGTAATGAACAAAAAACTCTGAAACTGAAGAAGCAAAACGAAATAATTCATTTGATTTTTTACACCTTTCTATTATAACATGTTTTGTTTTTTTTATTCACACAAATTACAAAATGCAATGTACAATCACAACAAATAAAACACAAATTACAGAAATAATAGGAAAACAAACCCTCCCTCTCAGGACCAATGACTGCAAGCAGTTAAGATGGCTAGATCAATCCGTTAATTTTTCAGCTTTCGACACGCATAAACCAATATTGGACTCCTTAACTCTAATCACGCGTACAGTGAACAGCTCTATGTACATCAACTTTCTACTATAACATTTTAAACCGAGGTATGACTCATTGTATTAAAGGATACTTCTTACACTACTGGTGAACATATCAACTGGTCACTACGATAAATATGTGTTGAGGATTCAGTTTATAAAAAATATTGGAATGGTACAGAACAAAGCCAACTCCAAGGACTGCCATGCACTACATCAGCTCTGCCTCTTATTGGTTTCCTGCAATAAAACCAGGAACACTGTCCACTCCACATCAATGAGACACAGTCTGAATGCAGTTAACAGCCAATAGGATTCAGCGGCACATAATATGGCTGAGGGAAGGGAAACGGGGTATAATGCATGTTCACTTCAAATCTCCTTTTTCCCCCTTTTCCAGCCTCCCCCCCCCTCTCATCCCCACACACCCTTTGCTTCATATCTTCCTTTCATTACCTGGAGAGGAAGCAGCGGCCGAGGGGAGGGAGGGAGGGGTTGAGATTGAAGGTAGTTAGTGCTTGCTGGAGTTAGAGGTGTGTGTGTGTGTGTGTGGGGTGAGTGAGGAGAGGAGGGAAGAAAGAATGAGCGAAGGCTGGCAAGGAGTTGCCTTGGCAACGGGGAGCGGGGCCCTCGTTAGCCCAGCAGGTGCTAATAGGGATAACGAGGGGGGGCTGAGGGGGGAGCAGAGAGGGAGACCTTTACCTCTCCCAGCACCCTTTGCTACGTTACTCCTTCTGTCTGCTCCTCTTCCCTTCCTTCCTCCTCTCACCCTCTCTTCCCGTCTCATGCTCCCCCTATTTCTTATTCTTCTTCCCTCGCCATCCAGCTATTCCATTTTGAGCCTCTCTTTCCATTTCAGCTGCACCGGTTGCACTCATTTCAACAACTACCGGCCCCATTTCCACCTCCAACCCACCCGCCCCACACTCCCTCTTTCTCTCGCCGTCTCTCCATTTCCACTTTTCTTCTCCAATCCATTTTTTGCCTCTCTCTCTAAAACTCATCCTCTTCTCCAGCCCTCCATCCTGTCCTCCATCCATCCTTACAGTACTTCAAGACGGATAGAAAATAAAGTCCTCCAGCCGGCTCTCCAGATGGAAAAAAAAGGAGCAGAGAGACAAGAAAATAAAGCTGAAGGGATTGTGAGGGCGAAAAAAAAAGAAAGAAAAAGGGAAAGGGGTAGAGGCAGAGAGACGGAGAGAGGACATTCAAATCAATACTTGTGTTTGTCAGGTTGTATTTTTCTGCTGCCTCGTGTTTAGTCCTCCCCCTGTACTATTGCTTTCTGTATGTCTCTTGCTCACACACACACACACACACACACACACACACACACACACACATACACATACACACACACACACACACACACACACATGCTCTGGCGGTGAACCCAGCGGCCGCCGCCATTTCAGGTTGTTTTCTCGTCCTCAAAGCTCTTTCTCCCTTGGCTGCCCTGGCCATTTTGCCATCTCCGACAAAGCCTCTTCATAAGGCATTCAGCAAAAGGACAGATCTTACGCCGCCGATTCATGAATGTCGAGTTCATACAACCTGATGCTAATTAAAATACAAGTGCCCAAGTCCTGGCCACTTATCCGCACAAAGAAAACACGGGGACTCTGCATCAATGAGCGGAGCTGTCCAACAAATATGTCTAAATTAAAAAGGGTAAAACATTTTTCCCCAAGGTCTGATTTTCTGTTAGCAGAAGGATTCAAACTTGTGTATCACCTGTAAACCACTCACTCACATTTTAAGTATACATTAATTGGTATACAGCAGAGTGGTAGAAAGTAAGAAGTGTGACCTTCTGGTAATTTAGTTTATCTGAGGCAGACTGCACACTCAGAACAGACAGCCCAAGGAACACATGCACCTTTACCCAAATGCAAATGTGTCCCTTGCTCTATTTCTCCTCATAGAGAAGCTCCCTCATGGCTTTAAAGCCGTTCACACAATATTAAATAAACAATATTACCTTTTTTTCCATCAGTCTGTGCCACATGTGGTAACACACTGTACCCGTCGTATCTCTGTTTGTGATGGTGACGCTCAGAGCAGAAAAAGTGCATGTTTTAAATTTGGCACAGTAATAGAATCCTAGCCTCGCTGTTCTTGGCAGGGGTGTCAATCAGGCTGGGAAACAGTGTAGGGGGGTTATTTCAGCTGTCCACCATGTTCCAGGCGTCATATGGCTGACCTCAAAGTGTTGTGAAGTGTTCGAAGATCTAAGATTTCAGAGGCTTTATTGTCAAATGCCCAGTAGCTACAGGGTAGTTTATGTCCAGGCTCCTCCAGCAATGCAGCATAAATATACTTAAATAGGACATGGGAAGAAACACAGATAATGAGAGAACGTTACAAGTGACCAATGTGCAAATGAATGCAGAAATAAGTAAATTATATTCAAGTAAAATAGACTAAAGTCAAATAAAGGCAGTATTTCCAATGTAAAAGAAGCACAAGTATAATTACTGTGGTGTAAAATTACTCTGTTACAAGTAAAAGTCCTGCATTTAAAATCTCACTAAAGTAAAAGAACAAAAGTATTGGCATTTAAAAATACTTAAAGTACCAAAAGGAAAAGCACTTATTGTGCTTAATGTCCCATTTCAGAATCATGTATTCAATTAATGTATTATATTTTTGGTGCATTAATGTGTTCATCACAGATGGTAAAAGTGGAGCTACTTTAAGTTCATTTATAAACCACAGCTGGATATTTTAACCTTTAATTGTAAATCACAGTTTATTTGTATTTTGTATTACATTTATAATCTGAATATGTCAAGTAACTTTTAACTCATTTTAACAAATAGTAGTGAAGTAGAAGTATAAAGTAAAGTACTGTAAGTATTTTAAGTAAGTATTGTACTTTAGTGCCACAAAATCATACGTAGAATACTTGAGTAAATGTGTGTGTACAGTAGAATAAAATACTTAGTCAACAAATGCATGCTCTAAAAACAGGAGTCCAAAATGTGATCACAATGTCACCTGATTCCTAAAGGTTTCAGGTCGCCCTACTGCTTCTTCCCATCGCAGTTATATCGACAGTTGCGTGTTGAACGGGAGTTTAAATATTCTGCAGGCCATTAAAAGGAAGCTGGGAATTGATTGCTGCCTCTAATTGTTATTGTGTGGGGTTTGATGCTATAAAACAGATTGGCTTTGTCCACAGTCTCCTAGGTTTCTCCCATAACATAACAACTGTGCGGAGGGGCCGTGCAGTCCTTTTCTTCTGCTTGTTTAAATTCCAGCTATCTGTTTGGTAGTTAGGCTGTAAAACTGCCAATAGAAAGCAGACACTGGGGAGAACAACATTGACATTGGAAAGGGCTTAAAGGTAGTATTTATATCTAAAATATTCTCTCTGTCTTTCCCTCAAAACACAGCCAGTAACGCTGGCAGCAACACATTGCACACTGTTGCACCTTCACTATGGTCTGTGTTACATGTTGTCCAAGCATGTACTGTCGGCCGTTTCTCTTTATCAAATAAATCTAGTTCATCAGCGTCCAAAGTCAAATACACAAATTTATAATGACTAAGTGGTGGGAAATTTCACACACTTTTGCATCCCTAATTTTCTTGTGGGAAAAATGAAGAGACCACATTTTTCTTAAATCTTTATCTCTAAATGTGTGGCAGCCATTCCGGTGTCTGTTGAATCCCAACACAGAGAAAAATTGTCAGTAGTTTATAGAATACAATAAATAAATAAATAATAAAAATTGAACTCAAATACCCACCTATAAATAATAAAGCAAGAGAAAAGGATAATGATGAAGTGGTCTCTTAATTTGTTCCGCGGCTGTATTTACCTTGTACTATTATAATTAGTTGGATATTTTCAGAAAGTTGCAGAGCTGATATTCTTTCACACAAGCTTGACTATCTTAGTTGTGGTTTGCACATACAGTAGTTGGAATGACATCTCCCCACTGAAGAGACTGAGAAAACATTGAATTAAAGATTTATTTGTTCTAGATATCCGGTGCCTAGAAGAAGTGGTCAGGAGCTAAGGTTACCGGACTGCTTATATTGTGAGAAAGAGTCCAATTAATATCACTTTATCCGCAGCTCTCACCTGCAGTCTCTGGGTGCAGTTTGCCCTGAAGGGTGGAATTTATTACTGTCACGCCCTCTTCCAAGTATTTGTTGCAGGCACTGATGAGGTCAGAGTGTACATGCCAAACGGTTACATCTCAATTCACAAACTAATAACACCTTTCCATATAGTTGGCTGTGTGATCATTATTTATCTTGTTGTTAATAGGTGATGAAAGAAAAACGACTGCCAACATTTCAAATAATGAAAAATGCTTGTTTTCACTGCCAAAGTTAAATAGTTGGCATGGCAAGGCTGGAATAAATAATGTATTCATCATTGGATAGGTAAATGATCAGAAGAAGTTTAACTCCAAGCTTCTTATAAAACTTAAAAGTATCTTTTTATATCTGGAGTATGCCACGCTTTAAAATGGCTGTAAAAATGTATGCACGCTCCCACCAAGCCCTTTAGAGTGCCAAGCACATTATAGCATTTATGCATATATTGTGTATGCATGCGAGATAGAGGACATATAAGTTCAGTGAACCACGAACCAACAAGGACACTGAAGCAAGCAAGCGCACACACACACACACACACACACACACACACACACACACACACACACACACACACACACACACACACACACACACACACACACACACACACACACACACACACACACACACACACACACAGCAGATCCTGAATGAATAAAGCAGTGATTCAGAGGTCTAACTCAAGGACTATCTCTCTCTTTTGTCCGTGTCGCTCTCTGTTCACCTCTCCTTCTCTTCACCAAAATAAACCAGGTGTGCATGTGGTGTATATCTCCCTCCCTCTACCTGTCACCTCAGGGATGAAGAAATGAGTGAGAGAGGGGGGCTGGGGAGAAAAGAGGGTGAGGGAAGAGGAAATTCCCAGCAGAACAGACAGGAGTACAGACATTCCTGGGGTGTGAGTAGTTACAACCCCTCCCTTTTATGCTGCGTGGAATCAGGTCTAAAATGCTTGGGGGCAGATATGACCCTGAAGCTGACACACACACACACACACACACACACACACACACACACACACACACACACACACACACACACACACACACACACACAGAGTCTTCTGAAACAGCTGGATAAAGACATCATCTGTCATGGTTGTCAGCTTACGCCCATCGCGTCTCGACAACAACATCAAAATGCACATGTACGCCAGCGCGTGCACAGAAATCCCAGAAACACACGCTGGCTGAAATGTGTGTGAGTGTGTGGGGCGGGTTGCAAGCCATCGTCCCACCTCCAGTAAATCACATGGACAAACACACATTCGTCCTTCACTCTCATCGCTGAATAATAGCAGGATAGAGACGTCATCTGTCACACTCAACTGTCAACTGTCCAAACGCGGCCGCCCACCTGTCCCAAACACACACACACACACCCAAAAACCATCACATTCACATGTACAGACACACACGGGCTAAATGGATGCAACTGCATCCCTCTCACATCCTAACATTTCTGTCTGTAAACACTCCAATTACCTGAGAGCAGCATGGGGTCTGGGGGGAAATTACTGCTTCATTATCATAGCAGTTATTATGTTAACCCATGTGTCAGAGTCATGGCCCCACACACACACACACACACACACACACACACACACGTAATGATGGGATCACGCTACAGGCTCGGGAGCACTTCTATAGGTGGACGGGGGAGGTCATTACAGCAAAATACATTCATTCAGTATGAGAGGAAAACACATGTACTTATGATAATAGGTATTTCACCAGTATAAATAAAACTGTATGTGTGTGTGTGTGTGTGTGTGTGTGTGTGTGTGTGTGTGTGTGTGTGTGTGTGTGTGTGTGTGTGTGTGTGTGTGTGTGTGTGTGTGTGTGTGTGTGTGTGTGTGTGTGTGTATTATTCTCACTACTATTTTATCCACTCACAATAGCAGCTTCTCCAACAGCAGCCCCTCTCTGTAATGTATTGTCCAATATTCTGTAACTATGTTAAAACCAGCTTTAAAGTGGCTAAGCTGTTACTGCTAAGTGGCTAAGTGCTTCCAAATTCACTTCATCCTGTGTGCTGGTTGTTTAGAAAGAAAAATACAAGTAAAAGTGAAGCAAACCAGCTCCACAAAGATAACAGCAATTCAATAGTTGTAGTAAAAAGCAGCTGGTGGACTGCTTTCTGTCATGGAGATTTGAATCTGCTCACGTACTGACAAATGCTGGAGCTCTTCAACTGTAGTTTACGGTTTAAAACCACTGTAGGTTTTTCTGTATTGTCTTAGCCCGCCCATTCACAGCCTCTTCATTAAATCTGAGACACCTGTGTCTGGTCAGTGTAGGTTCAGCAGAGGATAGTTTCCTAGAGACGGTGCTCATAAAGCAATTTTGGATGCCTCCCCGGACTATGATTGGCCACAGTAATACACTCCTTTATTTCCACTTGACAATGACTTTGTCACTTGTGCTGGCGCAGCTCTAAAATGAAGTGAAATTGAGTGTAGAGGGAGCTATGGCTCAGCAATATCTACTTGTGAGAGGTGTTTAGCCCGTTTGACGGCGTTGGCTCTAGCCGACGGATTTAGCAGGCAAGACACACATTCAATAACATCCTGATCACTCTCCAACCGAATATGGCCCCCATAAAATGCTCCACTGCCGGCCCAGCTCATAACATTCGACATCACCGCCGGGAGGAGCGGGAGGAACGCAGGGATCACATATTTTCATAGTCCCCTGACCTTGACGATTGAAAGTTATTTGTTTAAGGATAATTCTCAAGTGTATTAACGGGCCAGTGTTTCACGAGCCTGGTGGTATAAACACAAGCTGTGTTTAGGTTAGAACGGGCCTGAGCATTCCTGGATGGCGGGGGGGAATGGCAAATAGCGTGGTCAAAGCTGCTGGCAAAGTGAGACAGTGGAATAGAATATTGAATCTGCCCAAATATGGAAAAAGCCATAAAACAATCACATCAACAGCAGGACTCTTTCAGGACAAGCGTTTCTGTGGGCGTCCAAGTGAGGTGATTGAAATGGCACACATGCTTTCTCTCTCGCGCTCTCTCTCACACACACACAAACACACACACACACACACACACACACACACACACACACACACACACACACACACACACACACACACACACACACACACACACACACACACACACACACACACACACACACACACACACACACACACAGTGTTGGACAGTATCTCAATTTAAACAGGGGAGTGAAGGGAGAGAGCACATAATGGCAAAAACAAAAAGCACCAGAGACAATTAACTCTTGCATAAAAAGTCACAATGGAGTGTGTGTGTGTGTGTGTTGGAGTGTATGTGCTCATGAATGTTTATGTGGCTGTTTGTGTAAGTGTGCATACATGTGGCAAAGTGTGTAGTGTGTGTGTGTGTGTGTGTGTGTGTGTGTGTGTGTGTGTGTGTGTGTGTGTTTCCATGCGCGCTTTGCAGCCGCCTGTATGTATGCATGCCAGTCTACTTGTTTGCTCACCAATCAAACACACGCCACTTGTGTGTGCATTGTAGCTGTCACTCTACTGCCCAAAATGCATGTACACACACACACAAATACACACACACACACACACACACACACACACACACACACACACACACACACACACACACACACACACACTGGTTGGCATCTGGCTTTGCATTGGCAGCATGACACCCATGTCTGGTATCCACACAAAGAGGCAGAGAGCTGTAATCCAGACCTAGCCCTTGGTGTGTGTGTGTGTGTGTGTGTGTGTGTGTGTGTGTGTGTGTGTGTGTGTGTGTGTGTGTGTGTGTGTGTGTGTGTGTGTGTGTGTGTGTGTGTCACCTAGAGACACAGTCGTCGCCCTCAGTGGGTTGCGTAACAGCACGCTTCAGCCCCGCGTTCCTCTTTCTCTGGCACAACATGCCCCAGCAACAGCCAGACAACCAGCGCTCAGGCCTGGAGAGGTGTGCCTGGCTGGGACAGTGTGTGTGTGTCTGCATAGTTGTGGTGTGTGTATACTTTTTGTCCGTGGTTGGGTGTGTAGCAATGTGGCATTGATTCTGAAATCATCCCAGATGTGTGCTCCAGCTCAGACTGTGTGATATCACGTGCAGATACACACTCCAACCAGTGTTTCACAGGTGTTGCAGTGCTGATATGCTTTTGTGTTCTCACACACCGACAGATTTATACAAGTTACATATCTTTCACACCCTAAACCAGTCCCTATGTGATGTGTGTGTGTGTGGTAGACTCAGGTGTGGATTAGCAGTATGGGGCTCTGGGAGCGAGCTCAGCACACAGCCACTCCTGGGGGGCTACGGCGGGGTGAAGGGGGTTAATTAACAATGGATACACACATACACACCTGCACACACCGTTGACTCATAGCATGGGGCCCGGTGGTTGGTCTGGTCCCCAGCGGAGAATAGGTGTAGGTTTAAAGAAGGCATGTGTGAAGGTGTGTGATTGGATGGTACAGATATAGAAAGTAAATTGGAGACTGGAGGAGAGGAAAACATGGGAGACAGATGAGCAGACAGACGGAAAGCAAAGGTCAATAAACAGAGAGTAAGAGCGGCCGAATGCAAACAGACACAGACAAACAGGTGGAGGAGCAAATACGCCAAACTGGATTGAAAGTAGAGGAAATAGATGGAAACTTCAGGGTTCAAGATATCATGAGATGATAAGGCAGGTAATCAGTTACAGCAACATCACTCTCTGCTGAGGTGATTATTGATTTACTGATACACTTCCAGTGACATATTTATCTCAAGCTAATGCCGTCTGATTGATGCCATATATGAATAATTGATCACCCATTGGTATTGACCATAACAATCTTGTCAAGTCAGTTTTATTTTATTTGTACCTCATTCAGCGTCCTAATGGATTTTTTTTTTTTTACACCCAACCCCATTTTTAAGGCAATGGGCAGTTTTAAGCAGTTGTATAACATTGGTCTGCTACATGCTTGTTTGACTAAGTTATAAGAGATGGCTGTGAACCGCTGTGATCATTTAGCATCTTTATACTTGTTCTACATTTGTAAAATTGAACATTCATCTCAATATTAATCTATAAAATGTATATTATACAATCAAATCTTCCTTTGTCAGAGATTTGTCATGCTAGTCATGCTAGTAGGGACAAATGTAGCCTTGAGTTGGTAGCCTCAAGCAGAGATGGAGAGAGAATCTATTGAAGCTGTTTCAGATTTCCTTCACCTTCAAACGTGTCGTTTTTAGCCCCAGCTGACACCGACTCATGTAACATCAGTATCGGACTTGATGGTTTCTTCTGGAGTCACAAAAGGGCGGCTTGGCAGTAAAACTCCCCAAGACTTGACAATAATACAATTCAAAGAGATTATTTTGAAGATAAGTTTAAATCCCTGTGGCCATTTACCAGAATTGAGTGATGTCCATCTACAATTAAGCAGCCGGGGCATGGACCCTGGCCAGCTAGCATGGTTTTAATCAGATGAACTACAACACAGGTCTTACTTGATTATAAGAAGACAAGAAAAAAACCTTTGAGAAAAAGAAAAGAGTAAACCTCCAGAGAGGAAATATAAAGAGATGTTTTTCAATTGAGCTGTAGCATAATGTTTTAATCAGGAAATTCTGCATGAATTAATTATTATTATGATTACCACTTATCAGTGGATTTATTGCAGAAGGTTGCCGTGGACCGTGTCTAATGCTGCTTCAGAGGCATTTCTAGTCTGGTACAGTTCTGAGGAAAACTCTGAATGATTGGATTTAAAGTAGAGAATATATTTCAGCTATTAGCTTTTTACAGGCCATTAAAGACAGCAGTTCAACCCTGCTCTCTACTTTTTTCATATTTAATCATTGACGGACAGCTATTGATCCCTTCCCATCCAGTGACGCCAGACTAACAGTCGGTCTGTAAAGGTCAGTCAAAGTAAGGATTTGATTAGCGCTCATTATCAGTAGAGACAGAGAGAGAGGCGAGACAGAAGGCCCGAGCGACAGACAGACAGACTTCCTGTATATCAGGAAGTCCAGTATACATACAAGCTGCAGAAATACGGGCAGTGGAGGAACTTTATTGAGGTCATGGCGACAAAATGGAGGTGATTGAGGCATGCCATCTCATATAGGAGAGCAGAGATAGAGGGAGAGAGCAGGGGAAGGCACAGACAGGAAGATAGCAGAGAGTCAGTGGGGAAATTACAGAGGGGGGAGAGAGGGAGAGGCAGGCCGGCACAGAGAGAACGGTAAAATGTCAGCTCAACATTATGAAACACACAGATAGAGAGAAGGAGGGAGTCGAGAGACAGAAAGAAGGGGAATGAAAATTGGTGGAGTATCTGTGTTTGTATCTGGGCACCTATGCAAATGTCAGTGAGTGGACCGGGAGGACAATTGGAGGCAAGGATCAATACACGAAAACATAAATAGATTGAGCCCTAATGTGCTTTTAGGGTTTTTCCTTGCCTGTAGTCTGTTATAAAGGTTTGTGTGCATGTTAATGGTCTAAAAAGGCTAAAACTGCTAAGTTCATGCCAGAGGGAGTTCCTCTCTCACACACTCCCCCCCTCCTAAAGACCTCGATTGGACTCCTTTGTTTACTTCATTTACACGATGACACCATCATGCAACACTTGGCTAGAAATTCAACTCATTAAACATGATAGGCTAAGGGGCGTGCTGACCAATCCCAACAGAGCCAGACAGCTAAGAGTTGGCAACGTTTCAGTGATGCAGCACAGGCAGTATGAGAAAGAGCTTTTTGAACATTGAAGCATGGCGACATGTCACAGGAGAGGCACACAATATTAATATGAACCTGAAAATTAACAGAATATGTCTTCCTTATGTGAGGACATTCATATATGATTAATGAAAACTCTCCTTACACACAATGTTCATGCACAGCTAATGCACATAGAAAGTAGGCCCACTGGCATTTTCTTTTCAAACAACAAAGTGAGAAGTAGTCATGGCCTGGGAGGAGGTCGATTGTTGTAATGTGTATCATAACAGCTTTAGGCTGATAAAATACTTATTTGAGTTTGGAAAAAGATTGTGGTTTTAGTTGAATATCATTCACTGCATCCATTGCTATGTCAGCTACATTTATCATTATCCATTGGACCACACTCTCCCCCTAACCAAGTGCTGTGAGTTTTGTTAAAATGACTACAACAGCGTGTTGCCAGACGCACATTCTGGAGGGAAACCCATTGACGCAATACATTTGATAGTGAGTGTTTTTGCAGATACTACCAGAATAATCATTATGGTATTAAAACAAACGTTATCTGGGGGTTCTGTTTTCTTCTAAATATTTGTGCGGATGGAAATTAGTTGTATATGAATGTCATTTTTAAAAAGACAGGGTTGAACACACTCAATCAATTAAAAAAAACTCTACCTTGCTGTTTGTTACTGAGGTAGGTGTGTGAGATGGGGAGTGGTAATGATTTTTTTTTAGGGGGAGCATATCTGTGACAATTAAAGCATGCATGTGTGTGGTGGGTGCTCCATATGGGACACATGTTATGATTAAATATTCATGCATGGAATTTGTCTCATTATTTATTAAAGTGATTTGCATAAACGTGTGTGAGTGTGTGTGTGTGTGTGTGTGTGCTCTTAGGCAGGCAGTTCATCGCAGTCCTCCTTGCTAAGATAAATCTAGATGCATAAGCCATATGTTTAAGAGATAGGCTGTGTACCTAATGTGAAGTGTCAGTCAAAGACATATAGCACATACTCTCTCTCACACACACACACACACACACACACACACACACACACACACACACACTTAGTGACAAACATACGCGCTGTAATGGCAGCTCAAGGCACTGCACATGACAATGTCAAAAGCGCCCAATTACCACAGTGACTGATCCGACTACTATTTTTCCTGCCTCTGTCAAATGCGTTCTGTCACACAGCCACCTCCCCCTAACTTACAACATACACACACTTACACACGTATATCCACACACACACACACACACACACACACACACACACACACACACACACACACACACACACACACACACACAAGCTCCTAGAGATGTAGAATGCATAATGACAAAGACATGCAAAGATACATCCATATGCAGCAGATCTCACCCTTCTTTTGGCACACACACACACACACACACACACACACACACACACACACACACACACACACACACACACACACACACACACACACACACACACACACACACACACACACACACACACACACACACACACGAAACCCTTCTCCCTCTTTCCGCCCATCACGGCAGCCTTGGCATGCCGTAGAGAGAGGCAGGAGGCCACATTTAGAAAACAGAAGGGGGCTGTTGCTCTGCTTCGATGGAGAACTCACACCAAAATTTAGCCAAATTTCCACTTCTCTTCTTCTCTGTCTCAAATCATAGTACGCTGCTTCAGGGGTTTCTGTTGTACACAGAGCGGAGCAGAGTTACACACAAAGGCACAACATTTTGGCTGGCAGCGCCTGTCCCGATTAGATTTTTAAAGCTCGATATCTTTTTCAACAATTTCTCCATCTTTAGCCTTTAATTAGAAAATGTTGTTCTGGCGTCACATTTCCAACTCGTCAGTCAAGCAGTGCTGGCAGTAGCCTAGGCTTTTTCCTTGGAGTTTTTGCAGAGTTTAACTGTTCAGCATTGTTCAACATCCATGTTCTTCTCCAAATGCACCACTGAAACATTAATTCCATCATGTTTAAATGCATTACAGGAGAATAGCTCATTGTAGAAGCAGCAACAGGTGTTATCTACAGAAAATATTGGGCCTCCAATTCATTTGAATGTGGTCAGTGTTGGGGCTATGGCAGCTCTGTCTTAGTAAATAGGGGGGAATAAAGGAGCGGGCTGTGTCAAAAAGTTTGAACAAATCAACTTTTCGCAATCAGACATCATTATTGATACCAATCAGGTAACCAGCGATCAATGGCCCATTCAAATCAAACACAACAATCAAATAAGTGTAACTCAACATGGCCATTTACAGTAAGAAACACTCCCACAACCCTGCGCTGTTCTGAAAAGTGTCATACTGTATCTGCATGGCTATGTACATCTAGTGGTTCAACAAGATAGTTATGATATATTTGTGGTAAAGTAGGAATATCGTCTAAATAAAAAAAGGTGAAATATAAAGAACATAATACAGAAAGTAACACAGAGGAGTATAAGGATGAGGGGAAACTATGAGTCTCCAAATATCAACATCCAACATGATACATTGTGGGTTTCCATAATCAAAATAAAAACATTTTCCATGGTTGTGCGATCTGCCAGCTCCAGACTCAGACACTCGTTGCATTTTGTGAATTATAATAAGATTCTGGCGTGTGTGCGAGTCAGTGAGCATTGTTATGGAAGTGGGTTCAGGAGGAAAATGTGAACATATGGAGAGTAGAAAACATGCCAGAGACCGCAGAGTAGAGTGGACTTCATAATGGCCGGGGGTGTCATTTGAGACACCCCTCCAACCCCTGCACACACACAGACAAACAAATGTGTATGCTCATTCACACACATTTAGGCTGGCCTCATTTTAGTGGCTCACCTCGTTCTCTCTTTTTGCTCTGTCTCTTCCACACACACACACACACACACACACACACACACACACACACACACACACACACACACACACACCTCTCTTCTCTGGCCAGGCAGTCGAGGCGGGGTCGGAGTTCAACTCAGTAATGGAGTCTCTCCCACCTGGCGGTGTCAGGTAATACACAGAGGGGGAGGTGTGTGATTGTGTGTGTGTGTGTGTGTGTGTGTGTGTGTGTGTGTGTGTGTGTGTGTGTGTGTGTGTGTGTGTGTGTGTGTGTGTGTGTGTGTGTGTGTGTGTGTGTGTGTGTGTGCATGTGCGTGTGTGTCTGCGCGGGGTGGCTGAAATGGGGCTGAGCTGAATGACCCAAATTGTGGCGGCAACCTTGAAGAGCTCAGGTGGCGCACAATGAAAAATAAAAAAAGCAGGAGTTAGAGGAAGAGGGAGAGAGAGAGAGAGAGAGAGAAAGCGTATGAGAGGGAGCGAGGAAGGGGGGAGAGAGGGTGAGGAGGGGGGAGGCACACTGTGGTAATACGTGTCCTTAAACTGATTTCAGTTGTTTTCAGAACAAGGTGTGGTCTTCTCATCTCTGCATGGCACTGCTGCTGATTGGAGGCTACGTGTATGTGTGTGTGTGTGTGTGTGTGTGTGTGTGTGTGTGTGTGTGTGTGTGTGTGTGTATGCTTGTGATTGTGCAAAAAAAACACAGGGGAAAAAGTAAGGCAGGATATTTGTGTGAATGTCTTTTGTGTGCGCGTAAATCTTGTGCATTATGCCTGCTTCCTTACGTAGCTGCAATCACAGTTTTGTGGCTCTCTGTTTGATTCTGACTCTGTTGTGTGTGTGTGTGTGTGTGTGTGTGTGTGTGTGTGTGTGTGTGTGTGTGTGTGTGTGTGTGTGTGTGTGTGTGTGTGTGTGTGTGTGTGTGTGTGTGTGTGTGTGTGTGTGTGTGTGTGTGTGTGTGTGTGTGTGGGAAAGCTGTGATAGGCTGAGCAGCTGGCTGGCTCTTAGTGTCTCTGATTAGTAATCAGTCAGCATTGTGCCTGAATGCAGATTGTTGACAGGGCTGGATGGCGAGGTGGCCTTAACTCTAAGAACCTCATCAGAGCCCCAATCTCGCTTTTATTTGGCCTTGTTACATTTCTGATTGCATATATTCAAATTGATTCTAATAGGAGGTTACATGGTTGGTCAACGGACATTAAAATCACGTGTATGTGGTCTGGTATAGGACAGAGGGTATCATTTGTGATTGTTCGGTCAAATTTGTGGTTTGAAGTTACTGCATGAAAATAAAGTTCATTTGTATTTATACAACCAACTGTTTATTTATAGTATTGAGTTGAAGACAATTACTTTGTAGGTTTATGAATCTGTGTTTATTTTTGGGGATATTATTTATCCTGTAACATACTGTTTCCAAATGCTGCGTCTGCTCCAAATCGTTATTGTCACTTCTACTGTGGCTACTTTCACGCATGTTGTTAGTAGAGATAGGAAGTCAATTATAACTGTAGAAATAAAACCCATCTTGTAATAAACTATGCAAAAAAAAGTTCCTCCTCCACAAACCTTGTTTTCTCTATAAAGAGCACGAATTGAAATGATGCAAAGCAGCTCTCTGCTTCTTAAAAAACACACGTCTACTCTCAATGCAGATGTGTTTCATTTGAGTATACATAACCCAGAACACAGCTATATGAAATACAGAGTCTATGGCTCACCGCTGGCAAAAATAGTATGCTTCAATTTGGCCTGTGATGAAGTTTTTCAAACATTTGTCACGCGTGTTTGTTTTGAATACGTTTTGGTCCATTATCCCAGCATTTTTCACTTTTGAAAAACATATGGCGATATTGATGAATACGACCTATTGTTGGAGGTATTATTTGTCATTCTGACTGGCTCATGGTGATGGATGTGCGTGAGCGTGTGAATGTGATTAATGGCACCGGGGCTAGTATACTGTATGGTTGTGTGAGAAAGTCTATTAAAATGACCTTGAGAGGAATTCCCACAACTGCCTGTATATAAACCAACAATGAAAAGTGAAGGTAATGAGCTGACAGAGTGTTTATATGTCTATTTTTGTGTGTGTGTAAAGTCTGGCAAGGTGTAATGCAACTCGTACTGCAGTGAAATGGAGACCTGCAATGTAAATGCTGAAATTCAGACATTTATTATGCCTATGTGTTTATGTTTTTTCTCCCAATTCGGTACATTTGTAACTGTCTCCCTCCTCCTTGTCTGTCTGTGGTAATGTGCTTTCAGTATACTGCCGAGAAAGGTCTATCCGTTGACCACTGATCACCCGGTAATAAACCCACTTCATTAGACCACAGGCTCTCATTCATCAGTGGCCTGCTTTCCTCCTCTATAGGCGCCTGGCTTAGACACACACCAATCATTTACCACTCGAAATGTGTGGCTTCCTCCCAGTGGGATGTCTGAGCCCAACTTGATGATTTATTTACAATTCTGACCATGTGCTTCTGTGGCAAATGCCTGACTTTGAAGGCAAGGATTACTTTTCGAAGCAAGGGCATTGGGCAACAAGCCTGGGTGTGACTTGGCAAATGTTATAAGTCATTGTGGCGTGCATAACAGATTACGCTGGGAGTGTCATTTAAAATGCTTCCTGTTTATTGCCAGTTATTTTGAGCAATAGCCAATCTATCTATGGTCTTAAAATATTAGTTTACGGCAATATGAATCATGTTCCTACATGCTGGATAGAAATATGTTCCATAAATGTGCCATTTTCCATGCTTTTCATCAAGATTTGGTTCGATATACCTTTACTCTGAGGCTATTCACTTTAAATAAGCACACATTTTTTATACTGTATCTCAAAAACAATAAAGACATGTGAAAACAATGTCTGTTCCCACAGAAATGCTTTCCACAGAGGCCACTAAAACAAACCCAAGCAGGAACTCAGTGAAAATAAATTACCTTAAAGGAACAGGGAAACTTTTCCATGAATAATATAGGAGCCATTCCGGGCACACAGATGGATTATGGGCTTGAGATTGACAAGGACGCCTCTCGGAGGGGTTATTAGCTTAAAAGACCATACTGGCAGTTTTGCACATTTCAGTCCATTAACTACAAATCACATATACTTCACATCAGTGCTGACCATTTTACAATGCACACTGTAGGTTCCAAGATTGATTTCCCACATCTGCACTAATGCAGTTGTGAGCCGCTCTGCTTTTATCATTTTTTTTTCCTGTTGGTGCATTAGAGCAAACTTTAAAATTGGAAATGCAATATCTTTATTCAAATCTTTGCCTCGTGGTGTACTGGGGTTGAGTTTTGAGCTTGTGAACTTTTCAGAAATAACTGGTGTGCAAATAACTTTTTTGTCATTAATTAAGCTTCAGAGTGGTTCCCTTTGTTCAATGAATAATCTTTTTGGCTCTGAAATGTCAGAAAGTAATGACAATTCCAGGTATTATTTCCAACAGCCCAAGGCAATGTCTTTCGATTATTTATTTGTGTCAAACAAACAGTCCAAAATTATGAAGTTTAGTCACAGGGGACAAAAAAAAAAAATCAGCAAGTATTCAAAAACAACCATTTGATTATATAGATGATTGCCAATACTATGTTTGGTTGGTTTACCAAACAGTGAAACGTATGCAATTACCGCATTTTCAGACACGCGTCTTTGAGTAGATGCAGGGGTGTCCCAACTAAGGCCCGGGGGCCAAATGCGACCCATTGTCCATTTTGGATGGCCCTCAGTTGTTTAAAAAACTATAATGGAATATGGCCCTAACCTGAAACTTGTGCTTCACTTACAAATGTTCTTCTTAAAATATATGTTAAGAGAGAATATACAGTAGTATTCATGTGTTAATAAGCCCACAGATAAATTCAGTCAATTCAAGTCGAAAACATCTTCTAACAAATTTGAATTGATTAAAAAAAGCCCAATAACTTATTTGCATAACCAGCTTGAAATATGCCCTTAATATTTCCCCTTGTTATTAACAATCTGAGGCTTCTGTTTTAAGGGATGAGCTGAAAACACTTTTTGTAACAAAATGAAAACAATAAAATCCTGTGAATGGAAAGCTGTGATGCACAGTAAGCTGTTTTCATTTCAATTATAAAGAATAATGTACCTACATCTGATTGATTTTGCTAACTTACAACTTAACAAGTGAGGAGCCCAGCCCTTCATATGTTTTTCTGTATGTGGCCTTAAATGAAAAAGGTTTGTACATCCCTGGACGGTGTTTGGTTGTATGAAGGTTAGCAGTCTGTGTGAAAAGCAAAAGAGGTGGAAACATTGCCCAACATCCACCAATTTAGCTTTTTTATTAGCATTTTAAAATGTATTTATTTATCTGAATTCATATGTAGATATCTGTTTATAGAGATGAAGCGTTATTGCTAAACTCTTGTCTTGTGTGTCATGTGGCCAATCGGACTGTAACAAATGGCCAAAGCCACAATGGTCAAACTTAACTAAATAGCGGTTACACAATCAGTATAAGAGACAGATGAAGTAAGTTACATACTACATGTTTGGAAAGGACTTCATTGCAGAACATGGTGCAATATAAACAACAAATATGGACTGCTGCTGTAGAGGCTGCTGGTTTATGGTTGCTGTACCCATCAATGTAAGGTTGATTATACTGTATGCAATAAACCTCCTTATAATCTGTAAAAGCATTTGTCTTTTCACACCAGCCTTTTTGCTCCATTCACATCCCACCATGACATATGGGCTGCTTTGATTGGATTGGTGGGGAAGATGGATGGTGGTCAGACAGCCATTAAACATGACCCCTCCCTTCCATTGCCGGCCCGTGTCAGAGTCAGAGCTCACACTAAATCACAGACTCCGCTGAAGGCAGCATAGATCACGGCTAACAACGCTGCATCAACAAGTAGACAAGCACAGAATAAATACCACAGGAGACAGAGCAACTTTAATAAACATGTTTTTCTTTTTGATCTCACCACTAAAATGTCAGTTTCTAAAGGTCATTTCATGTTTGGATGAGATTGTTTTATTTTCAGGTTTTCTCTTCTTCTCAGAGATTTACCTGGATGGAATTAACATATGTTGAAAAGACTGTCGGATCTAGGAAAGTTCAATACAATGCTGGTTTGTTATGAATGATTTTTTTCCTTCCTGTTTTTATCCTGCAATCCATACTGAGAGCAGTGGGATTCTGTAATCTCTCTACCAACTGGCTGACAAATCCCATTTTCAATATCATGCTTTGTGTTCCTCCGAGCTTGCTGTGTCTGTAAAACATGCCTGTCTGTCATAATAAAATATTATTCAGGGGAAACATCCCTTAGATTGTCAAACATGAGGAAATGTATTCAAAATCAATACTGTTTATGGTCCATCATGTTTCGTCTATCTTATGTCAAAAATATATAATGAAATCATGTTGTAAAGAGGCGGCTTTTAAACCTAACTGATTGAATTACATCCCTTTTAGTTTGATCCCAGCAACATGGGAGCCAGACTGCAAGTGCTTCCTCCTAATACGAGCTAAAGCTGCTCATATGAGACAATGGCATCAAATGCTGCCACTCATCCATGATGCTATTGAGAGAGCCTCAGAGAGTGGAGAAGGAATATTTAGCAGAGGGTTTCTTTTTGTTTTACTAACGTAGTTTCCATTCCGTTCTCTTGGAAGGCAATAAAACAAAGTGTGGATGTTAGTGGGCGGGGGAGCCCCATCAATTTATCTTGTTTATGGAAGCGACAGGAGACCGCTCAGCTATTGTGTCTACCTCTCTGCCACAATTGGTACAATACTCAGGACAAGGATTTAACCAGCTCCATCTGCCTGATGCTGCACTCCACATCCGTCTCACTCCCTAACTCCCCGTACCAATCATTTCTCCCATCCTGCATGGACTGTGTGTTTATGCTTTCTGCACTTGTTCTCTCCTTCTCTCTCATCCATCCTCTATATTCATATGTTCCCTCTTCCTTCATTGACTTCAGTGCCTCCATCATTGACTTCTCTGACCCTCTCTTCAGCCTCGACTTGATATTCAGACATCATGTTCATCTCGTGTTTGTCTACACAGCCCAAGGTATTGGATCCATGCACAGACTGACAACCGGCATCACAGCGCAGCCTATCCACCTCTGCAGACACTCTCCGGAAGATGTCTTTACTAAAAGCTGCAACAACCTAAATCCTTTTCCACAAAGCTGGGAGCTGCTGTGACTTGTGTTTTTCTATGTCAAAGGCTCAGCTTTGAGCAGCTACAAGCTGAAACTATAGTTTGTCGTATTTTATGTGTCAGCAGTTCTTAAAGGTGAATTAGCTACTAGGA
This sequence comes from Eleginops maclovinus, assembly GCF_036324505.1. NCBI lineage: Eukaryota > Metazoa > Chordata > Actinopteri > Perciformes > Eleginopidae > Eleginops > Eleginops maclovinus. The sequence continues at coordinate 10,484,312 of NC_086362.1, forward strand.
TTGCTAAGACCTAAATCAAGGCTGTGCTTTATGTCATCTTCTGTGATCTCGTGGAGGCTAAAGCTACTAAAGCTGGGTTCACTGGCTTTTTTATCTGCAGTAGGCTTCTTTTTGTTTTACGAATTGGAGTGGGCTCCAATGCGATATAAATAGCATTGTAGTATAATTCAAAATAATGATATCATAACGTTATCATGTTAATCAAACTTTTTTGGACCAAATCCAAGCAAGCTGCTATATAATGATATACTAGTTTGGTCTCATGTAATGCATATCAGCAGGACACAGCTTATTGGTTTTAATGTGATTGTTAGTGATGTATGTAGTTGATTGATCTGATTAATATCACAGTGATGCTACCATAAAACCAAAACAGCGTGAGGAGTTTTTAACTTAATGATTGAGTATATTTGACCGTAGTTTATGACGACATCTTATAGCCTACACTTATTAAAACACACTTGAGTAGACATTAGACTTTGGGCTGATGGCCAAAGCCATTATCCACTGATAGTGAAACGTTGTGATTTAACTGTTGAGAGCAGACTGTCCAATTTGGTAGACATCGCCAGACCCAAGTAGACATGATCTACATACATTCCTTAGACTTGTTGGTTTATTTCCCGCTTTTGACTTGCCCTTTCTTTGCTCCAAGGGGAAAAGCGAGAGACGCCATTGACTCATGCTATCCACCTCCAACAGCATTACCCTCTTGACTGACATCCTACTCCGTAGTGTTGAATAGCAAAGGTAACAGGTTGCTACACGTGCAGTGCTCTTGGCTTTCACCTTTAGTACAAATATCCAGAGGGGATTAGGATTCATGTGAAATGGTAAGTGTGACTATTGAGAAAGACAGACAGTTCGTCATGGGACACTGCGCACAGACACTACGCGCAGCGGACAGACAGGCCAATGGTGCAATCTTGTCATATTGGAAAAACTGTCGGAATCACTGGGCCCATCGCCAAACAGATCATATTCATTGTTTTGTCTGTGAGGAGACACACATTTCTGTTTTTAGCATGAGGGGTGGATGCCCTTTGCGCCCACCCACTCTGGCCTCCACACTCGATAAAGGACATAGCAGATTGTGTATTGGCAATAAAGGTGGGCCTTGGATGGAGTGCAGAATAGTGGAATAGGAATACTATCTTGTGGTAATAACCCCATCCGTTAAAGCAAAATGGAAATGCTTTTTTGCTTATGCCGGCTGTCACTGATCACTCTTTTCAAACTGAAATGTCATGCATAAATTGGGATATATTCACAAAGACGCACACAAATCACTGGGGCATGGCAATTGCTAAAAAGAAACCTCTTCTTATTGTTGCAAAAGGAGTTTTTTAGGCCATGATTTCACAAAACAATGCACCTTAAAAACTGTATTACCAAATGCAAGGTTAGTGTCTTATTTAAAGATGTGCTGGGACACATTGAGTCAAAACTCAACAAGTAGTTCTGAGCCAAATTGCTATTTAAACAAATTCTCCCTGCAAATATAGGTGAAGTTTACTCCTCCTGGTTGCAGATGTGAGCTGTACCAAGCAGGGATCTCTATCTGCCGTCTTTCCCATACGATAAAATGCAGCATGATACACACATCGACTCGCTGACTGGCACGGCGGATCAGTGGCGAGACCAAAAGACATTTCTGCCAAACAGCACCGAGAGCTACAGGTAAATACAGCCAAGATAACAACCTCCATCTCTCCCTTTCTTTATTGCCTCCTCCTTTCTCCCATCCCTGCCTCAGTGTCGCCATATCCCCCCCTTACCTCCCTGTGTGTTGTCGTGGCAACGCCGCAGCCACCCCATTATAATGTCTGCGTGTTTGTAAGTGGAGTTGCTGCTTTGCCGCTGTTGGTTTCTCCTTTTTTCCCTCTTTGTCCCTTTGAAATAGAGAATAAAAAACGTGGGTCGACATACGGGGGAGAGGAGGAGAAGAAGAAGAGGAGGAGGAGGAGGTAAGGAAGGAAGGTTTGGAGGGGAGGGGTGATGCAGGAGCTCTAGCAATCATTTAGCACTTCCCTCTCTTGCTTTTATCCGTCTTTAGAGCAGCTTTCTACATTTCCTTTAGTCTCCGAGGTTGCAGGCTGCTCGTCGATCCCGTAAAAGTGGCTGCGTGAGAGAGCAGTCATGAAGTTTATTAGGTTGATCGTTCTCTCACACACACACACACACACACACACACACACACACACACACACACACACATACTTTCTTTTCTCTCAAAGATACTTTGACACACACTCACCATTACAGAGAGACAGAGTGGATAGAGCTATTAGAAGCATTGATGAGGACGCTCGTTTCAAAGAGAATCCACAATGAGAACAAACATACAGAGTAGATGAAACACCTCCTTTGTGTGTGGCTCCAGGAGCACAACACCTTCTAATGAGGAGGTGTGTGTGTGTGTGTGTGTGCGTGCGATTAGTAGATTTCTTGTCTTGTATTTGTTTTCTGTACACGACAAGTGCGTATCTGTTCGCAATTGTGCCTGGTAGTGTGTCTCCACGATCAGACTGACAGGTGCGTGTGTGTGTGTGTGTGTGTGTGTGTGTGTGTGTGTGTGTGTGTGTGTGTGTGTGTGTAATCTCCAAGATAAGGTAGGCAGATAGAGCGGGCAGATAGACAGGGATGTTTGGGATGAGATTGCAGGAGGGGCTTAAAGCTGAAGCTGTAAATCACTTAACCTGGGGCTAATGGGCTTATAGGCTGTACTACAGTGCACACACACACACACACACACACACAGAAACTCAATCTTGGTTGCCCTTCCAAATGCTCCCACACACACACAACATAACCACATTTCTGCAATGTTGGGCCCCAAGGCCTCAATAAGCCTTATCTGAAATGTTAACTATTAAATCATGTCCATGCTAAATTTCAAATTAAAAATTGACTAATTTAGGGTGTCGGCGATGTATTGCTCCACTGTGTTTTTCACCAATAAGTTTGTCATGCACACTTCAATGCGTGTGTGTGATTATGCCGTTTTGTCCTGCATGTTTATTCATTACGGTTTGCATTGGTGTTGCATCATGAGGTGTGCGCATGTATGTGGGTGTTTCACATGAATATGCAATATCAGCTTTCATCGGACCTACATGTGAATCACTGTTAAGTCCTGCCAGGTAAAAAATTAAGTGGATCCTGATATATGAGTCAGTGTTTTTGTGTTTACAAATGTGACTCATCAGTTTACACGCGTTCACAAGCACACTAAGATCCTCTCAGCGGCGGTGTCAGGGGTTTCATCTGAATCGAGCTAGCGGCTAACATATAGCATAAAAAAAGGAATGTGTGTGTATGCAAGCTGGAAAGCTGTCTATTACCTTTTATTCAAACGCACACACACACACACACACACACACACACACACACACACACACACACACACACACACACACACACACACACCCTTTCTTCATGCGGGGTCACATATGGTGGGCCATTCTCCTGGTCAGTAGCTCATTACATTTCTCATTATATCTTTACACACATTTGGCTGATCCTCTGCACCTGTTGAGGTGTGATATACAGGCTCTCTGTTTACACCTGCTCCTCCTCCTCCTCACCCCCCTGCCCTCCATCTCACACTTCTCCCCCTATCACTCCATCTGTCTACCTGTCCTCCCTGCCTGCCTGCCCGCCTCATCATCCTGCCCGTGTATCCGACGGGGACCACGCTGTTGCCAAGGCTACCGCAGCCATTGTGTACCCGGTTGCCAGGTGACTGGTCGCCGTGGGGATGATCAAGAATTCTGAAGCGCCGCCATCGCCGCCGCTGCCACTCCTTCTCCTCCTCCCCTCGATAAATAAATCTTCAGCGTTTCTTTCCCTCCCTCCTGTCCGGCGACCTTTAAGTGGAACTGAGCCACAATGGAGGGATGGGATGGATGATGGCTTGTTTGTTTTCATTTCCTATGTCCCTCTGTCCTACTCTCTCTCCGTCCTCAACTCTATTTTTCTCTTCCCTTCATCCATCTCGTCCTCGGCTGTCCAGTCTGCCCAGTTTAATAATGAATTGTCTCTGCTTTCTTTTCTCATTTCCCTCTCTGCCCGCTTGTTTGATCAGCCCCCTCCTAATTCTTCATCTCGCGCTTTATCCATCCTTGTGTTTTATTTCACCAAACAGCAGAGCATGAATGGCCCTCGCCCGGGCTCTCTCCTCCTCGTCTTTGTTCATTCTGGCACTCAGGGTAATTCAACCTTCTTCAGCCTCCTACCTCCTCATTTTTTCTCCATCTGCCCCCCCTTTTCTTCTTCATTTTTACAGCGGTAACCTTTTTTTTCCATCCTCTGTGCTCCCTTTGTCCACCTCTCTCCTCATCACTGGACAATTTTGTCAGGCTTGTAGTGATGCTCTTATCCTTTTAATATGCTAACTCTAATGGGAGAGTTAATTCCTGTTCCCCATCACAAAGAAAGACGCTGGCAGATAAAATTGCCGCGCAGTAGGGTTTGAACATTATGGGGTTTTTTTAAAAAAAAGACTGATGAGTATTTTTTGGCATTTCCATTTCCATTAGACTGTATTTTGGCTGAAATTCATTTTACATTTGACAGTCTTCGGGCCAGAAAGATAAAAGTAACAAGTGTTTGCTCCCAGAACTGTATGTGAGGCTTCAAGATGTGACACCAACCTCTATACAGTAAAACTGATGGGAAAGAAGAAGAGATATCTACACATGTGGAAACTAATTAAACTGTGAGCCGTATCTCATTTCCCATCAAAGGCATGAATTGCAAGCTGATGTGCTTGTTCAGTCCAAGTGGGTATCAGACAACCAGATGACGCAGATACAGCCACACTCGAAACACAAAGTGTATTTATTGCAAACACAGAAACGCTTTTAGGTGTTAAGACACTGCCAAAAAAGGCCAGCAATGTGTTTAGTGTATATTAAACAGCTGGTGGAGACTATGAGAATGATAAATATACACTTTGTGGACATCAAAACATTACGGCCAAATAAAAATGTTGACTATTTGTATCACTTCAGCCACAAAAGTGAAGTTCGGTACTGATGCTGGGCTGTAAGGTCTGACTCCAAGTTTGACATTTAGAGGAATGAACTTGGAGTATCCGCTTTCTTGCCAAGAGTTAGATGAGAACACATTTACTAGTGTAATGTCTACATTCAGTCTGAGGCTACAGCCATTTGGCATTCACAGGAGACAATGAGGAAATGGGTAGAACGGTTCTGTACAAAGTGAAATAGTGTGTACCGGTATACATAACTCATAACTCTCCTATCAACACTATTTTACAGCACTATAAATAATCTAAATATAACATGTACGTTAGAGGTGCCACTAGCAGTCTTCAAATTCTTTTGCTTTGATGCCCAGCTAAGCTAACTGGCTGCTGCTGCTGCTTCAAATTAACTGGACAGGAATGAAAGAGAAGCATCTTTCTTCTAAACTCTGCAGAAAAGTAATTTTCCAGAAATGACAAAGTGATTTTAATTCACCAAAACCATTACCAAAGACATCAAGGTGTGCAAATGGAAGTGTCCACACACTCTGGCACCTAATTCTGTAATCTTTGGTGAAATTAAATGCAATCTTTTAACACAAAATGGGGGTTTTCAAAGAGTAATCAGTGCAGCATATGTTACTGTGGAAGTAACCTTGCCTGCTCACCCATCCTCTAGATGAGCTCTCTTCAGCCAGCTGGCTATGTGTGTGTGTGTGTGTGTGTGTGTGTGTGTGTGTGTGTGTGTGTGTGTGTGTGTGTGTGTGTGTGTGTGTGTGTGTGTGTGTGTGTGTGTCAGTGTAAAGGGCAGGTGATTGCGGTTTCCTGTGCCTGCGTGTCATGATGTGATGTGTGTGTGTGCAGCTTCATCGCCTGTGTGACCAGGCTTGTCCCCCAATGTGTCCCCCGAGCTTAGCCTGACGCTCCATTGATTTGTATGGAAATACTGCCTGTTCACACAGCGGGTCGAACGCCCCTCTCTCTCTGTCATCAGTGCCCAGCTGTGGGACGCTTGCTGTGTTCTTTCATTTGATTGTGTGTGTGTCTGTGTGTGTGTGTGTGTGTGTGTGTGTGTGTGTGTGTGTGTGTGTGTGTGTGTGTGTGTGTGTGTGTGAGATTAAGTGAGGGTACAGTATGTGGCTGAAAGGACGAGAGCACTAGATGATGTGAATGTCACGTGAGCATGTCATCAAACCAAGTGTGTAAACGTGTGTGTGTGTGTGTGGCATGCATTCAAAGTGTTACTAGTTCAATATACATGTGTGAACTCACATCCGTCTCCGGATGATACTGTTGATCAATCTTTGACACTCTCTCTCACACACACACACGGACACACATTTAGGCTTGCCCCGACAGAATACACAAGTTGAAATATAATGACCAGAAGCACCATTAAACACTCTGCTATCTACACCATCCGTCCTTTTGTTTACCATCCTTGTCTCCTCCTTTGTAAAATGACTCGGTCCTGCCCACTTTTCCTTCTTTATGTCCTTTCTGTTCCCCTTCATTTCTTTCTCTCCCCCCACATTTCTCCTTTTTGCCCTTTTTCCAATTTTTACCCTCCGTCTTTGAGCATCTCCTCTATCTCCGTCATTTCTTCCATCTTCTTCGCTCTCCCTCAGTATTCTGTTAATGTCACGACCCTATTCTGTTCACGTGCTCGTCACTAAATGACAAACCATAGACAGCTTCTGTCTCTTAAAGGCCAAAGCGAGATGTGTGCAAATCCATCTCTCCGTCTCTCAGCCCTTTTAACACTCATAAAATGTGTGTTTTGGAGCCACCCAGGGCTCCACTCTGTCGAAAACTACAAGTAATGGCACTATTCACGCCGAGAGACGACCACACAGAAAGAAAAGGTCTGGTTTTATCCAGTGTGTTTGCTTTACTTTACTTCATTTTCCATGTGTGTTTGCCACCTTTGTGGCAGTGGCAGTCATTTCAGCTTTTGATACGTGTTGTTGTACACATCAAAATGAAACCCTAATCTCAGTACACACCTTATTTGCAGAATAGTTTACCCACCTTCAGAGGCTGACATAAATATTTATGAGATATATTTGTTGTCTACATGATAGTGAGCATCATCAAACACATGCAAGTTATATGAAGATAGGCTGTTTAAGGGGGGAAAGATGAAATTGAATTTTCTTTATATTGCTTGTTGTTAGTCTCATGTTGCTCACACTTTCCCATTTCCCTCATCATCCCTGCATAAATCATGTTAAAAAGCTTTTTCAGAGAAGAATATGATTTGCTTTTTAAAAACGATATGAGCCCATGTTTTTTTTCTTCATCAATTCAAGCATTGCTAAAAAAATATTCATATGAGCGTTCGCTAAAATGATCAGATAGCGTCCCATTTCCCCGCTCTGCAGTGGGTAATCACAAACAAATGTTTCTCATTTGCAAATGTTGTCTCCAGCCATTCACTGCAAGCGAGCCTTTGTAGAAGATAGACCTGTAAAAAGTGTTTGTAACTATTATGTGTCTCCTGCTGTGCTTTGTACCGAGGCAACAGTTTGATTTGAATATACAACTACCCTCTGAGTTATTAAACAGGGAAGGTGAGCTCACCGTGATTCACCATCTTGTAGAAATGAACATCCAAAGACACAAATCTTTGATCGATTAAGACACAAAAGATGAGATAATAATTAGCTGGTGGTGGCATCACCTCATGAAGTCATCGTGACATCATCATAAAGCAGCGTCCTTCACATTCCCTTTGCAGGCCAACATTTTCTGGGTTTTCAAGCAGAATTCAGCCACAATCAACCATATTTATGACTATCCACGATGACATCAGAGAGAGATCCAGTTTATGGCTGGATTTTATGCTACTCCTCCTCTACAAACTGTGAAGTGTGCACTGCGGGATGAAGTGTGTGATGAATGTGACCCTGCGTGGAGCTGTGTGTGGCTGTGCGTGGAACTACAGTATATATTGAACCCTCGTAAATTTGGTTTAGTGTGCCGTGTCTGTGTCTGTTTGTGTAAGTGCCAGAGGACTGGGCTTTTACTATCATGTGACGCCAAATAACGCCCCCAGGGAGTAGATAACCGTAAAAAAGTACTCCCCTGCGAGTCTTTCACTCAGCAATTTATTAGAAAATGCCTTTTTTTTTAGGGTTGAGTGTAAAGGTTAAAGGTAATGATACTTTTTTACGAGTAAATTAAAATGTCTGTTTATTCAGTTGAACATAAACATGTGGAACTCCACCAAAAAAAACAACAGTATCCTTTGCTGTGTGTTTGTGAGTGAGTGTATTAATGGGTACTAGCTTGCAGCCATGTAGCTGGATAGTGGAATAAGGGTTTTATTGGATATTGGATGGACTGCAATGCATTACACCACTTTACTGTCAGCGAGTGCTTATAGCAAACTTCACTTACTGCTCACACTCAAACACACACACACACAGATAACATCAATTAAATATACACGCACACCCCTTTTATGATATTTGGAGCTTGACAGTAAACTTAGAGAGGACGACATTGAACGAAATGTTTTTCAGGGAGATTTAGGGAAGTGTGGAGCGCGCAGTAAGCATGTTCCTTCCTTTATGCCAGCGCGCGTAAAGCTCTTTTATATAATTTTAGATAATTTCTCACTCCTACAGGCTCCAGCTAAAGCATATTTCTGTCCTTTTATCAGCTTTTTTTATCGCTCCATCCTCTTAACAAGCGTTTTCTCGTCTCCTTCTGCTAAGTACAGGCTTTTTTCACATCTCCCCCTTTCGTCAATGTCCCCATTTTGCCAACTCTCATTCACAGTAATCACACACTCTTTCACCGTCAGTCCACTACACTCTCACCATTTATGTACTTATGCATTTTGAATTGCCGACATGATATAGTATAGGTGTAGCACACTATCTTGAAATAGTCCTGACCTTTCGAGTGTTTAATATAATCTCTGTGAAGTTTTTATGTGTTTTTAATGCATTGCTGTGGTTATTACTGCCTGGGGAGGAATAATGATGATTGAATTGTAATGTCTGAAATTGAATCTCTTCTCTATTTGTCTTCTCATCCTCTTTCGTAGTCTTTAGAGACCCTGATATACTTTGTCAGGTTCTCTTTTGCACTTAACTCTCTTTAACACATATTTTCGATCTGGTTCCATGTTGGAAAATATATAAATCAAGTATAACAATACAATATCTTAACGTTTCTTTACTTTCACAGGTTAAAATGACAAACATAGCAGGTGGCAGATTATTACAGTTGCAGCTATTTAACATTTTTGTAAGCAACTTGAGGAAATGCCAAATGCTGTCCAACAGTGCCAGAAAAGAATGGCACTAAAGCACCATCCCGTAAAACATACAAGTATACAAGAGTATGTACAGTATGTTCTAGAAACAGAGAGTGCAGTAATATGTCTTTCAATGTTCTTTTCCATGACCAAGACAATGATAACACAATGACAAGACAAAACACCAACTGTGATGTAGTGGATTTTAAAAAATGTACTTCTAACCTAACAACATCACCAAAATATGCTCCTATTTTTCTCACCTTCCATCTACTCCACACATGCGCACACAGGTAAAATGAGCTAAACCTCTAAGGATATAAATGTCTACAACATCACTAAAATATTTCACATTTCTGTCTAAAAAGCGAGGCTAAATCTAAAATTGCTGCAAATGTGAACTCTGATAAAGTAAAAGAAAGACTGTGGTTAAAGTAAACAAGCTAAACTTGCACTTAAAAGCTGGCAACTGACTTCATTTGTGAGGAGCAGAGGTATCAATAACGGTGGCGCTTCTTTAACACCAGATTTTTTAATTTGTAGCTACAGCTGGTGGACATTATCAAACTAGTCTGTAAAGCTTTGGAACCAAACAAACACCGACGCGAGATCTCAATGGAATTTTTCTAATTCACTACTAAAGGTTGTTAGCTTCATCTCAGAGGATTTGATTTGGGATTAAAAGAGATTTGAGTGAGATGAGCAGGTGAGAAAACTAAATCACATTCAATAAAATGCGATTGAAACAAGATTCAGCAATCGTTTTATCTCCTGTAGTGCATACATGTTTGCATTTGGCCTACACTTTCCTATATTATAGCATATCATCATACAGGCTTTTTCCTGTTTGCTGTTATTTCTGGTTTTTGTGCTTCTGTGTCTCTTCCCTCTTTGATAAGTAATACACTGACCTTCTTTCCCTGCCTGAATCTATTGCTGGACTTCTTTTCATCCCCCCCCCACTTCTATTCCCCTCTATCATATCCGAAGCAAGGGGAAGAAATGGGGCAGACACTGCATACATTTACTGTACTGGCACACTCCCATAAATATACACAGGAAGTGACAGACAAGGCAGGCTCGGCCACAAGGGATAGGGTGAGAGAGTTGAGTGCGTGAGAGAAAGTGAGAGGGAGAGAAGGGGGCATGGGGGGGGGGGGATGACACCAATATGGTGTTCTATTTGTCTGTTCATACAAGTAAACAGCACCTCATCTGGCTTTAACGCTGTTTTCACGGTGACACCCCGAGCGTAATTATGACACATTGTCCTGCTTCTTGCCATTTTTCTTCAGCAGCTACCACATGCTCATCATGTGTACACACACAAACACACACACACACGGTTAGATAGTGTGGCAAATTTGTACGCAGGCACACTTTGATAGAGATGCAATTGCAAACAGACACACCTAAACAAACACACACACACACACACACACACACACACACACACACACACACACACACACACACACACACACACACACGTCAAACTTGCCTTGCATTGTGTTTGCCTACTGGCTTTGTTTCATCCATCACACCATGACAGCCAGTCGCTTTTGATTAGAGCCGTGTCAGCCTCAACGGAGAAATCACTGGTGAAATATATAAATAAGAACACAATTAAACCATTTGAGTGGAGGGGAGGCAACAAGTGGCCCGTTGGAGTGACGCCTCCTGCCAGCAGAGGGTGCTGATGGGCTACACACTCAGAGGAAGCACAGGAGGGTGGGCTGATGCTTCCTTTGTTAGTTCTCCATCATTCCTTCAACTACAACACGAGTATGATTGTATATGCTTATATGTACATTCGTTTTTTCTCAGGATCTCAACCTTATTTTTATCTGATCCTGAAAATAGTTTACAAAAAGCACAACCCTGTTTCTCACCATCGATCATTGCGCCGAGCTCAAACACACAGTTGGCCCCTGAAGCCCCCAGCGGCGTCATTCAGAGGCCTGTCTGATCATGAATAAAAATGATTCATGTGTTTTGTGGTTGTTGAAAAGTGAAGCGCCCGGCCTTGAAACTTGGACAAGCCGGTGAGTTTTGAAACGAAAAGAAAGAAACTGGGAAAAAGTAAAGGACAAAGCAGAGGCACGCAGACAGTGAGGTTTATAAACCAAGGAATGCACCAATGAATGCAAAAACTAAAAATAGAAGACGAGACATGTGAATAGGCAACAAGAGGGGCTGAAAAGGAGAGAAAGGAAGCTGAAAAGGAGAGAATATGCCGCCAGCTGCTACTGATTCCTCAGCAGAGGAGTTGAGTGGCATTTTTATGAAGAAAAAAAATCATGCGAGTCAGGACGCAGAACTGTGCCCACTTCACAACAGCCTGGCACACACTCACTTCGGCGTGAAGCACCGCTGAACACACTGCAACAGTTCCGTGCGTGTGTGTGGGTGTTGGGAAGAGGATGTGTGTTTGTGCAACACGCAGGAATGCACATTAATGCAAACCACATCTCTGCGTTGGTGTGTGCGTGTCTTTGCGTCTGGTACTTTCAAAGCTTCCCATTTATGGCTCTTAACAAGTCCCTTTCATGTCAAATCTCAAACGGACACACTCGCACACACACTCAGTGAGAAACACCCCAGCGTGGTGTTGCTAATAGCACTAATTAATAGGCTAAATTCTGCTAATTGAACTCGCTTATGCTGAACCTCTCTCTTCCTCATACTCCTCCACTCCCCTTTCATTCTCTCTGGACTTCAAGACCGAGCTGTTAGCTTTAATTTAAATTTGCATGGTGATTACAGTACTGTTCCATACACTAATGCAATGTCTGTCCTTTCATCATTACTGTAAATAATTCCTCTAATCCCACATTCACCTATTTTCAACCTTCTCTTATTTTCAGCGTTTGCTCCCCCTATCTTCTTGCCACTGTAACACCCCCTACCCACACATACAGGCACACACTCACACACACATCTGCTTCTGTTTGAGGCCTCAAGGAGGAGAGAAGAGGAGCAGCAGCAGCAGCAGCAGCAGCAGAAGAAGAAGCAGTTTTCAGTTGAGTGAGCAGAGTGTTGAGGAGAGAACGGGATCTGGGAGGGACGTGGGGAGGGACAGCCATTAGCCATGCCAGCTGTTTCCCTTGCATATTAATACACAAGCAGGCAGGCACACACACATGCATGCACACACAGTGGCAAACATGCAAGCTCATAATGGGAAGACAAAACCTAGCGAGACAAGCGGAAACATTTGACATACTGTTCTGTACGTTTAACATCAAAGTCATGCAAGAGATTGAAAACGGAGAGCATATTCGTGACATGTACACACACTACAATATGAAATCAGAAGTGCATAACAGAAATTAAGGACATGCATCAGATTCATATCCAGGAGAAATCCACTTAATTGCAATAGCTCACACACACACACACACACACACACACACACACACACACACACACACACACACACACACACACACACACACACACACACACACACACACACACACACACACACACACACACACACACACACACACACACACACACACACACACACACACACACACACACACACACACAAGCTATTGAGAATCATGTGCATTAAAAAACAGATGCACGAGACATGCTGTTCAGATACAGTGGAGTACACACACTCGCATGCAAACAATCACAAACACACCACAGCTCTGAAGGCGACCGTAGGAATGAAACATCTCAAATATATCCATGAATAAACCTGAGTAATACTCTGATACAAGAGACACATGCTGTGCAGGTGGAGGAAGGAGGAAGAAAGCAACAGTGTAGCATGATGGGTACAGAGGGAGGAAGAGGAACAAAGACAGGACAGACTGAGAGGGGGGGGGCACAGGGTGGCGATGATTGTGACTGCGGCTCAAAGAATTCCCAGAGTGAGCATTATATATTGAAAGGGGGATAAAGTGCAGAGTCGCATCTTCCCTTTCTCTCTCTGTTGTGTTTCCGCCAGAGCGAACAAACACTATCACACCCCTGAAAGCCCTCAGTGTGACGTGCTATATACTATGTAATGTTATATACTATTGTAATAATGCTGTACACATTCCTATATTGGAACATAACAAGAAGAAAAGAGTACAATGAGGGGAGTTTATGCTGCTTGTTAGTAGGCAGTGTTTCTAATATTTTGTCCACCAAATCTGATAAATGATAATTGGAGGTAGACGATGTGAGTTAACAGCAATAACAAACAGCTTCCAAAATGAGGATAAAGTTCTCACAAAAACGAATTATCTTGATGAAGAATGGATTTATTGTGTGTATTAAACTATCTGATGAATGCTGAAGTGTGTAAAACTCACGCCTTGAGATTTTACTGCACATAATTGTTCAATTAAAAGTTTGGATAGGAAGCCAGTAAATAAAATCTGCTGCCATCTGTCATGTTGTCAAGAAACTAAAGATGTGAAGTTTTGATAACTTCATTATATCCATAGAACATTAATCAGCAACATTCTCACCATCACTTAGTCACATGCGTATGTCAAGTTACTGAATATTAGTTTTTTATTAATCTTTTGGCTTCAATAATAAACAGAATATGTGTTTATCCATCATCAAGGGCAATCACTTAACACAACCAAATATAGACAAAAATAAGGAATCCTTATTGGAACATTTTGTTTACATTATTTTCTTTATTTAAAATATCAGAATAACTTGATCTGAAATGATTCCTCAAATCAGAAGCAGCTTTAAGATCCAATATCAGTCAGCGTCTTATATGTGTGACACAGGACATATAGCTCAAGGGACCATACAAATCAAAAGTCATATAGACAGTTGTAACTTCTAGACTCCACCCCCCCCCCCCCCCTTGTGCTTTTCTCCAGCATCTATAATGCATTTGTACTTCTGACAGTTCTTTCTTCAATGCTGTGTAGTAAAGGCAGTAGAGGCAGATAAGTATATTGAAATATAAAACTGAAGCTTCTTTCAGCCTCCTATCAGGCAATTCTTTGTGACTTCTGACAGCTGAATAGAGAGGAAAGCCTTTTTATTACCAGGCAATTGCTCAAGGGGATGGTACAAAAGTGCAGCATTAGTTCAGATATCATGCGGCAGATAGCATCAAGGCCTCAGAAACTGGGCACCCTAATGGTACCGATATTGTGCCAAAAACAAGAAAAACACTGGATAAAAGGACAAGATTGGCAAAAACACAGACAGGTAAATATGAAAAATAATGTGCGGTTTACCCCAGACAACAATCAGACAGGCTTATGAAACAAAGGACACAGAGTGACAGGGAAAGGGATTCAAAGGAACACACGTTCAGAGACTGGGGAGTATGTTCTGAGACGGATGCACGCAAACGTACACCAAAACTACACAAATGCTGCAGAAAGTAATAAGTGTTGTTTTACAGACACTGAAACACTGAGACATGGGGAAGAGATGATGGTGATGTTAGAAGACACACACACACACACACACACACACACACACACACACACACACACACACACACACACACACACACACACACACACACACACACACACACACACACACACACACACACACACACACACACACACACACACACACCTCTAGTGTTAGCTGACTTATGAAATCCTAACTGTGGCTCAACACCGCAATATTGTCTGAAAATGTCAAGGCTTTGGTAGAAGCCCCACTGGGACAAAATGTACTGTCGACACACACACGGCTCAATATGTTTTTCGCAAAGGCATATGGATCTCATTTATCACATTCTATGCCGAGACAAATTGTTTTCCCAAAACCTCAGTGTGCTACACAACAAGAACAGTAAGGATGAGGTAAAGAAGAAATGTCACAACAAGGGAAAAGAGAGCTGAGAGGCGAGTCAGGATATATGCTTCGGCTGCGCCTTTCTAAAGCCTGTAGTGCAGGAGACTACACTTTTAAACACGATCATATTATAGTGGTTTTTATCCTGTGGTTGAAATAGACTCTATAAAAGCAGAGTTTGGCCTTTCGGCCGTCACAATTGTATCATTATGGAGCCTGTAGTGACCGCACTCGGCTGAGAGGGTAGCACTGGGGAGAGACGGTCTTTATTCTGATGAAATGTTGCTATGTAAGTCACAAAGTAGCCATGGCACTTTTTTATTCTTAAAAACAACCATGATAATTAAATGATAATTATGCTTTATTGAAAACGACTTGAAACCAGAGCTTGTGTTTCTCATAGACTCTAATTTCCTCTCATGTATTTATTTAAATAGACAACACGAATATATTTACATGTCCAGCACGCTCATTTTCAACTGCAGCTCCTTTGGCAAGATGTTTTAAACTAACAGACTTAGTCCAACAAAACAACCATAGAGATAACAAGAGCAACAAAATAAGCATTCTCAAAACACATGCAGAGAACATGTGCTTTATTTTAATACTACATCTGAACCAAGATCCATCACAATCATAAACCAGAGTATCCTGTGTATTATTGTTTTGTGGCTTCCTATTAGGATGTTTATTTGACCCTAAGGGGACTTAAAACAAATCTGATTCTAGTCCCTTAAATTTAATCTCAGAGTGGGCTTGTGCTCTTCCAATTAACCTTCTCTGCAGAAAATCCGTTAAAACATTTTCAAAATAGAATCTAAGCGTCAGCCCAGACTGCAATATGCCCTTGGTTATTTTTTATGCCACGCTTTCCAAGCATCACTGACTTGGCTTTAGGAAATTATAATCTGTCTCCATATACCCATAAAGCCTTGCGTTCAATGGCAATTTCCTGTTCAGATTATGTTCTAACTCCTACCACAACATGCTGCAGCTGACTGGGAAGAGGACAAATAGAGCTGTAATTATCTGTGTACATATTTCATTCTCACCTGGACAGTCAAATTAAGCACTTTGAGATTTCAAACGTGCTGCGATATATTACTACAGCTTAATGTAAACACAACCTCAAACATCCCAGTGACTCACACAGTCTGAAAATGAGGGTTTAGGCTTACTCAACAACAGGAAACCTTCCTTTCAGTTTATTGCATACAGAAGACACGTGGGGGGTTAAAGCCGTCGAACATATGCAGCACATTACCTCTGACAGCAGAGCTTTACCTGCAGCGGCTCAGGGATTCAAACAGTGCATATTGCGAGGGGGAAAACAGGCTCACATGCACCATATATGCACACACATCTTGGTCTCCTACTTTAATTACAGTTGCCTATATTTCTCTACTGTGTTTCACACTAATTAGACAGAAGTGGTCTGTCGCGAGATAAACGATCCCATGTGGCGTCCTTATTTTGACTTTTATCGCAGCCACACAGTGAAAATACTGCAGTCAGAGTGTGCATCTACGCAAGCATGAGCACATGCACGCCGGACTGACAGACAGATGTGCACGAGTGCGTACGTACACATGCACACACACTCGAGTATGCATACGCACGCTGGATGCTAATTAGGACGTGTTGGTTTTGATGTTTATAAAAAGAAAGGGAAAGAAATTCCATCAGCAAACCTCAGTTTCCTGTTGAGAAGGGCTGTAGGATTTGAAAGCGTCTTTACAGGCTCTGGTGGCGGGGAGGTGCGACACGCTGAGTGCATGACGCCAAGCTCGTAAGGCTCACCGCGGCGCTGCCACTGTCGCCATCAGCTTCTAACCTGTAGCTTCTACCCTGACACACACCATCCCAACACTGGCCGCAGGACCGCACCCAACCCAGGCCTCTGTTTATAGATGGGAGGTAAACTGTGTGTGTGTTGGGGGAAAGCTTTCACTTTCCCATGTGGCACAGCCTCACATTGTGACTGCCACCTTGTGAAAAGCCTGTGGTGCAGTAAGCGGGACACTGGAGACCTAGGAATGGCCATGGCACTCTGATTTTATTTGCCCTCAAATTGATCCAAGATGATGGGGCAGGTTCCAGACTAACAATGCAGATGTGGGCCACCGTTGTTGATTACCAAAGGCCATATTAGTTTAGCCCCAGGTTAAGGCACAGGGGATGGCGGAGGATATTAACTTTGGGTTCCTTTTCAGTGAGGTCTTAACCTTCCCTCACCTCCAACTCCCCTCCCTGTGTTCTATTCTTCCCCTTGTCCTGACCTCTCCCTTTGCCAGTTTCACTTCACTTGACCCCTTGCTCCCGGCTAACGATAGGGTCCTCCGTGTCAAACACCGTCTGTGAAAACACTGTTCACATAAGGTGAGGAGAGAGCCAACCAGGAGACGTTGTTGAGATGAAGCAAACTGCCCGGCAGGCCTCTTCTAATGCGGCCAATACAATGAGATAAGCTCAGTGAAGTCTCAACTCTGTGGCAAACCTGATTCTATGTTGAAAAAACATTGTACGGAGATAGGCTGAACAACACCTTATGATTCTGTTCATTTCCAAGTCGCAGATAACAAGATGCTGCTGGCTGGAAGATAAGCTGGTTCAAGTAGTCGGGGAAACATATAGCTTGGAGCCTGTATGCATAAACACCAAGTACAGTAGAGAGCTGCAGGAAGGGCCACGGGCCGTTACATGACTTTAAAGAGATTAATTTTATTAACTTTCATTTGGATTTTGCCAAACTGGGATGTATCTCTATCAGCCTCTAGTTTCTTCTTTTTTAATTTTTTGTTTTTGTTTATCCTTATATTTTACTATTTCTTATTGTGTATATTTTGTATTTTCTCTATGTTTCTAATGCTGCTGGAACAAAAGAATTTCCCAAATTGGGATCAATAAAAGTCATATCTATATATCTATCTTCCCAATGTTGGAAAGTATAACTAAGGACAAATAAAAACGTATCTCATGTCAAAGCTGCTTAATGCACTAGCTGTTAGCTTCTTTAGCTTGTTTCACAGGATCTTCCTCAACAGAAAAAGAGACAAATTCATTTACATTTTCCAACCCTACGAGGACTTCCCATTCTTTTTTTATTTTTAGAAAAGGCTGGTGATTTTTTTCCATGAACTAATCAATAACATGCCAGAAATGTGGCACAGTAGTTTCTTGTAAAGTATTTATTTGATTTGCAAAGTGGTACAGTATTACAGTTGATCATTCTTTCCTATTTCTTTTTAAAATCGGTTCTCTCAAAATGGACATAAAAAACTACTCCAAGGTTGAATAAGTAACATAAATATTCTCACTTTTGAAAAGAGCAAGCAGAACGATTCATGTGACAATTTTTCAGATTTACAAGCCCAACACCGCTCTTTCTATCCTCTTTAAAAAGGCAAACATGTCCGAGTCTTTCATTGTGAATAAGAAGACTCCAACAGGTTTCTGTCACTGGGATGAAAAACCAAAGCCCAGACACTCACCGCTCTCAAATAGAGAGCCTTTTTAAATCCTCTGACAATGAGCGGGACAGATAAGGAGAGTGAGGACGAGAGCAAGGAAGACACACAAACAGAGCGGGAGAGAGAGATAGAAAGGTGTAAAATGGAGAGGATAACGAATGAGTGCGCCGCTGAGAGGGAGCCTTAATGATGTCAATGTGATAAGTCTAAAACGAGGTGAAAATTGAAATGAGTGCTGCCACGGCGGTGGTCGGTGGGAAGAGTGAATAGTGCCGCCGTTGCATTCATTCACTTAGATTAGCTGGAGGAGAAAATGGAGAAGAGGTGAGAGAGAAATGAGAGGGAGGAAGGAGCGGGAGAGATCTATGGACCTGGAAACAGAAAGTGGGCGACGAGGAGGTGAGAAAAAAGGGAGCTGGAGAGAGACATGGGGTAAAAACATAGAAAAATAACAAGGAAAAGACAGAAAAACAAAGAAAGAAACAACATGGGTGAGACAAAGGGAGGCTGGGAGCTAAGTTCAAGCCAAAGTCAATTGAACAACTAATGTGAATCGATTTGTTGCCTCTGCTTTTGCTCTTTGGGGAGAGGGTGACATTTTAAAGGCATATTTTATTATTGGGAGGAGGCGGGGCTGTTTGCCTGGCGACTGAGCACACTGACAGCCTGCTGACAGCTGGACCAAATACACTGAATAGAAGAAATACTGCAAATGGCCTGTGTGTGTGCTCGGGGATCCATTGTGCGTCTCGTAAAGTGTGTGTGTAACGTGTCAGATAACATACAGATGGAAGTGTGGGGGAGTGCTTCTGTATGTAGGTCTGCGTACATTCTTGCATAAATACTGTGTGTTTGTATTTTCCTACACGATAAATACTTCAAATGACCTGTGCTGTAGATGCGTTGCCTCACTAGTGAGCGGCAGGCAGTGTGTGCGGTCATGTTTTATTAGGTGAGCTCCAAACGTCCACTGTGGGTTGCCTTCATGCGTCCCTGTGTGTTGTGTACAGGCATGCATTGAGTGTGTGTGTGTGTGTGTGTGAGCATGTTCTGTGAGAATAATTCATGGCAGTGAGTGCGTCAAATGTGGGGGCCGTCCACGGGCAGCCTGGAGTACTGCCAGTACGGAGGGCCAGCATTAATAATTAAAAACACTTTTACAGGAAATATCTCTGCAGTGTCTGTTGTGCGCGCCTCTCGTCAAGGGCACATTCAGGACAATCACACCGAGGAAGAGTTTTGAAACATTGCACAGAAATTAAAATGGCTAAGCATTGCGGCAAAACATCCCTAAACTAGAATTGTCGCCTTTCAGTTGTACGAATATCCCAGCCACTGAATTTGCAGTTCACATCCAAGTAAGTCATCACCGTGTATCCTATTTGACATTTGTGTGAAATTGGGTCATTATTAGCATATGAATTATTGAGTTTATGAGCCATAGTGATCTTGACCTTTGTCCATCAAATTTAAAATCAGTTCATCCTCAAGGACATTGGAACAGATTTCCTTCAGGAGACATTTCAATCACTAGAATAGTATGCAAGTGCTGACCTACAGACAAACCAAAACGCCTTCGACTCCTGCTGTTGCTAAGACATTAAAACTATTTTTAGTATTTTCTTCCACAGTAATCTATCTAAGTGGATTCAGCTTCTTCCTTGTGTCTTTGTAATTGATTCAAGGTATTTATTCTGTTCTTTTCCACCAAGCGTATGATCATTTTTGGGTTCCAGACAAAGAAAAGTGAAAGAGCCGTCTCAGGAATTCACTCCTACTTCCAAAAGCTGGGCGCAAAAATAAATAATTGAATCAGAATAGCAGTCCTCAGCAGGCCTCATCTCTTCGCAGTCTTTGGTCCAAATCCAGTGTGTGTAGTGAACTACTTTTCATAGTATATGTAATCCTGGGAAAAGTCTTCCAAGCATGCTGTGTTGAGGAGTGGATCAAAACAAACAAACCAACATAGCTGTTCACCAGCGGGCCACGTTCCAACCCAAAGGAGTCGTCCGTAAGCCTGAATAGCTGGCCAAGTATCTGCACTGGGCCAATCCCCTGTTTATTGGAAACACTCATGACTAGCAAGGGAAATCAGCTTTCGCATATTACAAATGATGAACTACAGACATTATCTCATGTTGCGGACACGTTGTTTTATGGTACACAGCTAATCAAATGTCTTGCTGCTGTTGCCCAACATTCTTTCATCTGGAACTACAGACATACAATGGATGTAGGGTACATAACAAATATTAAAAGTGGCTCAGAGCCTTGCACATAGTCTATTCTGAGCCTATATAAGATGATTTTTCAACAAGGGCAATGCTAAACACCAATGTCACCCATTTTTTATCCTAAAGAGCCTGCCACGCCACTTTAACCTTGTGCAACAACTTTTTAAAGTTCACTGATGTCTGGCGAAGACTAGATCAAGCAGCTGAATGCTACGTTTGCTAATCAAACATTGATCAGAACTTGGGCTGATATGTCTTAATGTTTATCCTCTCAGCAATTTTCTTTAACGACTACCTACCAAAAATGGAGCTTAAAGCTAAAGTTCAGGCAGCAGCACACTTTAGACTGCAACAACACTTTCTTCTTGTGTTTTCTATAGCTCTGGAAAAAATTAACAGACCACTCCAAATGTTTTGTAAATCTTTATCTCTACATGTATGGCAGCCATTCCAGTGTCTGTTGAATTCCAACACAGAGAACATTTGTCAGTAGTTTATAGAATACAATAAAAAATGAATAAATAATTTAACTCAAAGACAAAGCTATAAATAATAAAACAAGAGAAACTGATAATGCTGAAGAGGTCTCGTTTTTTTTCGGGGGCTGTACATAAAAAAATTAAATAAACGTAAGTTCTTCAACTGTCAGAGAGGTATGACACGCTCTGCATTTCATCTACAATTTTCTCTGACCAACTTTGCTTTACAATCTCCTGTAAAAGTACATTGTGGCTCCTAACAATAATAAAGAGAAGCCTTTTAGTTGTGTGTGTAATAAGCACAGATGTTAGTCCAATGTGGATCTCGGGAAAAGAAAAAACAAACATGCCAGCATGTCAGTGCTCAGAGGGGTGTGATAGGAAGGCTGAAATTGAATCCCTTTTGCACGCATACACACGTGCACACTCACATCCACTCCCCGCCTCCCTCCCCCCATTCTCGTGGGTGTCGGAGTGAGAAATTAAATTTTTCTGATGAGAAAGTTTTTCCTGCCCCCATTCCTATCCTCCCTCTCTCTCCTCCCATCCATTCTTTAATTTATTCACTTATTTATGAACTATTAATTTATGCTCTGAGAGAGAAATTAACAGTTGTGCAGTCAAGTGTTCGGGCTGCTGCCATGCTCACAATGGATGATCATCAACCAGGGACTGGCATGAGTCACCCACACACACACACACCCATACAGACAGAAACACATGACACCATACACTCGCTCAAAGGGAAAGCAAAACAGGTGCTGCATATCAATTGGTACTAAAATAACTGTCCATCAGTTCTGCGGAGAAAGGACCCCACTTCCATTTGGTTTTAATTGTTACAGCTAAGCCTGAGTACTCCCAGCAATTATTCTGACAGTGTGGAAACAGGAGGTGTGTAACATGTTTAATGTGAGGAAAATTAATAGAATAAACTCCTCCTGCACAGATCTATTTCATTCTGCTGACAATGTGTTCACTATCACACTTAAACCAGAGAGCAAACCAACACTCTGCCAACACTTCAATAGGTGAATATGGACCAGAGGAACACACAGCTCGGGGCTTATAACATTCACATCTATAAAATTATGTTCTAAATCCTCTTTGTTGACACGGAAACTGAATATTTCTCATTCTCAAGAAAAAAAAAAAAGAACTTTTAAATTGGGTATAATGAATATTATAAATGGTTTAGAGAGTCTGATCGTTTACGAGTATTAAACTCTGCAGCAGAACTGTGCCCTACAGGAATGTCAAGGAAATATTCAAGTGTGATTGAAAAACATCAGAAGCACTCCAATTGGTATGTCGGGGGCAAAAGCCACTTATCAGCAACAATAACAACACTATGAATCCATAGAGGAATGTTAGAAGAATCTTTTGATGATTGTCTGATCCAAAGTCTTTCACAGCTACAGAGTCACTTCGCACCTCAGTCTACACCCACTGCCATCGCTTTAGATTCCCACGCCCACGCTATCCCAGCATGCAACATGTTCATCCAGTCAGTCATTCAGTCTGTAATTCAGTCAGTCAATTAGGCAAGGCAGTCCATCAGACAGTAGGCGTGGGTGGGAATAAAACTGACGTGCAGACAGGTCGGTCGGCCCCGTGGGGGCAGCGGAACACGCCACGACCTATGCCGCCTCATTATGAGGTTAACTGGCACGTGTGGGTGGCCAATGACTGTGTTTATGTGTGTGTGTGTGTGTGTGTGTGTGTGTGTGTGTGTGTGTGTGTGTGTGTGTGTGTGTGTGTGTGTGTGTGTGTGTGTGTGTGTGTGTGTGGGAAG
This sequence comes from Eleginops maclovinus, assembly GCF_036324505.1. Classification (NCBI taxonomy): domain Eukaryota; kingdom Metazoa; phylum Chordata; class Actinopteri; order Perciformes; family Eleginopidae; genus Eleginops; species Eleginops maclovinus. Next base: position 10,507,340 of record NC_086362.1, read on the forward strand.
GCAAAGTGGACAGGCGGAGCTACGGGTGAGTGACAGTGGCGTGGGCGTTGGGCTGTGTTTCGCTGGCCAGAGAGCACCCCAGGGAAGGCGACAGTTTGTGTGTGTATGTGTGTGTGTGTGTGTGTGTGCGTGTGTGTGTGTGTGTGTGTGTGTGTGTGTGTGTGAGAATTGAGTGTGTAGCAACGCGGGCGACTGCGGTGGCGTCTACAAGGTTCTCGGCTAAAGACACACGTGGGTGGACAGGCTGTTTGTCGAACAGCGTTTCCATTTAGCTTGGACAAGTGGATCACAAAGGGCACTAAAATGACCACAGGGACTGAGTGCTGAGCCTCCTGTGACATGCCAGGCCCGAGGTCAGCTTCAGTCTGGATTCATTTGCACCTTTTGTTGAGATTTCTCACCTCATTTGTTACCTTGTCTCTAACACTGGCCTAAAAAAAATACATAAAATTTGCTACCAACTATTTATACGTTTTCTATCTATCAATAACATGTTGCAGACCTATAAATAAGCCACAAGCTCATACACTGACACTTCCTGTCACAGGACAAAGCAAAAAGAATAATAACAAGCAAAAACCGTACTACATTGCGAGAAATGAAGCCACTGCAGTCAATCAGAAACAAGTTTTATATGGTGAAAGACGTCCCTTATTTGTGCCTTAAAGCAGATTGCTAACTTGATCAAGCGGGGCATGACTCAACTAGTCCTAATGATTTATTGATGTTAAACATTCTACTTAGAGGTTTCAAACTACCTATAGAAGTGGACTCATCACTTGTTGGATGATTAAACTTAAGCCTTTGTTGTGTTTATTCAACATGTACAAAGACTATGTTCAAACATTTTTATGTCTTTTATCCTCTTTATAAAGCTGCGGGTGGTCGTCTAATGGTTCTTTTGTTCCAACCATTCCAATTACTGGACCACATGGGAAAATTTGGATGATAAAATGATCTAACCTCCCTCCACAATTAACGTCAAAGTGCCCTTGAAAACAGCAGTTAACCAAAAACTCTGTGGTTGGGGGTTGTGGTCATACTGTGTGGTGACATCATGCAGCCTGTGTGTAGTTGACCTACAAGTCAAAAAGTGTGTTTCTGAAGTTATCATGGCAAATTAAATAAAGATTAAAGCGATACAATCTGTCTGACTGGATTACTGACATCCACCCACCTGCTTAAACTGGTGTACCATTATTGGCGGGGATAACAAGGAACATGAACTAATTGGTACACACACACACATGCACAAGACAGATGGACCGAGCAGACACATAATATCTCATCCGCATAAACACACATGAACATAAGCCCCCTTCCAGTGTCCCAGACAGGCTGGGATAGAGTGGACCCGTCCACATTCTGACGATTGACGGCTTGGCCTAAATGAACTGCTTGTAGAGCTTGGTGCATGTGTGTACTTTTGATTGTGTATGTATGTATGTATGTATGTATGTATGTATGTGTATGTGTGTGTGTGTGTGTGTGTGTGTGTGTGTGTGTGTGTGTGTGTGTGTGTGTGTGTGTGTGTGTGTGTGTGTGTGTGTGTGTGTGTGTGTGTGTGTGTGTGTGTGTGTGTGTGTGTGTGTGAGTGTGTGTGTAAAGCTTGAAGGGGCAACTCAAGTCAGTTATTGATCCACTGGGCCCCTCAGGCCACTAATCAAATGAGGCGGACGCTGAGGGGACACAAGAGAGGCACTTGAAAGTTTCTCAAGTTTCTCAGACTTGTACACAACCCAGACATGCACACACACACACACACAGACATATACACAGAAATTCTATCAATCTGCTGTTCCTTTTGCCTTCTTGTGTGTGTGTGTGTGTGTGTGTGTGTGTGTGTGTGTGTGTGTGTGTGTGTGTGTGTGTGTGTGTGTGTGTGTGTGTGTGTGTGTGTGTGTGTGTGTGTGTGTGTGTGTGTGTGTGTGTGTGTGTGTCTCCATATACCAAAACAGCCTCCCTGTCTGTCTGGGCCATCCATCTACCCCAGTGACTGATGGGTTAACTCCAGCAGGTCCGCAGATGGACTTTTCCCCTGCTGCTGAGGCCCACAGGGAGAAGCCTTCACTGGGCCAGGCATCTCAGCGCGACTGGGTGTCTGGACAGAAGCCCTGGAGCTTTTGAGGGTGACAGAGGGAACGATCAATGGCACACTTTCAGGATCTCAGGCCTAATAGAATGGATGCGATGGGCGTTTCTGTGTTCATGGGGGATAGCTGATGATGGATGAGAATAGGTATGGATGGAAGGATAGGATGTATAGATAAATAACAATGATGCTTACAGCAAAAACGAGAAGATGAAGATAATTGCTACTTTAAAAAAAGCATTACATGTATGGTGATGAACAATAACGAACAACTGCAGTTACAGAAGACTACAGCACAAGTCGGTCATGGGATCGAATGTAGCTCATGATTCAGTTCTGTGTCATTTCAATTTCCAACCGCTCGGCTGCAGAATAAAGAACAAAGTATTTACAATAAGTTTCAGAAAGAATAGCAAATTGCAGCCATTTGGAAAAGACTGCTCAGTGTGTGTTACAAATGCCGGGGTGCAGAGCAACAATACAGCACAATCACTGTTCCTACATCTGTTGCCAGAGTTAATCAATGACTATACAGTAACAGCGAATAGACTGCTGATTCCATATGCCCGGGAAAGAATAGACAATCATTGACTAATCAGAACTTGATAGAGGCCACATAGGGTGGTGAACAGCTGCTGTGCCCAGTGATCCAACTGTAATCACATTATATATCATTGATCGACGCAACTGAGGATTATGGGTTCTGATATTTCTACTGGGAATGAGAAGTCACAATTTTCAAGGTCAGACGCAGAGCTGGCACTGAAGCAGAGATGTTAGATCCGGGATATAAAGCAGCTACATACATTTCTGTGTGCCATCATAAAGGAGGCCAACTCTAAAAACTTTCCTATCTCACTCATATTTAAGTAGCAGCCTTTGCAACAGACACTGTGATATCAGAGGTGGTGCTTCCGGCGTTAGAAGTATAGCTGCAGAGTGTCCACACTGCACTGCAGAGATATTGATGTCTTAATACAATAAAAAGCAAAATAAACATTATTATCCTGATCGTTATAATTATCTTCAGCCCAGAGGCTCAAACTGAATTATTCATAGAGTGCTTAATTAAATGGGTAGACTACAGTGTGAGTGTGTTGATGTGTGTATGTGTGGGTCTCTGTTGCCCGATGTCTTTTGGACAGTAACATTAAACGAGAGTAAATACTCAATGATTCTGAAGGGACTTAGAAAAAAGAAAGAGATGATGCTGTGACAGAGATGGAGGGGGGGGGGGTGGATTACAAACGCATCCTCGTATGCCCTTCACAGAGGTCCCTGTCTAAGAAAAAAAAGGAAGACAGACAGCCGTTTAACGTTTCAGAGCATCGCGGGGCTTTTTTAAACACTTTTTATATTTAACTGCCTTCACAATAAGAAACCAGTCACTGCACTCCACGGCACCACTCATAGGGCCATAACACACACACACAAAGGCGCACAAAAGTGTGTAACGCAGCTGAATGTGACGCCTCAAATTCAGTCAACAGGGAAGTCAAGGCCACAGTAGTTAAGTAGCGGCGTAGTAGACAGTTATTACTTCTCCCTCGCTGTGATTACTGTATCAACCACTGAATGAAAGCACTTCCTCTGGCCTTGCCACTAATATTGCTCTTGGAAAAAGTAGATGAGGTCACAGAACTAATACACAGACACGCACACGCAGTTTGCAAACACTTTAGGGCACGCAAACACACGGATGCGCTCAAATAGAGGCAAGGAAACTGTGATAAAATAAGTTTAAGATGAATGGACGCTAACTTTCAGACTTTTATGCAGGCTCTAATTTGTTGATTAGTGCATAGATACACACACATGACATCTCTAACAAACTTAAAGCCCCCATTCATTTGTTTTTCTCTCACACACACATATACATTTTGGTCAGCGCTCACTCTGTTTCCGTCATCTTTTCCTCAGATATTTCATGTAGGGCTGCTTCACACATACACACAGGCAAACCAATGAAGTGCTGGTGTGCCAACAAGCTTTGTCTGGACACTGCGGTAATGTAACAGCCCATTCACTTTATTATGCATTAGAACCAAAGCTGCTTTTTTCATTACACCCTAATGACATTTGGTAGGGTCCACTAATCAGCCTCACAAGACCCCTGTTGTCTCCCAAAACCTATTGCATGCACGCACACACAACCGCCCAACCCACACCCACACCCAACCCACACTACCACTACAAAGAAAAATGTATACTTTAAGATCTGCCACCTATACACAAGACCTCAATGCATACAAGGACACAAGCACACACAAAGACGGAGTATGTATGTATTTACTGTGTATATGTTTTGTATCTATTTAATGCAAAAACCTACTTGGAACTGTCCTCCAAAAGGCTTAAGTGCACATACTGTATACAATGAACCGACTCACTGTGGGGGAAGTGGGAGGGGGGCCTTGAGATGCCTGGGGCCCCTGGGATTTAAGTCATTATAGGCCCTACCTAAAGAGAAATGGCATGCCAACAACAGGATCACAGAGATGCACAAAATTAGGCTGGAATTAAAACCCATCAAGCCTCACAGCACGAGTACTCGTCATGATTAAGTAATCCCTCAGTAAAGGGTATACACATTCAAAAAACAGTGCACTTAATAGATTCTGGGCTTCAGAGAGGTGGGAGTAACCAAGCGAGCTCTGTAAAGAAGAATGCGTGCGGGCCCACGCTCACAGAGGGATAGAAAAAGCACAATGAACTATACAGGGATGCCACTTCGATGAATGGGAAACACTCCCAAACACCACAGATACATTACACGCCAGTAATGACAGCAACAGTCCAAATAACGTAAATGAAAAAAGATGAATTACCTTTTAGAAATGGCGTTAGCTGGATAGCCTTAGCAGCAACGTTGACAGCCACTTTCTGAAGCTAGTCCCTCGCGACGTCAGTGTGTTAAGGCATCTTTTTCCGACATGAAAGCTGCTGAAAAAACAATACAAATCATTTTAGGTGTTGCTGTTCTTTGCCCCTCGCTTTTGCATTATGTTTGTTGTTTTATTTATTTCGCTACGCTATATTGTTTGTTTTAATATCCCCGTTACGACAGCAGCTAGCTTCCTCAAAACATTAGCACAACAGCATGATTTAATTAGCAAACCAGCCAATCAACAAAAGGTCATTATAATGCAAGTCAAATTACACAAAAACATCGTTTGAATTGTTTTTAATTAGTCTGTCCATTTTATAACAAATAAGAACTATATTTCTGTATATTTTCTATATTTCTCTATATTTAATTGATCGGATTCATTGTTTTGTATTTGTTATTATTTAAATGTTAGTTTAAACAGACAATGTATGTTAAATATAAAATGTGTTAATAAAAAGAATATACGATTATTCAAGTTGAAAATAATAATTCCAATAATATTTGGGAGTATGTGAAAAATTATCAAACATAAACAGACCTAAGATACAGTTCTTATTATATTATAGTTTGTGCATGTTTTTTTGTTTGATTTGATAATGATTATTATATGATTTTCTTTACCCATTATGATAACATTTCTCAATATTGCTCTATGTTTTACTTTCTTATCTTCAGTCTATGTACCCACAGATAAGGACTATATACAAACAACCCACATGAAAGCACATGTAGTATTTCAGCAGCACACTCACGCACTTTACTTTGATGCTTCACTACACCACGGCTCTAATATCTTCATGCAAGAGCGGGAGATAGAAAAGAAATGAGAAATTACCCAAGCACACAGACATGCTCCTCTAAAGGTACAGGGCATCTGCTTATACGCAAAGATGCACACAAACACCCACACTCACACACAAAGGAAATGTGTGCAGGGATTAGGTCGGTGGTGTAGCCTCCTCTGAGTACAGAGAGATTTGGTTTAGAGTTTCAACCTTGGGGCAACTGTGGGCAGGGAACATAGGAGTGTACGTTTGTTTGTTTGTTTGTGTGTGTGTGTGTGTGTGTGTGTGTGTGTGTGTGTGTGTGTGTGTGTGTGTGTGTGTGTGTGTGTGTGTGTGTGTGTGTGTGTGTGTGTGTGTGTGTGTGTGTGTGTGTGTGTGTGTGTGTGGTGCCTGAGGTCAGAAGTGTTATTGTGTGTTGTGGGTGTATTGTTTCAACCCTAAAGTGTTTCTGTACACAGCAATCTGTTGACCCCTACCTGAATGCTCTTAAAATTGTTTTCACCACCAAAGCTTTGGAACACTTTCCCGTAATCACCTAGAGAGAATGCATCATTTTGAGGGCAATTTCACCGACAGATAGGACCAAGGACGCTGTGCTATTACACTTTTATTTCTCTCTCCTCTATGTTGTTGTTATCATTAATTTTGTCCCTGTTACTTATGCCCATGCTGACAGCAATATTAACACTTTATAATGTATTAGCTCTATTGTCTCTTAACTTTGTTACCTTATCATTTCACACTTCACTTCTTATTCAGCTACCAATTCCAAATAACATTGTGGTTACGAAAAGATTGAATTTAGATTGAATGGAATCACCTTGAAGCTTTTTGCCATCGACTGCATTAATGACGGTAAAGCCATAAAATATTCCATGCATCAACCACACAATGTGCAATTACTTATTTCCTTAGAATATAATGGCAGTTTCACTAAGTTGTGCTTGGTTAACCTCCCCTCACAGCCTTTATTGTTACATCTTTTTACCAAACGCGGTCGTAAACATAAATCATCGCTGTAAATTCACTTGTGTTTCAACAGAGCAGAGACAATGGCCACCGCAGTCAATATAATCTCTTCCTTTTCAATCTGCCCTGAATGCTCTTCCTTTTTTTTTTTTTTTTTTACTCACATAGTGCTTTGCAGATAATCTAATATTAGCTCTGCTCAATGGAGGTAGATGACCTTTGAGACAGGGTACTGTTAAGTCTGCCATGGCCTGGACAACTAATGGTGTATGTGTAGTCTAAGCAGGCTGGCACCGAGAGCTTCATTGGCTACTTAATGGTGGCTGTTTAATCAAATTCCTTTTCCCCCTCTTAATTCCTTGTGTCTTTTTTTTTTATTGGAAATGGCTCTGAAAGGGAAGAATCCACTCAGTGTGTAGAGAAGAAGGCGGAGGTGGGAACCAGATGTACACTCTGAATGTGAGTGTTCGGAGGCCCAGTGGCTCAAGGGATAAGACATGGGTAAGACAATGGTGTTTGCTGCTGGCACTAAAAGCTCATCATGGGCGGCCCCTCCTTAGCTGATGCACACAAACACAAACAAATACACGCAGAGAAACACACACTCCAGCTGGGACGATACCCAATGACAGGCACTAGGACTCACAGATGCCCAGGTGGTGCAGGAAACCCTGGAGCTACGCCCAGACTGGCACAGGAGAGACTGCCTCCACACTTAAAAGAAATGAGCCACACATATAGAAACGCACAAGTATACAGTTACAACGGCTTACACACACCTATAAAGCTCATGTTCCTGACACACACAAAAGCACACCCTTGCTCACTCCCCACCTTCTCGCAATTAACACTGCTCCTATAGCTCGGGGCACAGAGGAAATGAGGTTTTGGTTTTGTAACTGTGTGTGTGTGTGAGAGGGGGAGAGAGAGTTGTAAGAGGTAGAGGGATTAAAGAGGAGGTGGGTGGAGGGTTATGGTTGGCGAAGGAAATATAATGTGTGGCATGGAACTATGTACTCAGGGTACGGTAATGACTGTGCACGGGAGGTTGTGTGTGTCGGTGGATATGTGCGCCCGGATGTGTGCATACCCGTGTGTGTGCATACCCGTGTGTGTGCATACATGCGCCCACATTAAGTCGTTCCCACCCATTCCCTCTCTAAGTATCATGTTCAGAGGCTGCAGTTCATTCCTGTCTGTCTGATTGTGTTGTTGTGCAGTCATGGCTAATTACCTTGATAGTCTGTTGACAGCGTGGAGACAATTAAACAGCCAAATGGAAAACAGGAGGGGGAACTTGTCTGAAATGTCCTCTCTGAGAGTTGAACTAAAGAGTGATTCATCTCCAACATGTGTTTATAATAGGAAATCGTTTACAGGCAAAAGGATGGAGTTTGTTTAGCAAATTGTAGGATGCCTGCTCCGATGTTAGCTTCAGAGTCAAAGCAGTTACGGTTTTGTTTGTCTTGATTTTAAGACAGCTCAATGTAAACATCCCTGGCTTGTAGGAGAACAGTTTATTCAACAATATCATGAACTCCTGTGAATGCAATACATTTTACCCAGTAATGGACCACCAGATGAGTAGACACGGCCTTTAAGACAAACCACTTCTAACTAGGTTCCCAGCATCCAGTTTGCTTACATGGGACTTTTAAAGTTCAAAACTATGTGTCAAAAGAGCCTGAAATAAAATGTAAAAATGTTTTAACTTTGTATGGACTAACAAGCACAAGGACATTTCTTTAGTATCCATTCTAACGCTTTCATTTCAGGATGAATTTCAGGTCATTGAACATCTGTTTTTTTTATCACAACTTTATTTATAATATAATCTGAAATGTTTTTTTTAACATCTGAACTCCTTTTTTTGTATTGTTATTGTTTATGCCTCACTAGCAGCATGTCTCTGAATGTTTGTCTGCCAGTTAGTTCCTGGTGGGACAGATTGCTATTTCAGTTTTCATCTAGTTACCTTCGGCAGATCAAAAGTCACTTCCAGTAAAACATCTCAATATGTATCCACCAGATGGATTGTTCAAAATTGTTCAACAGATATCCACCCCCCCATTAAATATGATTTTTAATCACTTGAGAGACCCTGAATTCCCATTTAACACCAACATCATGTTAAAATATTAATTAAGTCAAACACTTTGCAAAAACTCATTCTAATCAGCCTCAGCTGTACTGTTTTAATGCCAATTAGAAAGTGTTAGCATGCTAACATGACAACTAAGTAAGTAAACATGTTAAACAATAAACCTGCTAAACAACAACAGGTTAGTATTGTCATTGTGAGCATTGGGATTAGGGTTAGCAATGAGCATTGTGTGTCATGCTAAGGATAGATACAGCTTCACAGAGCTGCTAGCATGGCTGCAAACTCGTGTCTTATCATCGTTGCCTGGTTGTTATCTGTGCAAAGACTCAACACTCCTCAGACCATCATTTGAGGGGAAAAAACGTTGTCAGCTGTGAGTGATTGCAGGGGCAATGCTTAAACCAAATCTTTTGGAGGATGATTATTTCGCTGAACTATCTTTATGGATCTACACTGCACCTCAGGTTACAGTACAGTATTTACATAATCAGATTTAGAAGCCTGACTTGTCTAAATATCAAAAAACCAATTTCTCCCGTCTGCAGACTGCCTATAATCTTTATCAGCCTCCCTGTAATAGCAAAACACGCATGTACATATATATTTAAATATATATAAGGCAAGTCTGTCCCATAGGTGATAGCAGCATCCATTATGTACACATATTACATCCAAGCAGAATTTGCATAAACATGATTAGGGAATTAAGAGGGTTAGGGGTTAGTGCTGCTTGGAGGCGGGGGGTTGGGCTGAGAAGAGGTTTAAAGATGCATTATGGGATTTTCAACAATGATTTGCGAGGTATTTCTCCTGAGGAAGCATGCATTTGAGGGGAAATCTAAGAGCAGGGATGTCATGCAACAAAGGTTTGAATCCACAACAAGAAGCTGTAAATGGTGCTACATGTGTCAGCAGAACCACAACTTCGCCCTTGGGAGTAAATAAATTGCGGGTGTGTACACAAAGGTTCTGGAAGGTTAATGGCTGCCTATGGAAAACAATCTCTTCCCACTGCTCCCAGCGTTATGCAATATCCGGCTAGATTTTTAACTCCAGTGTTTCAGAAGAATACACATTTTCTCAAACAATTCACAGCTCCAGTTTCAACCCTCCAAGCGCTGTGATGTGTAATCAGTCTTTGTGTCTAGAACTCAGTCAACCCGCGTCTATAACTCAGTGAAACATACACGAGCAGGGCCGGCAGCAGGGCAAGCTTGGCACCACAGTTGTCGCTGCAGACCGATTCCAGATTGGGTCTCCAGGGTCTGTGGGTGGTGGATGGGTGATGGGGTACAGTTGGCAGGGTTTATTCGCACACTTAGGGCCAGGCCTGAGGGGGTGTGTGCATGTGTGTGAGTGTGTGACTCCTGGTGTGTGTTGGCAGGACGTGTGCTGGCAGCAGAGCCGTCTGACACCACTACAGTTGGTCCCCTCTGGATATCCTTCGCACCCCCTGCTCCTCTGCGCCACAACCTGCCCTCTCCTCCTCCTCTCTTCCGGAGAAAGAGGACGCTATCTTCACACTTTTCATCTACTTTATTCCTCCTGCTCAATGACTTCCTCCAGATTCTGCATAAATGTAGAAGTGGAAGAAGTATTCATATGTTGTGTGAGTAAAAATAGGAATACCACAATGTAGGAATACTCTGTTACAAGTAAAAGTCTGACTGGGACAGAACTAACTTAACTGATAATTAAGTAAAAGTACAAAGTATTGGGGTCCGAATATACTTTAAGTACCAAATAAAAAAAACAACATATGTTTTGATTCTATTTATCTATGAATTAATATGTTCATCCCAGCTGGTAAATGGGAGATAATTTGTATACTGAAGGGTAGATTGTGGATTTACTACTTCACATATTTAATATCATTAATCCCAATCTGCAAAGTAATATATTAAATAAATAATGGAGTAAAAGTACATTATTTACCTTTGAATTGTAGTGGAGTAGAAGTACAAAGAAGCATCACATTTAAATACTGAAGTAAAGTACAAGTAGATAGATAGACAGACAGACAGACAGACAGACAGACAGACAGACAGACAGACAGACAGACAGACAGACAGACAGACAGACAGACAGACAGACAGACAGACAGACAGACAGACAGACAGACAGACAGACAGACAGACAGACAGACAACGGATTTTTTTCCATTGCAGCCGCATAAAAAAAAAGGCAATACAATTACAATAAAATAAAATAGCATTTAAAAAGAAAATAAAAAGTATACATTTTGGACTAAAAATGTAGTAAAAATGTACACAAAATATAAAGCAGGATATTATATGTACAATAAGTGTGAAGGTGTGGAATATTAAATAGAATAAATATAGAATGTACAGAATGAAAGTCTCTCTAAATTGTACAGTAAGTACAGTACTTGAGTACATGTATTTGGTTACTTTACACCACTGCATACTGTATATGTTGGCATAGGCCAGGACTGATATTTTGAGACTAAAGTTGTCACGGTCTAATATCTTGTGTGATTATAGGTGGTGTTTAAAATTAACGTTGTTATATAGAACAAAGTAATGAAACATAGTTGCTTAAAATAAAACTTGACTGCAGGTTTTAAAGGCTGTTTTTTTCAGGCAGGTTGGATCAGAGAGCAACTGCCCTCATATTGCCAATATATGATATAATAAAAAAGCAATTACTGCCTGATGTAACTGCAGATCTTACATCATCGTATAACTCTAACCAGATTTGCAACACTACACCACTTATCCTCCCTGTCCTCCTCTCTCTGTTTGGTGGCTGTGCCTGTGCTCCAAAACTTTTTCATAAAAAAATCCATTAAGCCAAATTTAATTTCCTTGTTTAATGAGCAGTTTTTGCAATGATTTGAGAAGCCTGCAGAATTAGGCTGATATAATACCATCAGGGGTAGTTAATAAAATAAACCAACAAAAGAAGAGATTGAGTTTTCTACATGGCAACAGCGAGTTTCTCCTTCCCCCATCAGCCCTCCCTTGCTTCTGACGTCTTTGTTCCTCATCTGTTCTACATTCAGGACAGTAGTCAGCCTGCTTCTCTGAGTATTTTCTTTATTTACCATAGGAAGCCTGAAACGGCTCCAGTTTTATGGAGACAGCAGACGGAAGGCTCTGCATAGATTTTGTTCCTTAGCTAGTGTGTGTGTGTTGGGGGCATTTAGAAAGAATAGAGAGGGGGGTCTATAACCACTAAAAACTTCTCCAGGCTCCAAAAAGCACATCTGTGCAAAAGTGAACTCAAAATCTACCGTGAAGACACATTCTTCCTTTGCTCTGTTCCTTCCTAAGTTGCTCCGGTGCCCAAACCCCCCCAAGCACTTACTTACCCCCCCTATCCTTCAAGAAACCCCCTCCCCTGTCCCCTCCCTCTGTGCCTCTCTGTGGCAGATGGGCACTGTGTGTGACAGCAGGGTCATTGGGTCACATCCACATGGGGCAGGGCTCCCCTTTTGTCTGTGTGTAATTTGACCTTTTGCATACACACATGTATTAGTGTCTTATTTTTCATGTGTGTGTTTGCAAACCTACAAGTTTGTGTGTTTGTTTTTATTTTCTAATGTGTGTATTGTTTCATATAATGCAAGTGAGCATATCACTTACATATGTGTGTGGTTGTTTGTGTGTAGAGGGGTCTCCTTTGTTGCCATGTACAGGGGAATTTAGGGGAAATGGATTGTAACCTTAAGCAACTCCTTCCAGCTTCCACACACACACACACACACACACACACACACACACACACACACACACACACACACACACACACACACACACACACACACACACCCCTACTGTGCCTGCAGTCTCAGACGTGATATGAAAACATGCGTGACTGTGCCACACAAACGCAGTCACGCATGTTTTCATGAGTGTCTGAGCCTGAGTGTGTGTGGCTGAAGGAGACACAGACTGCATGGATGAGAGTATTTGTGTGCGTTAGCTTGTGTGTGTGTGTGGCAGGGATGGTGTTTGCGGGTGTGTGTGTCAGAGCTATTGTGTATGAGACAGAAGCCTGAGGGCATGCTCATCAGCAGAGACACAGATTTGCATAATGAAATTCTCCCTATCGCACCGCCGCAGAGGACAAAATAAAACAAGACCCCTTAACAAACCCTTTAAACACCTAGGTGAATACAACAAAAGTGCCCCCCCCCAAACACACACTCACTCACACACACACACACACACTCACACCACACACACTTAAGACCTCTGATTGTACCTCAAGCCTTGCAAGAGTTTGTCACTGTTGCTACCAGTGCCCTGTTTTGTGTGTTTGAGTGTGTCTCTTCTCTTCTGCAACAATAACCACAATGCTATCCTGATTTGCACTCCTCTCTAGAACTGCATGAGAATAGCTTTTGTGATGTGTGTGTGTGTGCGGTTGATTCTTTCATGGAAAGAGGAGCACAACCAACCTTACAATTTGTCTCGAGAAAAAAAAAAAAGAATCTCATCACACTGACCGGGTCATTCAGTTGAATCTGCTCTCGAATGAGCATCTTATGACCCCGGTCGTGTGTGTGTGTGAGCGGGAGAAAGTCTGGGCTTTCACGCAGCTATCAGTGTATCTGTCAGGCTAGATGATAAGGTAACCGGGGACCCTCACATGTGCACGCCTGGCAGACAGGAAATCTCCCATCACCACTGTTCTCTGCCGGCCTGAATGTAATGTGGTACATGCGTCAACTGCAAAGAGAGGAAGAGAGAGCAAGGGGGAAGGGGGTGGCTGAGGTGGTGATCGTAGGGAGTAACTGGTCGATAGACAAGGGGAGGTGGGGGCACAGAAGGAGAATGAAGGAGAAGGGGAGAGAGAAATCTGTTGTTTTGGACACCAATCATTTTTCCTTCACTGGCAGCTGTAGCGTGTAATGGTGAGGGGTGAGGAGCATTAAGGGACGGGCAAAGGAGCGATTGGGGGAGATGCCATGAAAGCATTGGGGAGGAAAAGCAACCTTTAGCCATTATGAAGCAAACCTAAAGGATGTATGAGCGTGTGTGTGTGTGTGTGTGTGTGTGTGTGTGTGTGTAGGGAGGGGGTGACGGCTGTTGGATCTATACAGAGACCACCTGTTTCATCAGAGGAAAACAAAAACATAGATCGAACATGTCGGCAAACAAGGACGGAAGCAGCAGAGGATTTCACAGGTCTTAAGGATGTTATTCCTCTCTGTGCTTATAGACAGCATTTCAATACTGCTGGCAGCAGGTCTGTTGAATAAGGCCTTCCACAATTGCTCAGCTGGCATTTTCTACCTCGTAAAAAACATTTATTTTCAAAAAGGCTCTCCACAGTGGATGAACTCAGTGTGGACAGGAGAAACCTTTATAAAATACAAATGTAAACTTAACACAACACCACACTAAGCCAGGTTTCACCTCCAACTGTCTGCATGATCGCTTATTTTGGATGTGGAGGCAGTATACAAGTTGCGTTCAAACCAACATAAAAAATAATACAGGCCCAATGTTTATTCAAACAAGGCCACAAGTATTAATGCCAGCCGAGAGGATAGGGCACACTCCTGGTAGATGACTTTGTAACGTAAATACACATTTCTGCTATTTACCTACTGAACATCATGATGATGGGTTAAATGTCATGAAAAACATGTAATTGTAAAACACTGTGCACTATTTTGCAGTTAATAAACCTTCAAACTCACAAACATATAACTTCAATTCCTGAATCTGATTTCATTATCTTTCTAGTAACTAAGACAAGCATACAACACAAGGCAGCCCCAACTCAATTGTTTTTCTTTTACTACTACCATGATGCAAAAAATTGGGTACCCCTTTTGAACAATGTACCCATATATCTGTGGTTTAATATGAATGCATTTTATAAAAAGATGCGATAATGCATGTGTAGATTGCAATTCCATGCCACCTATTGAAGATTCTTGTGTTGTTCAGGCCTAGTCCTTGTCTCTGAAGGATATACAGTACATCACTTGAAAATACATCCTGGTGTGTATTATATATGTAATTTGCCTTGCATGTAATTTGCTCAAGGAATAATTGCATAATGTATCTGCCAACATGGTTACATGTAGAAGCACTTACTGCCACGTGTTCAGTGTAATAAAATGTTATGTGTATTTACAGGTGTGTCTGGGCAATTATGCAAGTACTTTGCACCTTAGTGTCTTTATTTATGCGTTCATGTGTATGCATAATGTATTGAAAGCAAAACAGCCTTCCCTTGCTTGAACTGTGTATCATGTGTGTACATTCTGACATGTTTGTGTGAATTCACCAACATCAAGTGTACTACAGTGTATGTAAGTATGCATAAGTACTTTGTGGAGGCGTGTAAGTTCTATTATTATGTACGCGCTAAATGCTCTGTATATACAGTATGTTGATGTGCAATACAGGCATGTTTATAGTGACAAAGAAAATACGTGTGAAATTCTGTTATTCCATCATCAAAGCCCTACATGCATGCATTTGTGTGTTTTAAATAGTGCGCCTTTGGAGATGCTTTGCTTCGGTGGTTTTAGTGGACTTTCAAATCTCTCTTCCCCATTTAGAGCTACTGGAGTGTGTTGACCCCAGTCAATTTCACCCCATCATCGCTGCCCCTATCCCAGAGATAAAATCTCTACCGAGCAGCCCAACTTCTTAACCTGCACCACTTCACAAAACTCTTCTCCTGCTATTACCTACCACTTACCACACCTCACACAGCACTAGAAAATGTATACTTTCACTGTATGTGTGTGTGTGTGTGTGTGTGTGTGTGTGTGTGTGTGTGTGTGTGTGTGTGTGTGTGTGTGTGTGTGTGTGTGTGTGTGTGTGTGTTTCTTGCCATCTCCCCAGTTTGTTTTCAAAGCAAAACACCCTATCATTGAACCCCCCTAACACAGACACACACACACACACACACACACACACACACACACACACACACACACACACACACACACACACACACACACACACACACACACACACACACACACACACACACACACACACACACACACACACACACACACATAACGTCCAAAATCTCCACCCACACCCCCTATCTCTTCTGCCCCTGCAACTGTTCAAACACACACACACACACACAGACAAACACACACTCTTGCACCCGCATCTTTGAAACAAAGCGCCTCGAACACCTTTGTCTGCAGCCAGCTGCGCGGTGTGTAGTCTGAACACGGGGCGACACACACACTCACTGGCACAGATAAACTTAATGAGGACTTGGTGAATGTAAAGCACTAACCATGCTGTTGTCATTGGTACAGTGAGGAGCTGGGCCCCCTTTGGTATGCTGGCCACACACACACACACACACACACACACACACACACACACACACACACACACACACACACACACGTCCCGATACTGAGCCTTGTGTTCTGTTTCCTTTGGCAACGGAAGTCCAGTATTTAAGAGAGCTGCTAGACAAAACAAACACCCTTCTGCTCTCCCCTGTCTCTCCCTCCCATCATTTTCCCTCTCGTTCTCACCCTCCCGCCTTCCTTATGTCTCTGTATATCTTTCTCCATCTCATCATCTTCCTCGCTCCTCCGTAGTCTCATCTAGTTTCAATCTCCTTCGTTTGTCTCCTCTTCCTGTCTTTCTCACTCTCTCCTATGCCCTCTCTCTGCCCGGTTCACACACTAACACGGCTCAGTGCCTCCCTGGACACACACCATTCTCCATGCTTATTGTTCCTCCTGACAGCTTTTGTAGTAGGGGAGAAAAAGCGACCTCTCCCCTGCTCCCTCCATCACCCAAATTCACCAACTCCCCTCCTCCCCCTCCTCTCCTCCCTGCCTGCCTGCCTTCGCCCCTCTACTCCCCTTTTACCATAGGCCCTCACAGCCACTGGTCCACACACACACATACACACACTCACACACACATTCCACAAGCGTAAAGGTCAAAGGGTGCAGCTGCCTCAATAAAGAGATGGGGGAGGGAGAAAGGGGGAGAGATGGAGATGGTGGGTGACTCATTCACTTTCCTCCCTTTCTGCAATGGACAGAAAGAGAGTTAGAGCATCAGGGTTGGGGGGTGTTTTGAGTGGGGGTTGGCTCGTTTTTTGGCATGTTTCGCAGCGTTTTTAATAGTGGCTGTTGTACCTCTTTCTAACACTCTGTTTACTCTCTTTGGCTGCAGCAGATGTAAACACAAACGTTTGGTTACAGCTATTTACCAGAAAGGAGTCTTGGCCATGTCTACTTTGTATTTATGGCGGCTAACATGCTGGATCTGCTGTCGGGTTAATGGATAAAAGCCTCCACTGCTGGCCGTGTTTTTGCGGTGAACTCCTTTGTGGGACTAACATTGGCTTTCCCTATAATATCAGATAGCAACTGGTCCTGCCATCTACCTTTAATTTGATGGAAATGTCTATTTGACTGTATGGCTCGAGAGGCAAATAAAAAACCTGCAAATTCTATGTTGTCTGTGCCTTAATCCTCTTTATACTGAAGTTTCTTTTTAATTAAATAAACGTGGTGGGTGTCTTTAAGCAATTTCATTAGTTGTGGTTTGAGTGTTGAGTTTAAGGTGGGCAATAAAAAGATGATAGGAGGTCTGTCTTACTCTGAGAGAGTATAGAATGTTCTGAAAAGGCACCATGTAACTTATCCATATGCATTTACCGTTGTAAAGATGCCACAGTATGTAAAGCATATGTTTAAATCATAACAGTTTCATGGTCCTGGTACAGTGCATACAGTGCAAGACAGCTTACTGTCACACTGTCATGTCCTACTGGGACACTGAGATAGAACAGAGCCATTGTAAATGTTATTAGTAACACCTTTGCTTTTCCTACTGTGGAAATTCAACATTTCTGGCATGTTGCACTACAGGGAGGTGTTGCATTACAAGGCAGACACGTCCCCAAATCCATGACATCAGTCCTGACCCTCTAATCTCTATGTATACATGCCCTGCTCTACCAAAGTTCAAAGATTGCTGTTTTTCAGACACCCGATTCGAGAAAAAGTACAATCGATCGCTACAAGTCTCCTTTTTCACTTAGAATGAAATGCAGGTCATTTTGGATCTATTCTATAATATTTGGACAAAAATCTTGCTGAAGCATTTCTTAATACAAAAATAATTGCTAAAGGGACAGATGCCTGTCTGTGGACATTTTAAAATAACACGTTAACCTTTTCATAAATGCCACTCTTACACAATGATTGATACATTTCATATCACAAACACAGTGGGATGCGACTGAAGGTAAAATATATCAAATTCAATATCTTTCAAAATACCAAGCTATGGATCACAGTTGGACATTGAGTTTCAAAAACCAGGGAATGAGTCACACAACTGTGAAGAGAGAGAGGCTGACTTTATGAATAAAATTGTACTCTCACAGACTGCTAGCACCTGGAGAAGCTAATGGGAGGCTGCCATAGCACAAGTGGTGTGAAATCCTTCTTGATGGATTGAAAAGTGTCTTAAGGGATCCAAAAGCTCGCCTTCTTGAGCATCTCAAAGCGTGTGGTGCTAACCAGGATGACTTTGGCATGATCACATTTAGACTTGACTGAGTGAAAATTAAATCAGATTTCCTTTGAACAGGAATTGCTTTGAACTCTGGCCAGGCATCATTTAGAGAAAAGTCTCATGACACAATTTGATCGGGGAAATGTGTGCAGGTGGAAATCCGCCTCCCTGTGGTTAGTCCTAAACTTTGAACTTAACATGAAAAACTTCCCCTGCTTTTTCGTGCAGCCTCTCATCTTGTGATGCTCACACTTCCTCACTGCAATGATGATGCATTAAAGACATGAAATAGGTGTGACATGCACCAGGTGGTATGATGAAAACTGTTCTGTATCTTGCATATTGCACACTCCTTTTGCAAAACAGTGAGTCTTTCGTTGCTAATTAGTCTGGATTTACAGTGCATACAGTTCCAACTAATTCCTATCAAATTCCTGAGATACTTGAAATGAAACACAGAAAGATACAGAGGGTGATTCTGATAAGCAAGTCCATTGCAGGGAGGTCAAAAGTCAGTTCTGCTGCAGAACAGGGAAGTAAAGATTCACGTCCAGAATGCTTTGCGAGGGCTATCTGCATATTTTTTGCGCTTCAGTTGCTTGAACTATAAGTGGAGATTTATCATAGCAGTCTGAGAAATATATGCAAATCAAGTTGTGGCACAAACAAGCCCTAGTGCTCATCCAAAAAGCCCCCTTCATCACCAATTGCAAAAGCAAATTGCGTGCTTCAGCTGTTAAGACTAATCCAGCAAGTCTGGCATCCGTACACTCTAAAGCCCCTGCGCAACTGGAGCTTTTTCTGTTGAGGTTCTAAGATGGAAGCCCCTTTCCAACTATTCTACAAATATTTCTGATGTAGGTTTGCTATGAAAGAAGTGTCAAAATCTGAATTGTAAAAGTACAAGTAGATACTTACAGGTCTAAAGTCACTGTGCACATTTTTAACAATAACATTTAGTTGTAAATTGGACAAATCTATATTTTATTATATATATTGTTTTACATTAATCCACAATTTTATTATATGGGTTTAATAGATAACAAACAATAAGCTGGCACAATATAAAACACTGTTTGGAGTTAAGGTAGTAGAGACTTGTGACTGCTTCAAAGGAATGTCCATGAAATCAAACGCTTTCCAATAGCTGTTTCATGGTAACGCACAGTTAGTAATACAAATGTTTATTTTTGTACATTAAATCTTTAACTGTGCTCAATATGCTGTGATTGTTTCATCATTACTTGACTGGCAGTGCCTAGGGCTTTGTGTCCCTTCACATAAATTTCCTCCTTTGAAAGATTACAGCAGCAGCGGTGTATGGAGCTGTAAGACCAACTACAAGCTGGAATTCTTCTCACGGGTTTGTGCAATAGTCATGTAACACTGTGAAAGAAAGTCTTCACAAAGGATGCAAATACAGTTCCTCCATACGTTATGATTAGGTCATTTTGTTAGTCCTCCTTGCACCACTGACTCCAAGCTACCACATCTTGCTCAAGGACACTTCAGCAGGGTAGGCTACATGTTTGTGAACAAAGAACCCACAATCCTTCAGCTAGGATTCTCAGACCACAAGACCACCCTGATGCCAGTAACACAGCTTCTTTGTCAGAAAGCGTACTACTTCAGTTTCACAATGGAGTTCAAATCTAAGCAGATTTAAAACAACATTTTTAAAAATTAGGTTCCTGGTATACTGGTAGATGAAACAAGACGGGTGTTTTTTAAATAAACTTCAATCATGACGAATAGGCACACAAATATGAAGGGTTTGTTTTGCTGGATTGTATAGGAATGTCTTTGAGAATGTGATAAAAAGTTTACTTGGATTTGTTTGTCTGCTCTGAGTGTCTGTGTAGGAGTGTGGAATGTATTGTATATTATATTTGGTTGTGCTGGAGATGTGTATTGCTCTTGTGTGTGAGTGTAGGAGAAACTGATGACGGGAAAACGTTCACAGTTTAGGTTATTTAAACTGGATAATGGGGGAATAATATATCTGTTTATTATTACCAGCTAACTCTTACAGCTGCCAATTGAAATCTCCAGGACATAACTCTTTTTTTTTTAAATTTAATGAATTATTTTAATTGAGGGCCTACCTTCAACGATCTCTCACAGAAAGACTATGCCTATATGGGTTATTAGGCTATATATTGTTTAACTAACGACAAATAAAGAAGAAGCATTGTCTACTACAGCATTAGATATATAGCATTTAAACAAATTACTATGCGCACCTCCCTAGTGGTTACATGCTGCTATTCCGACATACCTCTACTCCGACATTGACGTCTAGTTGTCGGAGTAGCGGCATTTCCTTTTTTTTTTAAACGTGCCACTACTCCGACAACATTTTTTCCATTGTCGGAGTAGCGGCACTTTAATTTTTTTTCAAACATTCCGCCATTCTGACATGGTGCGTTGGGCATAGCCGTGGGAAGATGATTTGGGTTGGGGGTGCTGAAGACTGAGAGGTGTTCCGATAGGCTAAATAAAAGACAGGCATACGTGTGCGCAATATTTAAACACCACACGATGTATTTCATTGTAAACCAGATAGGCTACTGTGATGTGAACACTAAAACAAAAGGCTACTTATTTCAATAAAAAAATGTTTACAGCTTTAAAGACGGTATTGTAAATGAGCGAATTCCGAAAAAACATTAAACCAAACAAGCATCAACAGAAACCTGCAGTGTTCTCAGGGGCAGGGAAGAATGCACAATATGTCTATTAGTATCTGTTGAGCTGTGGTGCACTACTGTTGCACAGATAACGTTGCATTCGGAGGAAAAGCATACACGGAGAGTGAATTATCTTTAGCCGTACTTGGCGTATTTATTCGGTGTGCTCTGACACATCAGTCTCACGGTCAGAGCTACTACGGCATCAACTACTACTGAACAAGCATTTAGTTCAACCTTTTATAGGCTGTACCTTAGAATCGCACACAACTGAGAACAGTTATTATATCTCAACAATCTCAACTGACATGAAAAACAAAAAAGTCAGCGTCGAACTATTTACAGTACACTGCTCGGCGGCAGCTGAGCTGATCAAATCAAGCGCTTACCGTTGGGCCTTTCACAGTACTACTCCAAACACGGACTGACGCTCAGGCGTCATGGAAATAAAATCTCTCATGAGCGCATTCATGTCCACATCGTCCATAATGTCTTTGTGGACATTCATCAATGAAAGATGCGTCAGCCTCTTCTGTGTCATTGTGGACCTTAACCAAGTCTTTAACCTTCTCAAAGTGGAGAATGATCGTTCCGATGAGGCCACTGATATTGGCAGAGCCAGACATAACTGGATGACTTTCTCAACCTCAGAAAAGAGAGCTCTCGTCTGTGGATGGAGATTACAAAGACGTGCTGCTACATCTTTAACTGTGGTGCACTGAGACTCCTTGGTGACAGTGTTCAGCATTTTAAGCTGGAGATCAAGGCGGCAGTTGTCCAGCTCCATAGGAAGCTGAAGGCTGTCCAAGTCCACTGTTTCTCCCTGTGCTGCTGCTATAACTGCCCTCTCTTTTCCCCGCTAGCGTCAAAGTCTCTTGGTCGAACCTTCTTTGAAGCTCCCCTGAAACTAGATCGACAGCCTCATAGAATTCCCGTTTCCAAGAGGCTGTTGGTGCGCTGCGAGTGAGTGCTTCTGGCTCTGCAGTTTGCCTAAATCGTGCCGGGGTTCTGCTCTCTCTCGTTTCTGGCATTTTGAGATCCATTCTTGAGGAATGTTCTTCCACCTTCTGAAACATCTGCACAACATTTGGGTCGTCTCGAAGGGCCGCAATGCTGTTTTTCAGTACATTTGCGCACTCAAGTGTGCCAAGCGCACTCATTGTGGAGCTCTGCAGCTTCCGTGCCACAGCCTCACACGGTTCAAACAGTGCCTGGCAACAGAGCAGGCCGAAGAGAGTTCTGCCTTTACGGGCTTGCTTCCACAGCCCGACAATCTTTGCTCTGCTGTCACCTCTTGTGGTTTTGTCATCTTTCAACAACGTTAGTGTGGCCAGCAGAGTGTTGTAAGATGAACATATGCGCCTGATGGCTGTGGCCCGCACACACCACCTGGTTGGGCACAGGCCTAGGATGTTAACTGCAACCTCGTCGCAACTACTGAAAAGCGATTCATAAAGCTGTTTACGCTTTGACGACTCTCGTATCACACCAGCAACACCCCGCACAAAGTTTAATGTATCGGCCACTAGGCCAACTTCGCAGGCGACTTCTTGGAGAACTAAATCAAGTGCGTGGTTGTTGCAGTGAACGTACATGGACAGAGGGCACAGTTCTTTCAGACGGGCCTGGACTCCTGAGAAACAGCCGGACATATTACTAGCGCCATCAAAACAATAAGCAATAAGTCTTTCAATCGGAATGTTCAGTCTCAAAAACACATCCTTGATGCAAGAAAATAAAGTTTGTCCGGTAGAGTCAGGAGCATTATAAAAACCCAAAAACAAGCAATGCGCCTCCAGGCTGCTGTCAACAAACTGCAAACAACATGAGAACTGTTCTGTGGTGCTAATGTCAGTAGTGCCATCAGCAACTAGTCCATAAAACATGGATTCGGAAGAATTGGCGACAATGTTCCTCTGAATTGCATGCGCGAACTGTTGAATGATCTCGTTCTGTATGGTGTTTGACATCCAATTGTCTCGTCTCATAATCCACTCTCTTTCCTTCGGAAGATCATATGTTCGCTCCAGCATGTATCCAAACAGTATACCATCACGTGTAGTGTCTCCCCTGAACGGAATACCTTTGCTGCCCAAAAAACGAATACTTCTGAACAGTAGTTCCAAAACATGACGAGCAGTCGCCTGTTGTTTGCAAACCGCATCAGATAAGAGAGCGTTAATCGGTGTGCCTTCCAGTGCAGCAAGTCTCTGAATGGAGTCTGTGTGCAGTTTAGATTTTTCATGTTCGTTGAATTTTGAGGTAGCCTTACGCCAGTTTCCGAAACCACCCGACAGAAATGGGTTGTCTGCACGAACACTATCAGCATTGATCAGTCTTTTTTCTTTGGCTCTCAGGCAAGCAAAACACAAGACACGATCTATCTCTGGAACATAATGTAGCCACTTCCACCTGTTAAACCACAACGTCGACCAGGAAAATTAAAGTTCAACGGTTGGAAAGGCTCAGTGGGTACACATCCACTGTCAGTGGCAGCAGCATTGTGCAGAAACGTGGCGGGCTTTGGAGGGCCGTTATTACCGTCATCATTTGTGTCAGTGATCTCTGCATCTTCTGAAACAGAGGATGAACTGCTGCTGCTAGCTGGATTTGTTTCCGTTTCTCCAATCTGGAGACACTCTGGTGGTGTAGACCTAGCCTACTGGTTTTAGACACTGGTATTGGTAATCCACTGAAAAAATCTGAAATTCGTTTCTGTGCCATTTTAACGTTCAGGCTGCCATTTTAGCTTAAACAATCCCGTGGCTACTTCATATGACATCTGATATAACCAGAATGCACAGCGCTATCGAAAACGTTTTGAAGATTATTTTTGTAATAATTAAGAAACTGTATTAAACCATATTACACAACATAATTTTAAATTTTAGACATTTTATGCATTTAATAGTTTATGTATTTTATCGTTAGTTTTTTTTTGTCAACTGGCGGGGCTGCTACGATATTCCAACTGTCGGGACCAGACCTCCAGCAGGGGGTGCTGCAGCACCCCCAGCACCCCTACTTCCCACGGCTATGGCGTTGGGTCTGCATAGCTCCACTTAAGTGGAAGCATTCGGAGCGGTAGTTGACACTGTCAAGACACCCAGGGCCCCCCTCCTCCCTCATGGACGCTTCTGATAGCCCTCCCGAATCCACCTCCACTGCTCCTCCAAGACTCCCCATCGTCATCCCATCGGCTCCGGTCTACAGCTCCGCAGAATTGGGAGCGGCCTCGATGGCTTGCATAGCTTTAACTTTCTTTGAGTGGCTATTATACTATACAAAATAAACTGAATATGTTAAAAGAGTACATGTTAAAAAGACACACAAACAAAAATGAAAGGAAGACGATGCCCCGACGCGCGTGGGTAGACTGTCGGAATGGCGGTACTAAACTGTCGGAATGGCGGTACTAAAATTGTGTCGTAATAGGGGTATGTCGGAATAGGGGCAAGTCGGAATATAGGGATTTCGCAATAGGGGTATGTCGGAATAGGGGCATGTCGGAATAGGGGGATGTCGGAATAGAGGTTGCACCCCTTCCTTAGCAACATGCTACGTCTATTAAACTCCTATGTTTGCCAGTACCAACTGGGGTCCCGCCGACAACAGCTCATGTCCCGTCGGGGGTCCCTCCGACTGGTGCTCCTGTCTCCTCGGTGGCCCTGCCGCCTCCCGCTCCAGGTGCTCCTTACTTTCCTCCAGAGGCGTCTCGCCGTCCTACAGCCCGTCGTCCAGAGGCGTCTCGCCGTCCTACAGCCCGTCGTCCAGAGGCGTCTCGCCGTCCTACAGCCAGTCGTCCAGAGGCGTCTCGCCGTCCTACAGCCAGTCGTCCAGAGGCGTCTCGCCGTCCTCCAGCCTGTCCTACAGCCCGTCGTTCAGAGGCGTCTCGCCGTCCTACAGCCCGTCATTCAGAGGCGTCTTGCCGTCCTACAGCCCGTCATTCAGAGGCGTCTCGCCGTCCTACAGCCCGTCATTCAGAGGCGTCTCGCCGTCCTACAGCCCGTCGTCCAGAGGCGTCTCGCCGTCCTCCAGCCTGTCCTACAGCCCGTCGTCCAGAGGCGTCTCGTCACCTTCCAGACCGTCCTCCACAGCTGTCTCGCCGCCTTCCAGGCCGTCCTCCGGAAGTTTCTCGCTGCCCTCCGGAGCTATCCCGCTGTCTTCCAGGCCGTCCTCCGGAGCTGTCTCGCCACCTTCCAGGCCGTCCTCCGGAACTGTCTCGCCACCCTCCGGAGCTATTCCACTGTCCTCCAGGTCGTCCTCCAGAGTTCCCTCGCCATGGTCTACACCCTTGCCTCCGCCCCTGTCTCCGCCCATGTCTCCGGCCTCCGGAGTTCCCTTGCCACAAGGCCTGTCCGTGCTTTGTCTCATGCTCTGCCTTGCCCGTGGGCCGTCGGCCCGAGACACCCTTCTCATCCTCTGCCTTGCCCCCGGGTTGTCCGCCCGAATCCCGCCTCCGGACCCCCTCCACCCACCCTTGTGGCCTTGGTCATGCGTCCCTCCTCCGGACCCCCTCCACCCACCCTGTTGGATTTTTTGGGACTCTGTTGGGACGTCTGGAATCCACCCCTAGAGGGGGGGGGTACTGTTATGCCTCGTCAAATCTGTTAGTTATGTTTATTTATTATGTCTGTCATTTCATGTTTAAACAACTATTTATGTCATACCAAGTGAGGTGTTCATGTATTCACGTCATGTCATGTCTAGTCAAGCCCCTGTGTTTCATGTTGTGTCTCGTTTTCCATTTCCTGTTTTATTTTGTACTTGCACTACTTGTACTTGTTTCTCATTGCAGGCCCTGTTACTTTCTGTCTTTGTGTGTTTTCCCGCCATTGTCAGCGTCTGCCCCGCCCCTGATTGTTGTCACCTGTTGCCCTCATGTTTCTGCCTCCCCTCCCCAGCTGTGGCTTGTGTTGTGATTAGTGTCTTTGTATTTAGTCCTGCTTGCCCTTGTGTTCTCTGTCAGTTCATTATCGTCTTCATGTGTTCAAGTCAAGTGTTTTTCATGCCCTGGACTTTACCTAACTTTGGATTTTTGTAAAACAGCTTTGGAATAAAGCTCGCCTTTTGTTTGTACCCATACCTTGCACTTGTACCCATGCACTTGGGTCCTATTTCCCCAAACCCTGACAGAAACACCATAAAAAGAGTTGATGATGCTAAAGCTAATACGCCTTCAAATACCAATTCTACAGTATGTTGCAAGCTAGTTAGCCTGATTCTGCAGCTTACTTTGAAACTGTGTTACTTATACTTTTGCCATTGTGATTTTGGTTTTGGATATGCAATTTAAAAGACAGCAATCTTCAAAACGTTAGAAACAGATTATATTGTTCTTATTTGAGCTTCAGGCACACTGCTTGAACATGTGAAAAAACCCAATGCATCACCAGCCGGCAGCCCGATTGATTAACTATGGAAACACAATTCCAAAGAGGTTATGGAAACGAACAATTGCATTTCATTACGCTCTAAAACTGAACATTATACTTTGCATTTTATTTTATTCCTTATAACTATATGCAAATAGATTTTTTTTTTAAATGATATGAAAGCAGTCAGAATATTGATCAGCCCTTTCCAAAGAAGCTAAGGATCAAATTTAGAGGAAAAGCTTTTTAATTGAATACAACCTCATTTGTTTATTTCCTGCGGCCTCAGTTGTGTGCATGGATAATAGTGTGTGTGTGTGTGTGTGTGTGTGTGTGTGTGTGTGTGTGTGTGTGTGTGTCTGGTGTGTGTGTGTGTGTGTGTGTGTGGTGGAGGGGGTGGGGGCCATAGGGGGGAGCTGTTTGCGTGACAAGCAGAGGCATTACAAAACTTTAGCTTGTCTCCAGCAACGACGTCTGCAGTGGCGCTATCCACTCAGGAATATTCACAAGTTAATCATCTGAAATTAATGCCGTTATATCCTCAAGCCTAACACATATTGTACAACATGTCCCCCCATACCCCCCACTGAGCAACCAAGCTATTTTCTAACCGTTTTTTCCATCCTTCACAGTACTCTCTCCATCAGCTCTGCAATTGCAGATCGCAGCTGCACTTGTCATCAGGCCTGTTATTAACTGAAACTTTTTTCTCACTCTGAGATGGAGGGAAAGGTACAGAAAGACTCAGGGAGGAGGGGCAAAAGAGTGGGAGAAGAAAAAAAGATAAATGACGGGTGAGAGACAGGTGGCTAAAGAGCAGAAATATTGAGTTAGAATGAGAGCAGAGAAAGAGGAAAGGAGAGATGAGGGCAAAAATAGCAATCTTGTGGTACAGAGAAATAGCTGCCAGTATCAGTGCTGTAAAATCATGCATTTCCTCCCGATAATTCCTCTTCTGCTGAGCTTTAATTACCCTCTGCCAGAGCTATCTGTCCGCCTCCAGGTCTGGCCACACACAGAAAAGGCCTTTGCATCCAATCAAAGAGCTTGACCTTTTAACCCTTCAGCTCCTCTCCAATCATGACATGGCATTTCAGGTCTGTCAGGTGCGAGCCATCACGGCGCACTCTGCGGCAGCTCTCGTCCTCAGGGTGCTAAGGCGCTACACTACATTAATCACAGTGACATTGTAATCACAGCAGTTTTACCCTGATTTAGTATGCAGATTCCTGGGTATGGTTCTTTGATTTAGAGCCTTGTCTCCCTCATTCCCCACTTCTCCCTCACTCTCCTCTTATCCTTGACCTTCGTTCATTCCCATGGTAACTGCGTCTTACTCGAGGATTGTTTCGTGGGCTAAGTCAAGTGGGCCAATCCTTAGGTTTTAAGTTGCGCATCAGCGGCGAAGCTTTTCAAAATCTAATTTAGGGGATTATCTCTCTATTGATTTCACTTAAAACTGATTATTTTCTCTTTCCATCCTTCTGCTTCTGTGATAAAGTATCAGGGAAGGAAGCGGCGGGTGTGTTTCAGTGTGTGCGACGTATCAAGCTTTCCTTCCTCCACGGAGTTAGAGAGGAGGCTCAGCCGTCTCACTTGACAAAGCACAGAGCACGCAAGATTGCGCGTGTTTTCGTCTTTGTATGCTTCCGCGTGTGTCGTTCCAACTTTTCCCGCCTATCTGCATCTGTCTGTGTGTGTTCATGCGGCACACACACGGCTATCATCCTCTATGGCATTAATATTCATCTGTGTGTGCATTGAGCAGAACAGATTAGCAGGAGTAATGATGAGCATGTAATGATAAGGGGACCACGGCAGTCCCGATAGTCTGAACAGGCCTCCTTTAAACCCGACTGGAAAGAAGCAAGCAAACTCATTACGGCTTAACAGCCATTAGATTAGCATTAGTTCCTCTTTGAAGGGAATATTGCTGTTGGTTTCCATGGATTAACAACAGTGGTGAGCCACTCATGGAACATTATCACCACTGGTATGGCAGAGTTATGATTTGTTGGCAGCTACTAGCCTTTCCAATGCTACTTAATCCTTATTGCTATCCAGTGAGGGATGGTTTTGGCAGATTAGAAATACATACCAATAACCCAGGTACTCAAGTAACTAATCGACTCTCCCACTGGCCTTCATTCTGAATACAGAAAGGCTGTGGGAATATAACGGGTTGAATATAAGTAGAATAGGATTACCACAAACTGTAGGAGTACAAGCCTTAAATTGTACACTTGCTATAAAGGACCAGCAATGCAGGTTACTTATTTCTCTGGCCTAGATGGGTTTCACCACAAAAACAATAGTAGAAAGGTCACAGTGGCAGCCATTTTATTATGTACCGTTGCCTTAGCAAAAAACAGATGTAGCCGCGGTTGTACCGGGCTACCTTCCGTATAAACCGACTTCATAACTGATCATTACAAATATGATTATAGACCCGGGGTTCATGATGAGCACCAACAAGAGTCAGACAAGGGTGACGCAAGTTTAGAGGAGACGGAAGAACAGAGTTCTCAAACTAGTGAGTGTGACACGTTTTACGATCTGACCTTTGCTGTCACCATAACAACTAACAACATTCACCACCACCCTAAATCGATTTTATGAGTTGACTCCTTAAGCACCATTTCGCACAATTTTTGAAGAAAAAAGACTAGCTTTTGGTCTCGTAAATAAATGTACTAGCTACAGTATTCTTGTGTGAAATATTTGTTTTAAGCAACTTCAGTAAGTGTCTGGTAATACCATTTCAACAAATATAAAAATAGCTGAAAAGTGCCTCTTGCTGTGTGGCCCTGCACACCCCCACAAGTGTTTTTAGTTACTGCTATGTGTTAAATTTCTGTTTAGGTTGAAGCTGGGTGAAGTTACGCTGAGTTTTATGTGAGGTCACTTAACCACATACATACTACACATCATAAAGGTGTTCCCGAAAACAGGTGCAACTTAACTAACAGGAGAGTGAAAGTAGATGTCAATCATTCTGGTTTGTATACACGCTGCACAGTCTTGGAAAGAGGTCTAATCAGGCAGAGTGAAAACACCTGTGCGAGGTGAACAGTAGTTGAGAAGTTTTCAGTGTGCAGAAGTGTTGGATAAATATTTTGGACTAGCCATTTTGACGTGTCACAGTAGGAAAGCCCCAGGTGTAAATGATAAAAGGAATGGTGTTGGATTCCATTTACCTGCGTCAGTTTCAGGGTCATGGTATTTTGCACACGGGCTGACTGTCATGCTGTCGAAGCCAACTGAGACACTTTGAAAGAACAGAGCATTGTTAACGTTATAATGAACACCTGTGCTTCTCATAGACTGAAGTCAAAAGGCCTACAGAGGCTGCTTGAAATGACAGGAAGTAGTTTAAATTTGGCCCTGCTCTAATTAGAAACCTTCCCAATATCAAACCGAAGTCAAAATAAACAACCGTTTTTTTTACAAGCAGGATACGACTACGGTTCTGTTTAAGAACTTACTGCTGTGTAGTTAAAAAAGGAAGTGGTGATACTGACTGAAGGTGTTAGGTGGATTAGCAGCCTAAGCAGGTTGGATGTTTACTGTTCGCCAACCTTCGTTATACTTGGCCTCAGTTTCAGTGACAGGTTGTCATGGCAAAGGCAGTGACAAGTGTCCACCAGGATCAATGGCGCTGTGTGGCAGTGCATAAGATTGCATCTGTTGGTGTTTGTGTAGTTGGGGTTCAGTGAGCGTGTGTGGCATGTGATCCACTCTCACACATCACAGATCAAAGGGTAAAGGCAGCTGCCTGGTCATCTCACCCTAAGGCCACCCTGATGGCACACCATGTTCTGGAAGAGCCTTAAAACCAAACATACACAACCGGATGACATTTTGGAAGGGAGTAAAAACACGCTAACAGTTACCATAGAAACGTGCCACAAAGCTAGAGGAGGAAATACAGGAAGAAGAGGGGTGTAAGAGAGGCAGACAGAGGATAAAATCAGCTCTGTCAATACGTTGCCAGGCAACACTCAACACTAACGAAGCCGGGTTTGATAAGTTGTTGATAACACCAGTGGGAGAGCCTGTGTGTGTGTGTGCGTGTGTGTATGTGTGTGTGTGTGTGTGTGTGTGTGTTATTAGCAGGGGCTGTGAAAGAGCCCCCGCTGAGACAAGCCTATAGCAGAGATAAGGGCAGAGACCTTCTTTTAGGCAGGGGCCTCAGGAACTCACACACACATACAGAACAAAAGAGCCTCAGCAGACCCTCACACAATAATGAATCACACAACAGGACCAAAGGAGTGGTGCTTAAACATTTTTGTTTTGTTTTTTTATTCAACCTTTTTTTCCAAACCAGGAATGTACTAGTTTTTTCCTCTCTTTTGAGGTGTGTTGGGGGGGGGGAAGGGGGGCAAGGGAACGGGGGAGGGAGGAAGGGGTCACCGTGATGAGTAGACAAGGGGATAAGCAGGAGCGAAGAAGAGGAGAGGACACAAAAAAAACCTTCTCACACAGAGGTGTCCCAAATACAAAGTCTCAACACGTTACATACGAGAACCACCTCGCTCCGCAGCCTCCGCACGCTGTCTGTTGGCACAAAGAAACAGAAACACACACACACACACACACACACACACACACACACACACACACACACACACACACACACACACACACACACACACACACACACACACACACACACACACACACACACACACACACACACACACACACACACACACACACACACACACACACCAACAGAGAGGTGAGGGAGCTAGGCGGTAGCTGCTTCTTTTCTTTTTTTCTCTCTCCCCCCGGTCCATAGAAACAGCACTTTTCTTCTTTCTGTTTTCAACATGACAACCAGTGGCCGTGTCCGTGGTTTTTAGAAAAGCCAACACTTTGAGTTGGCCAGTCAAACACAAACAGTGAGAGCCAGAGACACAACTTTGAAATAACATCGACATGGAAATCAAACAACAGAAGAAAAAAAAAAAATTGAGTCCAAGAGATACTTGACATTCTGCTGAGAGGGAGGGGGGAGCGAAATGGACTGAAAATGGGGCAGTGACTTCTTCGTCAGGGGTTGATGCCGTAAAGTCCGAAAAGTTTTAGTTTTCCCCCTCCTAGGCAGCGGCCATTTTCAAACAAAATACTGTCATTTTGGATCGGAGTGCTCCAAAGAGTAGTTGTTGGAGAGAGAGAAACAGACACTTCATTTGGCTTGGAGGATATTATAGGTACTCTGAGAATGTTTAAATAGACATAGACTTAACAGCATACATAAAAAAACACAAGTCGGCAGTTGTACAAAAAGAAGAATTTGAGGTGTTTTCCCCCTCTTATTTCAACTTTGAAATCAATTTTGATACAGTCAAATACAATCCAAACTCATTGATGGTAGAAAAACTGAACATCATCATCATGGTGTTGAACAAAGTCATTTCAGACGAATGTGACACAGAGATATCTAATTATATGATGTTAGATACTGATACAAAACACAGCTGAGAAATGTTTTTAAGGTTCAGAATTAACACTGGCTTCACACAGAAAACATGGCTACATCACTGGAGGCCTCGCGTGTGTTTCTAAAGAAAAAAAAAAAGCTTAAGCTCTCATCTGCCACCCATATTACACATAAGCCATAAACATGTTTGAGCAACACAAAACCGCTTTTTTTAGTATGCACATGTGAAAATATTGCACCTCTGAACACAGCATTGTGTTACGGGCCCCTCGAGGTCGAGGTGCTGGGCACTGGCGTGAGGGTGTGTGAAAGAGAAAACATGGCGCACACCCTTTTCATCCCGCCCATGTCCATCGGGTTAGTCTTGATCACAGGAATAGAGTCATATGAGAGCAATCAGCTTCTCTGTTGAGTGTGGGTGAAAGCGTGCGTGTGCGTGACAAAGCGAGCGCTAGCAAATGTGTGTCATTCAATGCAATCAGTAGGCATTTGTGACAGTCATTAAAAGGTGTGAAATCTGTGTTATGTTGGGTGGGAGGGTGCGTGGGTGAAAAAGAATGTACTGAATGCTGGAGGGGATTTCTCTTGTGTGTCCGCAGCTAGCAATGTACCGTGTGTGCCTTGATAATAAACGAGAGAGAGAGTGTGTATGTGTGTGACACAGGAATGCATTTCAACACGATTTTTGGGCAGAAAAGAGGAGCAAATTTTAAATGTGCCGCCTCACGTTAACATGAGTGAGTCACTGAAGATGTGTGTGTGCGAGCGTGTGATGAGATCTCTTCGTTCCATGGTTAAAGTTCAACTCCTCTGAAATCCGATGAGGAGGCTCAAGAAAATGTTTCTGTCCTTCGCTGTCCTTTGCTCTCTCCATCCTTCCTTCCTCGGGATCCTTCATCTCTCACTCCTGCCGTTCCCATCCTCCCCTCAGCTGCTTTTTTCTTTAGTGTGCAATTCCTTCACAGTCTTTTCTTTCCTCTCTTCGCCTCCCTCCCTCCCTTCCTCTCTTTCTCTTTTTTTTTTTGAAGTTCTGCATTCAGATGCCGCTTTATTCCTCCTCCCCAGACAGCACTCTCTCTCGCCCTGTTCTTTTTCCTTTATTCTTTTTTTTCATTTCATCCCCTCTCACCTCCCCCATTCCCCACCTCTCCCCCACCCCTTTCACTCCTGCGTTTCAAAAAAGCGCTTGAAAAAAAACAAAAAACGTTCATAGATGGTTCTACCTCAACACTTCCACAAACGAGGTCTAAACTTCAAAACTACAGCATAGTACAAGGAGCTATAAAAATATACACAAAGTTCAGAGACCCTAGATGGGTGAGAGGGGGGAGGAGGGAAAGGGGAGGGAGGGAGTGAATGACAGAGGGGAAAAGAGAAAGAGAGACACAACCTCTGTTCGCCGGGAAAATTAAAAAAGGGATTAAATTAATATACAACGCAATGGGGAAAAAAGGAAGGAAACAAGGTCGTTCTAAGTTTTGAAAAACAAAAACAGCAGATAAAAAATGTCTAGCAACAGAAGTGAGTAAAAATAATAAAACAATAGAAAAAAACCATCTAGAAATTATTTACTGGATATTCATATATATAATCTATAAGTGTTGATAGCGATAAAAAATCTCACTTTTTTGATATTCGCTCACTATTTTGTGTTTTGGTATTTAAGACAAGTCTAAGGAACGCACGCTTACGCACAGTCACTCACACACAAAGCGCACGTACACACAAACTAAACCCCACGCACGCATATGCAAACTCATATGCACACTTGCTGTACTGAAGCACACCGACTGCACACACACGGCTAATGTGGAGCAGCAGCGCCATAATTATTATCCAAGTCGTATGCACACTCGCACAGTCACACACACACATTATTAAAATATACAAGATTCTGAGTGTCACCGATTGGTCAGACCTCCTCAGGCCGGGGCCTGGTCATGTGACCGCCTGCCCGGGCTGGCTGATTGTGTGAGTTCGAGGCCCCCTATTTTCTCAGGAGAAACAAACACAAATAAACTAGAATCCTATTGGTGAGTTAGTGGCAGGGGCCGGTCTCTGATTGGCCGATGGAGTTCTGAGGGGTGGAGCGCTGGGCTAGGCGGGTACGGCCTCTGGGAATCAGAGTTCTCCGGTGCTAAGTGGTATCAAGGGTACAGTTTATTTTTTTAAATGTAGTCCTTTACTTTCTCTTTTTTTGTTTTGCAAAACATCTCAAGTCCCAACGTCAGGTCCATACTCCTAGAAAAAAAGTGTGTCACACACACATACCCACGCTGGCGTTAAGGGGGACGACTCTTCAATTCGGCACGGGTGGGTCTCGTTTAGCTCTGAGTTGACAAGAAGGGGGCACTCAGAGGCTCTGGCCCACTCGTGAGGGCCTTGGTAATAAGGGCTATGTAGCAATACGACTGCCCTTAACACACACTTGGTGGCCCAGTTGTGCGAGTATGGGGTGGGGTGGCTGGAAACACAACTGTGGCCGGGCTCACGGGGCAGGGAGTGGGGGGGGTCCATGGGACAATACTGGTAGTATTGAGGGGATCAGGGTCGGAGCTGTGATGACGAGCTTTGCTGTGTCTTCATTTGGAGCAGGGGGTTGGTTGGTAAAGGGTGGAGGGAGGTGGATGTGTCCAGTCGGCCAGCAGCAGGCCGTCTCATACTTTGTAGTAGATGTTGGCGGGGCTCTGGGGAGGCATCTCCTGGACAATGTAGACTGGGTGTCCGTAGTCTCCGCTCACCTTCTCGTAGTGCGGGCAGTAGGCTGAGTCTGACGTCCGCAGGGGGATGATGATGTCGCTGGGCTCGGAACCGTTGTTGTTGGAGCTGCTGAGGCCCCCGCCCCCTCCTCGCTTGGGGCTGGTGAGCGATGACAGCGACAGCGGAGGGTGGTGGGTGTCGGAGTGTTTGGCGTGCCGCCGCCGGTAACACACTACGCAGATCACAGCCGTCACCAGCAGCAGGAACGCAGAGCCTCCTGCGGCGCCGGCGATGAGGGCGATGTTGGAGGGTTGAAGGGGCCCGTTCTCTCCGCCCTCGCCCCCGAAGCCTGTTCCTCTTGACTGGGTGGAGTTCCCTGCGCCGCCTGAAACAAATCATAGAAAAACTCTTACTCCAATATCCACACTATGACAAGCTGCTTTCAGCTTTGATTTATTTATACATATTAATCATCACCAGAGCAATAACACGGTTCCCAATTTATATTTTCATGACTTTTAAAGTTAACATTCCAGTCCTTATGGTGCTGGACCACAATGGCATGAGTAATGGTACTGGTCTTAGCTCCACTAGTGAAGCCTGCAGAGACTTAACCCAATGGAATGCAATAAGTATGCAGCAAATCTCACAAGACGCTTATATGTGGTCTCTTTATTGATGTAATGAAGTGGACAGCAGTGCTTATAAAACGGAGAGGGATGTCCGTGGACTGTGTGTGAGAGAGAGCTGCGCAGTATATACTCTTGTGGACAGCCTGGCTAAGCCACAGTGTGTATCAAGGTAACACACTGTATTTCCCTAACCTTAACAACTGTATTTACTTAGCATTACGGCCGACCACATGAAGAGAGCCTCCCCGTTCTGCTTCCACCGCCAGAGCGACCACACACCCCGCCCGCCTGCTGGCCTTTCCTGTCTGTCTTTTTATCTGTCTGTCTTTTTATCTGTCTGTCTGTTCATCAAACTGTCTGTCACACTATCTCTCAGTTTGTCAGCCGATTGCTTCCTCTGCCTGTTGTGCGTCTGCCAGAAGCCTAAGATCTTCACAGCCCCGGAGCTCAGAGTTTTCTCTGCGGGAGGCCAGGTCAGAACTCAGCAGGTGAATGATGGTAGCGTAGACGTGTTTATGTGTGTGTGTGTCTGTGTGTGTGTGTGTGTGTGTGCTTGTGTGTGTGTGTGTGTGTGTGTTAATAGATTGAGGGGAGGGGTAAGGCTAAGGTTCTGGCAGCGGGGCCGTGTGAATGTGTGTGGCGAACTGGTTAAGGCCGGTAATGCGAGTCGTTGCTGTATAGAGCCTTTTGGATTGGTCCATCATTATTCTTGGCACACATCCCTTTTCTTTTCTCCCTGTCTGTCTCCTCCGCTTCCTCGCCCTCCCTCGCTCCGTGGTTCTCTCTATCTTCGGCTTATTGTAGCCGTAATGACCCACCTTGCTCTAAACTCAGTGCCTAGCAACCCAAGCACACGTTCTGACCCCTAAGATATAGACAACTGCAATGGAAATACATGCAAACACACCTCGCCCCCCGCTTGTTAAGGCCCCCCCGTTGCGCTGGACTGACTAGGAGCAAAGCCGGACGTCGATTACACTCCCTTTTTTTCCCACTCCCGCTTTCTTCCTCCCTCCATTAACCCAACATCCCTCATTCTCCATCTCCGTTATGATCGCCGCCTTTCACCGGCTCTCTTTATTATATCCTCTTCCTTCCACCTACCTCCGCTCCCCCTATTTCCCATTCCTCACTCCCTCCTGTTTCCTTTTTTATTGCACAAATTTAGACTTTGACACCTTCTTTTCCCCCCTCCCTTTTTATTAGTGATTTTCACCTTGGAGAAAGACATCCAACAGGTAAAACAGGAAAGAACGGGTGATCAGCTTTACTTCCCTTTACTTTCCAATACACATAGTTTGCTTTTACATATATTTTTGCAAGTTGTTTCTGTTCCATAATGCTTGAGACACTATATTTCCCAATAGAGGCGTGAAATCCTGTTAATAATACACATTTGATTCCATGGCTCACCTATATAAATACATTCAATAGGATCCAGATAGTTTACAAATTAATGGAGCAGATACCCCGATGCATCGAGGCGTTTTATTGCTGCTTTCCACATAAGATTGCTTTTTTAAATGATTTTTTTGTCTCTACCCATGTGTACTCTGTGCTGATTCATCACACACCATGGTGATACAGAGGTGGGTTGCATTCACAGCTGCTCTTTTTATGCTTTGTTTTTTTTGTTTTGTTTGCTAATGGAGGGACAGCATGACATGAATACCTGATGTACAATAAAACGCAGAAGCAGATTATCAGAAAAACATGCTTCTGTCTGTTTGAATAACTTTGATAACAAGCAGAACAAACAAGCTAATAGAAAAATATCAACTGTGCCAACCCTGACAAAAGGAGTTGAAATTCAGATCATTCCATTGTCCTGACCGGTGAGTCAAATCTGTTTCTGATCATTTCACAAAAATATATGTATTCAGGTTGATACTGGAATGTGAAATCTTTTAAAAATGATAAGATTGCTTCGCTTACTGTGGTAAACTACTATCTCATCCTTCGTCACATTATAATATTGTCTTATAAATGTCAAGCTTCTCACAGTGCCAGGCTTACATTTCAGGTTAATGGTAAAAAAAAAACACCACTGCAGCCCCTATCCTTTGACTCAATTGATCCGATTAAAATATATTGACAATGAACCTGGCTGAATGGCCTTTGCAGACCATCTATATGCACAAAAACCTATATAACACACTATAGGAAAGAGAAAATCTCCAAAAAGCAAAATAGAGCCTTTTTAAAGGGCATATCTTTTATGATTTCCAAACAATTATTTTGTTCCATGGACATATAAAATGCAGCCACCAATGAAAAAACTGAGTGTGTGTCTTTGAGTTATGACTCAGAAAGAGGGAGTGTTTTTTTATTTTTTATAAAGCCTTCTCTGTTCATATCCCAATAATGTCTTTGTTTACATCCCAAGAGAGGATCAGATGAGGCAAACACAACACAAATGGCTGCGAATAACCAGCAATATCCCAGTTATTATTCAAAGTGATTCACAAGAGGATTATACACCCTGGCATGACTATTGTGTCAGGAGTCAACGCAATCATTTCAGATAAGTGTATGATAATATGTACTTGTCGGAGTGTCAGGAAGGTGTAAAATCCCTCATTATCTGTGTGATTTTAATCAGTGTTGTGTTGTGTCCAGCATAGTTTGTCTCATAAAAACAATGAGTAGTATTGTTGAACACTTCACACGTACAGTTCTCACCTATAGGAGGTATAATGCCCTGATTCACACATTTGCTATAGTACAAATGTTCCACCAAGAAAAAGACAAAGAAGGGAGAAATGAACACAACTGAGAGCAGATCATGTTCTTCCTCCTTCGCTGAACGACTTTGAGGTAAAGCAAGAATCTAGTATCTTTCCATTTCCATCTCCTTGTTCTATTCCCTTCCCCTCTTTGCTTTTCAATTATTCTTTTCTTTCTCCTCCTCGTGTGCCTCCCACTTCTCGTTCCATCACTCCCCTGTCTCCTCTTCCCTCATCTTTCCGTAATTCTCATTTCTTTCTTTCTTTCTCTCTCTCTTGACGGGACTACAGAATTCAGGCCATCCAAACTAATGGCAATAATAACTCTCTGAAAATGTCGCCGCTGGTCTAGCCCTCTCTCCCTTTTCTCCCTCTTTCTTCTTCCCTCTCTTTTTCCTTTCCCTCTCCCAAGGTAGCTATTAGCCCTTCATTCCCCGCCTGCAGCACTTAGCTCGGAGGGCCGGGCGGGTAGGAGAGGGATAGAGAGAAGCAGGGAGAGAGAGAAAGATATGGAATTAAATAGAGAGATCCACAGATGTCACCGCTGCACATTCTCCATCTGTCGCCTCCTCCCTCCCTCTCCCTGCTACTTCTCTTTTTATCTACCAGTCTCTGCCTATTCCCTCCATCCATTTTCTAGTAAGATCGGCTGTGGATTATCTCCCGTTTGGCCTCATGCATACCTGGGTTTCTGCTGGTGGTGCGTCCTGCTGGAGGCTCCTTCTTTGGAGGCAGCCCATATTGGCCTGTGGAAGAAAAAATAAGGTTGGAATATGAGAAAAAAACATCTGCAGCAGTCTCAGAATTTAGAGGAATAAGTTACATTTACACGGAGCCAGGAAGAGAAATCGCGAGCTATAATAAAGCCTTACTTCCCCTCCCTTCGCATTATAGGGGAGCACGTATTGATTGTGCTTGGATGTGCGGTGAAGGAGCATTTCTCCATTTGTTTGAATGGGAAACTAAAGAGAGGCCGTTTGTTGTTTTGGCCTGAGTGAATTTACACAAGGCCATAACGGCTTGTAATCTGTAGTTGCTAAATCAGGCCATCTGTCTAGCAAGCCCTTGGTAATGGTGATGGCATTAAAGTGTGTTTATGTGACACACACACACACACACACACACACACACACACACACACACACACACACACACACACACACACACACACACACACACACACACACACACACACACACACACACACACACACACACACACACACACACACAGATGCAGTGTCACTCCTCACCACTGAAAGAGATGGTTCAACAAATACTCATTTTGTTCACTTCTGAGCCATCTGGCCAACAGTAAGACGAGATTAGAGTTTTATATCGGGATATGAGTATTCAACTCTGCAGTTTATACAACATTTTAGAAAAGAAAGTCTGTTTCTGGTCATTGCAGCAGTGGGGGAGAGCAAACCATGGGGTGCTTATGGATGAAACTGCAATTAACACGCAAAAACACATACTGCATCTTGTCCATGCACAAACTGGTGAATGTGTGCGTGTGTGTTAGAGTGTGTGTGCACAGCCATCAACCTATACTGACATTTAGATAAGTGTTAGGCTATTGGCTGGCGGCTGCCTCATGAAAGTCAACCAAACAGAGGTTGAGGGGGCGGTGCAGTCTGGATCAATACAAACTGCTGTGTGGTCAGCAGGGGCCAGTGGAGGGAGGTGTGTGTGTTTGTGTGTGTGTGTGTGTGTGTGTGTGTGTGTGTGTGTGTGTGTGTGTGTGTGACAGAGACAGAGACAGAGACAGAGACAGAGACAGAGACAGAGAGCAAGCAAGATAGATAAAGAATCAAATAAAAAAGGACAGGTCAATGTGTGTGTGTGTGTGTTGGGTAAGGGGTTGCAAGTGCATGTTTCATGAGTGTGTGCGTGCATCTCAGAGCAGCATATCTCATCAGAGATCACTGTGAGGCAGCACAACGCTTTTTTAGATGACAAACAGCACAGACGTGACCTTTCAGCCACACAGCAGATAACATAGAAAGACAGAGGGAGAGCGAAAACAACAGAGTTGGAAGGAGAGATGGCGAGCATGCCAAGTGAAAGGGAAGTGATGAGGACGGGGAAAAGGGGAATTTGACAAGGAAGTGGGCAGTGTTGCTTGAATGAAAAGGGGGTTAAAGAATGAAAATAGGCAAATGCAGAGGGAATAGAGAAAGAGAGAAGATGAAACAGGGATAAGGTGAAGAAAGATGGCGTGGGTGTCTTAGAACTTCATAGAGTTGTTTAAAACTGATGTGCGATTGGATTGCGTGTGGTGAAAAGCCATGGGAAAAGGAAGTGTGTGTGTGTGCTAGTGTTTCTATTGAGCGGAGCTGACTGGGCTGATCTTCTGGGTTGATAGAGCCACAGCAGCGCCACTTGGCTCAACGCTGAAGAGCAACTACAATACACAAGGCCTGATAACACAGGATAGCCTAAATAAATAGAAATAGGCAAGTGTGTGTGTGTGTGTGTGTGTGTGTGTGTGTGGGGGGGGGGGGGGGGG
The DNA here is from genome assembly GCF_036324505.1 of Eleginops maclovinus. NCBI lineage: Eukaryota > Metazoa > Chordata > Actinopteri > Perciformes > Eleginopidae > Eleginops > Eleginops maclovinus. The sequence continues at coordinate 10,547,772 of NC_086362.1, forward strand.
TCATGTGAAGGACAGGTGCCCATTACGTGTATGAATGCGCAGGTCAGTGAACATGCATGCCTTTTCTTTCCTGCTGCTTTTTCTGACAGGCCTGCATGTGAGGGGTCATTACCTGTGAATATTTTCCAAACAAATTAGAAGTGTGTGCAGCTACGAGTCATTAAAAGCCACTGACTGTGTGCTTTAAACCCTGAATAGAGTCGTTCTGTTATCGTGGGGGGAAAATGTGTGTGTACGTGTGTGTCCGCACGCCTGCACGACCACCTAAGTATGCAAGTCTGCACCCCCGTGTGTGTACTCCTGTCTTTGTGTGTGTGAGCTCACCTGTAACGTGTATCCAGCAGAGTTATGTGAGTTGTTATGTGTGTGTGTGTGTGTGTGTGTGTGTGTGTGTGTGTGTGTGTGTGTGTGTGTGTGTGTGTGTGTGTGTGTGTGTGTGTGTGTGTGTGTGTGTGTCAGTAGTAGTTAAAAGGCAGAGTCAGAAGGAAGTCAACAGGCCTCATTATAGCCGACTGATCCCACACTTCTCTGCTGTTCTCACCACTTAATGAGCCCTAATACGCTAGGAGAGAACACACACACGTTTTGTATGTGTGTGTAAGGAAAGAGGAAGATAAGAGGGATGGTTTTTAAAAGTGGGAGATGTGTGCTGCTGTACAGATGGGTGTGCGATGCAGATGGGCTGGAGCCAACGGATGTAGTTCTGTGTTGGGATATGGTGTGTGAGGCGTGCATAGCAGTGTGAGACAGGGCCCATGTCAGGCAGACTCCAGGAGGTGTTCATATGGGAGGGTGTGTGTGTTTTTGAGAGAAAAGCAATGTAGGACAAGAGACTTGAGAAGACTTACTCTGCCCCACTTTCAGGACCACCTTCATGCCTTGCGTTGCACACACTCCGCCCCTCATGCTATCCAGGCCTTGACGCGTCCCATCTGACGTAGCTGGAGGGATAACACAAAATTGCACAATTAGCCGAGTAGAAGGGGTGACATAAATACACACACAGAGTGAAAAGCCATTTGTCAAAGCCACACATAATTCCCCTCTTTCTCAATCTATAGCCCCCTTGCCAACAATAGCATCTATTCATATGGTCGGCCATTCCAGAGTCAACTAGTGACATTTGCAGAGGCAGCGATTTAAAACTCCACCAGAAGCTCTGAAATGTCAAACTACGCTGTGGCGGCGCTTTAATAAGACCTCATTTAGCAGTCCACTGGAATTCATTAACACCCCCACCGCTCTGCATGGACTCAACCGCTTTGAGTCAACTGCAATAGCTGCTCGGGCTGGGGAAAATTGCCGGAGAGGGGGGTAATGTAGAGAGGCTGATGAAAAAAAAGGGCTGGTAATCCAATCAAGAACACATATAAAATATAATGGAGCCCCTGAGACACAAAACAGTGTGTGTATAGAGAAACTGGACCTGATTGGGTGAAATACAGACTGTGCTGAATGATTTAGAGCTACAATGTTTAATACCCCATTACTATCACTGCTCATGTATTTAATAAAGCCAATTAAAGAGAATTTGAAATGGAGGGACTGATGTGTTAATACAGGCAATGAGGGATTTAATACGCATCTTTAAGCCATAAACGCTTTTCTTACACCGCAGAATGCAATTTAATCCGAGCGGCAGAGAAACTGTTTGACATTTCAAATCAGCCTCCTAACCTGTGCTGGAATCCAACAAGCTTCTTTCTAGTGGAGTTAGCGAGCAGGCTAAAGGAGGTCAAGCAGACTAAGTGCACAGGCATGAAGAGGGTGTGCGCGCATGAACTCCTGTAACACTTCTTCTTACATAAAGCATGTCAGTGTATACATTAAAGATCACTGGTCTGCTGGCCACAGAGGCTGGAGGAGGAGGAGGAGGAGGAGGAGGAGGAGGAGGAATGACAACGGGGGAGAATCCAAATGGAAGGATCAAGCGGTGGAAAGTGGAAAAAATTAACATGTTAGAGGAGAGACAAAAGAGAAGGAGGAAGGTGAGAGGTGAGGAGATGAGAATCACACCTCTGCAGCAGGAGAAATACAGAAATCCTCGCTCCAGCCTCTCCATCACATGAGAAAACCTTCTCAGCTCAAGCCCCAGTGGAAAGAGACAGGAAACACATTTTTCTCTCTTTTACAAAAACACCTGTGCACACACCACCCGTCCATCCTTATTTTCCCCAATATAGCCCCCGGGGCTAGCCCTCACCTTGTCTCCTTAAAGAAATATAAAAAATCTTTTTCCCCCCACCACTTAGCTTCAGGCTATAGATTAGCCTGTCTGAAGCGAGGCAGAGGGAGAGGGAGGGATGGATGGCGGATGGCTTAGAGAGAAAGGGAGGTGTGAAAAAGAGGAAGCTTTACTTCTAACACCTCCGTCACTCTCTCTCCCTCCATCTCTGCAGGATGCAGAGTGTGAAAGCAGGAGGAGGAGAGAAGCAGGCGGGGGTCAGGGCGAACAGCATGGTGGAGAAGCCAGGAGACAGGGACGGATGAAAGGATATATAAGGAAGGTTTAAATAAAGTGCTGTGAAAAGTTTGTATGTTCCTTAAGTTGTTCTACTATGTGTGGTGTTACAAGAGCGTTTTGAATCATAGTATTTGAGACCTGTTACGCTACTGTAGGAGGACATCCAATTTATTTTAAGGAGAAATGTATACAAGAGTGCCAAACCAAGAACAGCTCTAGTTTCCTCTGGCCCACATCGTTTCATTGAATGTTTTTTTAATTCCTTTGGCTGCTTAGATGTCATATTCAGGTTGTAGCAAAATGTTTTGAACATTATTTAAAGATAGTCAGAGGAATCCAGATTCAGAAAAATATCGGGCACCAAGTAACAACCACTTGAATTATTTGTTCAACATTGCATGTACATCTGTAGAAGTCCATTTTTGCAATGATGTAATCAATTCTAAAGGAATATTTCTAAAAATATTTTCTATTCCTATGTTGGACTGTGTCTTTTTAAAGTGGATGAAAAATGTCTATTTTAATTTAACAAACTAATTGAATGCAACTCAAGTAAATCACATTTATTTTTCAAACATCATTCATTACATATTCTTGTACAGAGGCAAAGTGAACCAAAACAAAATTACTAAATGATTAAATCATCCAGATTACTTAAAACTAGAAAGCATGGTTTTACAGAGCATCCCAGGACAGAGTGTGATGAAGGGGGGAGAGGGGGCGAGGGGCTGCTCTGATTCTAGGAATGGATGCAAATACCCTCAACTGGCCTGAGAGAGATGAGCATGACTTCTGAGGGTAATAACGCCCGACACACCAAGGAGGACAAGAAGGTGAAGGGAGACGAGGACAGCGGGGAGGAAGAGCGCAGGGAGAGGAAGATGAGGCCATGCAGGGAGGCGAGGCAGGGGAGAGTGATTGCCTGTGACAAGCTGTTGGTGATATGATGGGGACAGGAGACGCTGGAGATGACCGCGTGGACACAGCGAGGAAGAGGAGCAGAATGGAAAAAGTTAAAAACGGAAAGTAAGGAAAGGAGTTTAAATGACATGATAGATAGCAGGGAGGTAAAAGAGTCTAATGTCTCCATTATGGAAAAGTGGAGCGGTAATGGATACAAAGAAGAGACTGAGAGCAGGGCAAATTGAAACAGGAGAGCTGGCACATATGTGATTTTGCAAATGCGGGTTATTTTTTAACATCATCAATCAACGGGTCACAAATATCACAAGGGGCAACTTTCGGTAAAACAGGGCAAATCCTCTCGAAACCATTAGCATGTTGCAGGTATTTCTGTCAGTCTCAATTTCACAGAAGAGAACAAAGAGATCACAGGTGCGATCGAAAATATTCCCCCACACAATTACTGGAAATGCTGAATACTTCCAAACACTTGAGGGGGAATATATCGCCTAATCAAGGTAGATGTAATCAGAGAACATCTGTGAAATCCTGATCAGAGGGGGGAGCGATGTAGGACTCAAATCTTTCCCACCTCGCTTTGGGATGACAGGGAGAAAGAAAAGGGAATGTGTGGAGCAATTTGGGATGAGATAAGAGTGAGTGAGAGGGAAGGAAAGGAGACGGAGGAGGGATGAGTAATTGAGAGAATGATCAGCAGTGATGGGGGGGATGAGATGCGCCAGAGGACGGAGGAGAGGAAGGGCGTCGCTCTGCCACCAACGCTCGACAGGAAAAAGACAGGAGGGAGAGGCGAAGGAAGTGGAAAAACTTAATTAATGAAATAATACCGCAGTCAGTCTCGATCAGACGGCACACAGGCGGCCAGGGGATGAGTGTGTATAGAGTCTATAGAAGAGATCACACATCGGAGGAGAGTCTTTCTATTTGTCTCTCTTATTATTACCAAGGTCAGAGAGGGGCCAAACCTCTTCTCCGCCTTCATTCTCGCTGCTAAGGTTGGCCCACGGCCCCAAAAGAGGGAGTTGGAAGAAGATCTTGTAGTAAAAGTAGAAGTACCAGGGTAATAGCATCTAAATATACTTAAAGTAAAAGTACTCATTGTTTGATTGGTCCATTTCAGAATAATATCTCTGATACGTTTTATAATGATTGATCATTAAAGTTCTCAAAGCTGGTAAAGGTGCAGCTAGTTTTAATGACTTGCAGGGTAGTTTGTGAATTTACTCCAGGTGGAACTAAAGTCTGATTTAAAGATTGATTATATTTCACATCATTAATCCAGATCTGTAAAGTCTAGTGGAGTAAAAGTACACTATTTACCTCTGAATGGTAGGGACGAAGTACAAAGTGTCAAAAAAAAGGAAATACTCAAGTATTTCGAAATTGTACTGAACTTCAGTACTTGAGTAAAAGTTACTTTACAGCTCTGCCTCACATCATTCAGGGATTCAAACCCTAACGTCGGACATGTGTTCAGCTCTATAGAAACTGTCAACCGCTGTGTGGACTATGCAAAGCGTCTTCATTTGCATTAAGAAGCAGCCCGGACCTCAGTGTTTGCCATGCCACTCTATTCCTTCCCCCTCCTGTGGTGTGACTCGCAGCCCCGCATTTATATATCCCACGCTTGAGTGACAGCCGGCCTCCCGCAGCAAAACACTTGCTCCGGTGTGAGTGATGTGAATTTGTGTACATGCTGATGTTGTTATTTCCATCACGTCCCTCCGTCTGCTCTGGGACACGACTCACATTTCACTTTGCTCAAAAGTCACAAGAAGTGCTGTTTTATTGCCTCACGTATTTCTGGTGGAAATTGGGATTTTGCAGATTGTACATTGCAAGTTTTGGTGCAATATGTTGGTTTAGGAAATGGGAACAGGTTTTTTTCTTTTGGGAGGATTTAACAAAAATGCACTAATCCAAAGCTGCATTATCAAGCAGGCACATTTTAAAGCTACAACAGGGCTTAAAATTGTCGCAGAATATTCACAATAAATGACAATATCAGATGAAAGGATAAGTCATTGTTCTTTTTTAGGATTTCAGAGGTAGGAGTGCATACGATTGACAATAATTGCTATGCACATTGTGCTTTTTGTACAATAACACTAATACAAATCATTAATCACATTTTGGAGACCATAACATATATGTGTCTCTTACATTAAAGGTACCTGCAGTATTCCTCTTAGGCTACAGATAGATTAACAACCTGCATTTAGCCTAATATATATGTGTTTACTATGTTTACTTAAAGATGACAGGATACATACTGCAATTGGAGGAAGGGGGTCATCAGGGGCCCCAGGCAGATTAATGTCACATGAGAATTTATGAAGCTGAAGGTTTTTTACGATAGTGGAGATTAAAGTGGCGCTGCTGTGCATAAATACTGTATTTGTGGCTGAGGTATTGCGACAGTCGGGGCTCAGTACTGTACCATAAACACACAAATTACACACACATGCCTCGAGCGTGAAGCGGGAACATCTTTTCCGATGACAGCTAGATTAAAAGGGAGCAAAATGGAGAATGTGGCGGGGAGTGAAAAGAGCATATTACACAACAAACGGAATGAATAAACAAGCAAATAAAGGCCAGGGAGGAACAAATGCTGCCTCATGAACAACAAGCACAGCCCTGCCCTCGATAGCCTCTGGTGTGAGCTGGCGTGTTAGCTGCGTCATGAGTGTGTCAAGTAATGAAAGTACCACAAATGCAAAGTGAAAGACACAAACTCAAGTGGGTGTTTTTATCCTGCTGCGGGCACACTGGTGCATGCAATGGCTGAAGTAGTTTATGTCTCTGTGTGTGTGTCAGTGTGTGTGCAAAAGTGTTCCCATCTGTGCAAATCAACCCAAAACCAATGTGTTGCTTCACAGCAGCTTTGCCATTTAAATCCTCCTTTTAGTTCCACTTGTTTGGCAGTTGCACATTCAACGAAAAGATCACAAAACTAAGTTTGCCACTTGGGTAGACTGAGATGTGTGCGTGTGGGTGGGTGCAGAGGGTACACGGAGGTGGGATTTACAGTTGCCTTCCTGTTTAAATTTGTAGTCCCTACTCTCCAGAGGCTCTCTGAGCTCCGTGTGTGTCATCTAGATGATGAAGAGTATATAACCTGATCCCCTTTCCCTTGAGGCAAAGCTGAAGGATTCATTTTCTCTTCATTTTTCTCTCCTATTCTAACCCCCCACCCAAAAAAACCAGAAATCCTGAAACTCGCCATCGAAGTTTCCTGTAACTAAAAACTTCTTCATAAATCTCCTTTGGCGCTTTTACAACCTGGCAATGATGCATTAACGAAGCTATCACAAGCCATTACTTCACTGTGGTGGCAAGAAAGCCATTAAGTTGTGTACCCAAACAGAACGGGCATTATTTTAGCCCTCCCTCAAAAAGAAAAAAAACACCAGCAAAAGTATTATTTTCACATTCCACCTCCAAATACACAACACACTGCATTACTTCCAACGTGGCATGAGGTTTTCCAAACTTTGTTTTCTGCAAAGGGTGCAGGTTTCTCGCTGTGTTGTTGCAGACAATGGCCCACTGTCGGCTGTGTTGTGGTGGCACTTGATCCACAAATGGGACGGGCTGCAAACAAGGACAACACAAAAGATGTCTGCATGCTTGGCGCCTTCTGTTGCATGGTGACATGATGGTATGTGGTTTGTAGACGAGTGTGATGATGCGTTTGACACATGAGGTAATGTGATAACGGGACGAGATGTGTGCTGATAAAGACTTTTGTTTTGTACTTATTTAGGATCAAATTGGGGCCAGATTTCCTCTTATACCAACTTTTTAAATACACAAGATAAGGCATTTAAGGATACTTTGGGTGCTATGGTTGCTGTTTAAAAATATCTTAATTGTTTACAGAGTGCAAAGTCTAATTTGACCCATGCATTATGAAATGGTAGAATGAATTTAATTACTTTGTGCCTGAACAAATTAAAGCCATATTTCTGCTGGAAGCGGCTTATTCCTGATGCATACTCGTAATTTTCATTTTCATTTCTACTCTGAGCAAATGTGATTTAAAATGTAGACACGTAATGAGTGAACTTACTCATGCCACATGTGCAATTTGGACCAGACGGCGAGGAGACGCAATGAGGCTTGGACGGGCCGACATTGGGAGCCAAGTCATGGTCACAGGGTGAACTCACATGATGTGTCACATGCTGACCAAGGCACATACACTCAGAGGGAATCTCACGCAAGCCCCCAATTTCACACATGCCTCCACAGAGGACACTATTACCTCAAAACATGTCATACACATCATTCATGCACACACACAATCGAGCAGGGGTGGAAATTATCTCAGTGTCTTTGCTTGCATGCGGTTGATCCCTCCCCTGTTCCCGATGACATTTTAATTCTCAGCAGTTATTCGTTTTCCGTCCATCCTGTTCTATTACAATCACCTCCGCCTCTGTATTCGCCCTCTCTCACTCCTCTACCCCTCCCTCCCTCTGTCTCTCCGTCTTTCGATGTCCCATGCGCTTGGAGGGTGGGCGACTCACAATCACATCGTATTAATCTCCAGCACCAAAACACACAACAAACTGGGCCACGGCACAGCAGCCTCCACCCCCGCCTCCGCCCTCCCACCGCCCGTCAGAGTTCCGAAAAGGGAGGAACTTGAGTGTGGGACGCACCTGATCTCCACATCTGACAAACACACTGATGCACGCACAGCGCCGAGAGAGAGGCTGATTGCTTCTGACACATCCGCTGCCATTTTAGGGGGTTTAGTTCTGAGGCAGTGAGTGAGAAATATTGTTGAAAGGGTGCTGTTTCCCGCCGCATTGTTGACTAAAATCCATGTCATGATTTATGAGACAGCACTGCTTATAATCCATTCGGGTATTGTCATGTTGTGTGTGTGCTCACTTGTCTCTGCGCAAAGGACATTGTGTCGCTTTGATGAGAGACTCCCCAGTTCTTAATCTGGTTTGATGCACAGTGAGTTAATGATACCGCAGTATGGTCAGTATATATCCCTGCGCATCAATAAACAATCTCCACAAAACCCCCTAAAGCTGCTTACGTCCTCTATAAGATATTTATATATAGGGCAGAGATGGGTCATTGTCACTGTCGGAGAGAGGGAAGAGGAGGAGGAGGAGGATAAGTCATCAGTAGGCATAAACACATAGGCCCATTTCGTCCCATTCATTCTCACGTTAATTAAATGACGAGAAACAAATTGTGGACGGGGAAAACGTAATAAGCCTGACTGCCCATTTGGCAAAAAATAATCCACGCCAAATAAATGAGACTGCCGGAGCATGGACATGCATAATGGACCAAAAGAAAGAAAGAGAGGCACAAAGCGTGGAGAAAAAAGGGAGCCATTATGAAGAGGCCGGGTGGATGAGCCTTGTGTAACACTACTAAAGTGCTGGCCATGTAGGACAGTCACGACCAATGTTCCTTACAACTGGGTCAATGTTGCCGTCCCAGGGCAGCGAGGGCATTCTGCGTGATGCGCGTGTGTTGTGAGTATCCGTTAGCTTCCGCAGACCTCATAGAAGCTGCTATACCTGCAATCCCTGTCAAGTGCACCTCCGAGTGGACCTCCATGCATATTGAATGAATACTTCAATGACTACTTATCAATAGTTAATGAATACTTATCAGTCAATCCCTGAGTGACTTCTATTGCACTGATTTTTTTTTTTTAAAAAGGCTTTTTAAAAAAAAGGAGTGCAAAGCCTTTATAGCTGCGCCTCGGTACGCACCCCAACAGTGGAGAAGAGGAGTTCACGGTCGCGTTTGAATGTCTGAACGTGACATTTCCCAGTGCCGGCTGAGGTGATGCTGGATGTGCCGCAGTCGCACGGAATGATAAGTAACACTTGAAGCTATCGTGTGGAGTCTGGCTGCCGGCAGACCCTTGTGCTTGTGTGTGTGTGTGTGTGTGTGTGTGTGTGTGTGTGTGTGTGTGTGTGTGTGTGTGTGTGTGTGTGTGTGTGTGTGTGTGTGTGTGTGCGTGCGTGTGCGTGTGCGTGTGCGTGTGCGTGTGCGTGTGCGTGTGCGTGCGTGCGTGTGGCGTGCCCTTGTCTGCAGGTGTCTGGTGGCATGTGTCCGTCTTAAGGTTGACGTGCAGGAAGCTGTTATGCATTATATCAGGCGCTAGATTTGAGGCCTGGAGAAATGGGTCAGCTCCATCCTCTTCGCCGTTCCTTCTCGCTGTCTCTCCTGCTCTTAGCTCATGTTTTCCTTTTTTCTACCCAGCCTCTTTTATTCCCAAGTCGCTCCCAGAATAAAAACGAAACACCTCCGGTTGTCCACTCCTCCTGCGGCAGCCTGGATCTGGGTTACACCAGAGAAGTCCATCACTCACTTCCCTCTTTTCCCCCCTCTGTGCTTCCTCTTTTTCCAATTAAGGTGAACCACTCGGCGTCTCCTGGCAGTGGGACTAAAGGAACACTTTGAACACTCTCCTGAACAACAATGAGGATTTTGATGAAAGTGGATTTATGAAGTCGCTGAGCAGACTTGTGTGAAAACATGTGACGCCTTAATGCTTCCTATCTCAGCTCATGGTGCATGGAGCTACGTGTTTTGTCTGAGTAGCCACACACACACACACACACACACACACACACACACACACACACACACACACACACACACACACACACACACACACACACACACACACACACACACACACACACACACACACACACACACACACACACACACACACACACACACACACACACACCTGTTGCAAAACCAGTCAGAGGGGGTGAGACACGACACATGACTAATAGTCCTGTAGAGATTTCTTTCTCTCCTTTTCTTACTTTAATGCTTCCATCATTCATTCTGTTTGCTTTTTTTGGGGGGCAGTAAGTCGACCTCAAGCCTTCCTCGCCACGCTCCCACAAACACACCTGAGCACACATTCACACTTTAAAGGACCTCAGTCTCACATTAGCCTGATTTACAGTCTCAATTTAGACATAAATTCAGTGTAGCGAAGAGGAAAACAGGATACAACTACACCTAAGTCACAGTTCTGCATCTCCTGTCACTTTGTCATACTTTCATCACTGGGGAGGAGGCTTTCTCTTGCAGCAATCACCCTCTCTAGCTCGAGCTTTCCCTCCTCTCCGACATTTCCTTCTGCCTCTCCTTTCAATTATTGCCTTTATGTTTCCAGCCTTTCCCGCCATCCCTGTCTTTGTCAGGGCTTCCTCTCAGGCAGAACCTAGCTGTGACATTGTCTGTCATTGCAGGATTACAGCATTGGCACCTCGCCACGAACATGCCGAAGACGCCGAGGATGCGACCCTTTGCCGCGTGTGTTCTGCTCTGCCACGGGGTACGGACCCTTCGAGTAGAATAACAGCTTTTCAAACACTTTGTGTATCCAAAGCCAAAACTTCCCTCTGGGACGCTCAGCTGTCAGATTCCCTCAATATAAGTGACTTTGAATCAACTTTGTAGCTGATGGTGACTTTCAGACTGTGGAGATATTGCTAAGAAATTGGCATGATACTGTTTGGGGAGGGATCAGAATACAGGTTGACCCTCACGGTTATTTTTTGATTTTTTTATGAGCTGATATTTTCAATCTTTCTTCAATGTTCCCTTGACGATGTTGGAAAACACTTGAAACAACACCTTGAACTGCATCATATCCATCAATCCGTATTTTCTTACGCAAAAACATAATGAAAAATCATCTTGAAACATCACAGGCAGAGTAATTTTGAGATATATATAAGCTTTTCTGAAGGACAGGCGGTCAAATAACATCAAGTCTATTTCTTGCTTTTGGGTTTGATATCTGGGTTATGCTTCTTTTGGTAAAAATCGAAATTGGCAAGCAGGAAGGGGAGGGATGATGCTCGACTGAAGGACAAACGTCTGGTAAAACAGGAAGCTATGAATGATGCAAAAAAAAAAAAGAGGGAAGTGGGTCAATGGTCTGAAGGGAGGAACGTGACAGCGATCTGTGGCATGGAGCAGGAGGGAAAGAAAGCAAGTGGGAAGATGGCGGCGGGCAGAGGGGAGGGCTTTCTAAATTAAGAAGAAGGGAAGCAGAAGGGTGTGAAGGAGGAGGAAGAGTGAGGGTGAAAATGTGTGAGAAAGACGGAAAAGGCAGAATCCATGGGAGGCAGGAGCTGTTAGAGAAGATGGCCTCATAAATGTCACTCCTTTCGGGGTGTTATAGATGGCAAATGTCGCAAACCCCGGAACTTACAGGAGTTAAAACGCACACAAACACACACAGCTCCCCCCTCCAGACAATGACTTTTGAAAGGAGGCAGTGAAGGAGTGGGCCTGCCGAGGAGCTGTACATCTTAAGGACTGTAATTACACATAACTGTCAGTCTAATTAAGGCTTTTAATGAACTCCACCAGAGCTCAGAAAGGACAAAAAACAGCCAGTGCGTGTTTTGTTTGCGGGCGTGTGATAAATGATGCGCTCAAGGAAAAACCTGCGCTCAGACGGCAACACAATCAAACATTTTAATGAGCCGAGTGCAAATCTGAGGTCCGCCGTCTAATAAACATGCATACCTGGGTCCCTCATCTCTAATTGCAACACACACACACACACACACACACACAACTAATAATAACTGTCTCACTCCCTCTGGTGACAAAGTGGTAGAGCCATGCCCACTGCAGAAGTAGACCTATAGGAAAGACCGTTGAAACAATTGGATTTGCCATTAAGGAAAACTTTATTTAAGTTTGAAGCTAAAATACTAATCTGTATTAAACATCATTAAGCTCTGCTGCTAAAGCTCTTGGCTGCACTCTGTCGTTGGCTGGCCAGGTAAAGAAAAATAGATTGCACTCAAAGGCTGGAAAAACGTTAGGTCTAGATCCAGTGGCAGATACAGAGCAGAGTTTGGGTGGGCGAGTTGAATTATGTATAATGATGGCAAAGAGGGGTTGTGTAGAGATGACAAAAACTAAACCATATTTTCACACTTTTTCTCCGATGGTGTAAAGATCTGAGTCAAATAATCATTTCATTATGTTTCTTTCCATGTCAGGGGCCACTGCCACCAATAAAGGGGCCATATCATGCTGACAAAATATATTTGTATTTTGTGCCTCTGTGCCATGTCTCCACTATAAGAAAGGGAACACCGAAAAACATTTAATAGGGCCCCTTTAATTTTTCGGGCCCCGACTCGTATATCAAGAAAGAATTGGAGACATAGAAACAGTCTCTCCTTTCTTTCTCCCTTAAGGATTTTTCTTTCAGTGCATGCCTTTCTTTCACCCAGCTGCTACGTCATAGTCTGTAGACACCGTACACACACACACACACACACACACACACACACACACACACACACACACACACACACACACACACACACACACACACACACACACACACACACACACACACACACACACACACACACACACACACACACACACACACACACACACACACACACACACACACACACACACACACACACACACTTCAAACCTGGCTCAGTTATAATGTTTAAAAACACCAGTGAAGACTCAGCTTCAACACAATCCTGACGAGCATGGAGGTCCTTCTAATGGATAAACACAGATTCAGTTCAATGTGCCAGTGTGTGCATACTAGCCTTACATGTCCTTGAACCATGACTGTAATACTGTAACACAGAGTCATGCCTGTGTGTGTGTGTGTGTGTGTGTGTGTGTGTGTGTGTGTGTGTGTGTGTGTGTGTGTGTGTGTGTGTGTGTGTGTGTGTGTGTGTCCTTTTGTAATGTATGCCTATATGGGAATCTAACACAGAAATGTTTGACTAATCCTTGCAAGTACAGCCCCCTTCCTTTTACTTACCACCCCCCACCATTATCCTTGTTTCCAAAAGAGGAAGGCAGGAGAAACACACACACACACATATACACACAGAGCATGAGAGCCAGCCAGCCGAAATAATACATCTTGACATCTGTGCCTGCGTACTGCTCGAGGGAGAGATTGGAGAGAGGGAAAGTGGAAAGAAGAAGGGTGAGATATGAAGGGGAAAATGACGGACAGCGGAAAGCATAGGGCAATTATATACAGTTTGTGTGTGTGTGTGTGTGTATGTGTGCATGTATACTGAATGTGTGTGTTGGTGCGTATCCCTATATGTGTGCAGCACTGAGAGAAAGACATTGATGAGAGTTGTGTTTGTTTAGCTCCTCTGTGATTAAAGCAGCCTGCTAGAAGCTGTGTGCTTAGCTGTGTACAGCAGTCTGTCTCTTTTCTGTGTGTGTGTGTGTGTGTGTGTGTGTATTTGCGTGTATGCACATGCATGCTCATGCTTGTCACTTCTTTTCAGAATGGGGGGGGGGGGGGTGTATATTTGCACTCCGCATGTGTCAGTCTGTCTTCAGTTCTGAAGTGTGTTTACGTGCGCTTCTTAAATCTTTGCGCCTCGCAAGTGCGTCCCGGGGTGGATGCATATAATGCAATCTGTCTGCGACTCCGCCCCAAAATGTGTGTTTTAAACGTCTAATCTCCTCGTCTAAGTGAAATCATCCACGGCTGTCAGGTGCACGCGGGACTGGAAAAACCTGTGTGTGTGTTTGTGTGCTCATCAGTGCAAGGTTCCTCGAGGTGCTGTCCTGACATCTGTTTGCATTCTTGTCTGTCTGATGTGGATTTCATTTTATCCGACGGATGAAAGACAACTGTCAGTGTCTTTCTGTCAACTCAGTTTTCAAGTTCTACAGGCTTTATTAGCCTGATAACATCCTGCCAAAGTAAATAATACAACTCAGAGTCTGTTCAGGTAGATAAGGAGTGTGTAGAACAAACCTGTGCTGCAACTGTAACTGTACATCTAACTAAAGGTCAAAAATATTGAACAGTAACTTGCTTGGTAAAAACTAAACAGTCAAACCATGGATTGACTGACCATTGATCGTTTTACTCAAAAAACTAAATGAAAAAAGAATTTTAAGTGTATTTTCCACTTTGATGATTTTGATGATTGAAAAATATCGTTTTCTGATCTGGAAACCGAGAGCCATATTTTCATTTTCTGATTTCATCTTTTGACTCATGCATGTACAATTTGCAAGTGAAAAAAAGCCACCATTCCACAAGATCTGATAGCGCGAGGAATGCATGTATCTCTTCACCGCTCACTTTTTTTCCCGTGCTATCTTGGAGTTGCAGCAGGGAGAGCAACTAAAAGAGTAATGAGTGTGCCGTGCAGAGTGCTGAAGACATGGTGACAGACATGCAGGATGACAAAAACACAGAACAAGACAGGGATGCAGGGAAGAGAAAGAGAGTTTGCCACCTGAGTGAAACTTTTATCAGGGTCAAGTTGGAGGTTTGAGTGTAAAAACAGCTCAGGCTAATTCATATTTAAACGTCCCATTCACACACAGCACTGACAGTTCACGCACCAACACCTCCCTTTAGAGCCCACTACTCTTACCTCCAAGGAGTTCTTTTAGATGCTTCGTGAGAAAAGGGGGAAAAAAAGGTGCCAAAACATGGCAGATGGGAGACATTTTCAACATACAAACTGACTGTCAAAATCTCACATAACAAGACCTGATTTAGTGCTGTAAGGATTGATATAAGTGTGATGTACTCTGGGAAAGGAGTGCACTTAATCGTCTTCAATAAGGGGTGCATAGCTAAAAATATCCCTTCCCGAGGAATACTCAATGCTAAAAAAAAAGGTAGCAAAAAATAGGCAGAATCGTGTTAGTATCTCACATAACGCGCCAGCTCTAAATAAACTATGACTAATGTGTCACTTGATGTCATATTTGTGGGTTGAGCGACCTTTTTCTTCCCGGGAGCCGCCGCCAAAACTTCTTCGATTACTTTATCGGTAATCCCTTTAAAGCAGAGCGCTCCAAGTGCCGTAAATCTGTCCTGCTGCTCTAATCTTCAATTCATCATTCATTTCCTAATCGCGCTCCAAAAATAACAAACCTGGAATTACTCTTCTTTCTGTGCGAGAGCCGAGCCCAAAAGCAAGCTATCAAAGGTTACGGCGTCTGGATAAATCACTAACAAACGACACAATTCCCCTTGTTATATTGTAAAATAAAAATAAAAAATGGGTCTTTATTCTTAATTAAACCTCGAAATAATTTTAAAATGGACAGGAAATAATGGCGTAGTGCTTTCTTGGCAAGGTCAGGCTTGTTAAAACAGTTCTTAAATCTTCGAAGGGACACACCGGGATAAATAAAGGTTAAACCAATAAAACAGACCGGGCATTCTGCATTAAACCTCGTCTTTCCTCTCAGGCGGCCATATTGCAGAGGCAGTGACAGCAGAACTGTTGCTACAGATGAGGTAAAACGCCACAACAGGGCCCTCTTCTCTCGCTGCGCCACCAAGAGAGCAGCGGAGCGAGGCTGGAGGTGCCAATGAATTAGTTCACTGTTTTCACTCATCATGCCCAACTGACTGCCTCACTTTTCCTCTGTCTTTATTTACGCCCTTTTCTTCCTCTCCCGACTTCTCTGGCACCACACACACACAGCCAACAAAGACCCCGCTCATAATGAGGGCATAGCGGTGTCTGAGTGTGTGTTGTTCCTTGTGTAGTTTGTGTGTGTGTGTGGAGGGAGTGGGGGATTATGGCAGTTCCAAAGCGGTGAATAGGGGCCAGGCTGGGCCTTGGCCCCGGCTGAATTAATTACTCTAATTAGCGTCTTAATTGCATATATTAAACCAGTGGTTAGTGGGGCTGGAGCTGTGGTTAGGGCCTGGATCTCAATCTGGAGCTGGGGGTGGGTACAGGCGGACAAAAGGGTATTACACACACTTACACGCAAACACACACAAAAGTGGCAAACCAGATCCACCTTCCCCCACCCACTTGAGGTAGTCTGAAGTGGAGAAACGAGACCAAAACGCTCTTCTTCATGATGAGGGTATTCAATTATCCAAATCCCCACCCCATCCCTGGTCATCAATATATAATAAGCGTATATAGCAGCAGCAGATGTGTGGTACTAATATGGATGATAAGCCCCCCCAGAGGGAACACTGAGGATTAATATTAGACCTATGGGGACTCCTTGAAGCAGACTTCATCTGAAAGTCTTTACTGTATCACTTACTCGGCGCTCCGCCCCATGTGACATTCAAGATGCCAAACCATGCCGCTGATTTGCGACCGTACAGCCTCGACCCATCTGGCCCCCCGAAGCACGTCACGCAGACTTACAGGGACCATGACAACATCAGAACCATTAGTTCCAGCGCTCGCTCCACTTCCAAGCTCTTTTGGCTCATGTTTTTTGTGCATTTTAAACCATTATCAAAACCATTGGCTCTCCATTGCAGACAACATGCATCAAATTAAGCTTTTTGGCTTGAGTTGACCCTAGAGTTAAAATGAGTCAGGCTGTGTGTGAGAGAGAGAGAGAGAATTGGACTCTGCCTGCAAGAGGCAGGGTAAAGAATTGCAGAAAAGTGCTTGTTTTATTTGTGAAATGCACCCAAAGTATCTTACAACAATGACGATTAGTCGCAAACAAGTAAACAGCCATTCCGCTAACGAATCTCTCTTTAATAAACGAGTGGAGTGCATGTGCACGCTGCGCGCACGTGCATGAGCGCAGAGAGATAATAATGTTCTTTGTGGAGTTTTTGGGGAGTAATTAGGGCTGCTTAAATGGTGGTTAAAAAGGATTTGCAGCTGATTGTTTGTCCTTGTGTCTTTGAGCCGTGGGCCTTGTTGCTCCACTGAGTGTCAACACCGTCTTCTCCGACGGTCTCCTCACAGCACACAGTAATCTGCTTTCATCAGTCTGTCCACAGACAATCCTTCCTCTGCTTCCTTCTCTTCTGATGCATGCGCAAATTATTTTAGCTTGTATGTAATTTACTCTCTCACTTTTCCTCCGCCTCTTCCTCTGCTGAACAGCTGCCGGGTCCAGTCCGACTCCAAGAACACCATAATCTCCCTCACACATGGCAAAGATCACGCCTGTTAGTTATAGACAAACTACACTCATAACAACCGACAGCAGAGAGTGTGTGTGTGTGATGTCTTTCTCTTGAAGGTTTCTCTGTAAGTCAGGATGCTATTTTTTAGACTCGGCATCAGTGTTTATGCTAAGCTAGGTTAATCACAGCCTAAATAAAGCTCATTTCACTTCAAGGAAAGTAGTAAAACCACTTACATTGCATAAAAAAAATATCTGGAGAGGACACCGCTAGCAGTTTCCTACTGTTTTCACTCTTTATGCTAAGCTAGGCTAACTACCCCCTCATTTTTGCCATTTATATATTCCAATCTCAGAAATAAAGAAAAGGATTTCTTGAAATTCAAAACTATTCCATTGAACAGGAAAGGGGGGGGCAGATGGCTTATCCCAAATCTTCAACACAAAGCTGTGTGAGCAAACACATGCACACAGACACACACACGTTTGTTGTACGGCTACGCATCTGTCCGTGTTTCCATTATTTTGATCAAGGGTCATGTTTGCGTGAACCTGGACACTAAATCACAGCTATATTAGCAGGCTAATGCCTTCTATTGATGGCAGAGGTCAGCTGAGAGGTGCGCTCGTTTGAAACTCCTCCATGTATGATTGCCGGCTAACACATCTTTCTGCCAAAGGTTCCTCAACAGAAGGCGGCAGCACAATGATGCCTTTGTATGTCAAGCTGCTATAGGGAACGAGGAAAGTTTGTGTATCCGTGTGTGTGTGTGTGTGTGTGTGTGTGTGTGTGTGTGTGTGTGTGTGTGTGTGTGTGTGTGTGTGTGTGTGTGTGTGACAGACAGACAGACAGTGTAGGAAGGTTAAATGAATAATACAATGTTAACCAGGCCCAATCCAATTAGAGAGGGATTCTTCTTGTCTGACCTTTAACAGGAGAGACGTATTCACACTCACTCACGCAATCAACCCCTCAGCCCACCACCACAACCGAACACACACACTAACACTCACAAACGACACAGTCTGCACAAACACGCAAGCACAACTCCATTAATGCACCCTCCCGCCCACACAGACATACATAAGCAGCCAACCAGCATCACACACACACACACACACACACACACACCAAACACGCACACACGCAGCCCAATCTCACAGACAGTAGCGCGGCTCTGATTGCTGACCTAAATCGGCCAGGCGATCTGTCACATTCTCTTACTCACACTGAACACACATCTTTTTTTCATCTTTTTCCTCCCCTTTCTCTTCTCCTTTCTTTTTTTCCCCAAATATCCCTCGCTCTCTTGCAGTGTCACTTCACATCAGCTCACTCTCCACTCTCCTATTATTCTTTTAACCAAAAAAATACCATGGCCTTATTTGAGTCCTTCAGTCTATGTACAGTGTGTTGCAAGTGCTATCGCAGTGATCTGCGTGCTTTTTAAAGTATTTGTACATATTCTCCTGCTTGTAATGAAGACGCATGCAGGGAAGCTCGGGGCAATCTAACGCTTAATCATTTAAAACACTAGAGATGTCCTTTTAATAGAGTCATCTTTCCCACTATCCACTGCCTCTTATCCATTGAGAGATGCAGATAAACTTCATCTCTGGAGAGGAAATTAGTCGGATCCGTTGCACTAAACCCCTGCTGGCCTATTCTATTCCATTTTCCACTTTTGCACTTTATTTGAGGCTATTTTCACACATGAGAGTTTAACCGAGGCGGTTCGCCCCCTAAGAACCCGATGTGTTTAGTGGAGTGTGAAAAATGTATTGCAGGCTAGAAAAAAAGCAGGTCCACCTCAAAATAGTTGTGAGGGGCTGGCATGGAAGCGAACTCGAGGCATGTCCCCCGAGGGCCGCAACAGATGTGAGAGCCTTAACACATTTGAAGTTGAAAAATGTCTAACACAGTTTTACTCATGTGTCCTTTTAGTTGCACTTAAATTCATGGTGGTCGGAAAGGAATTAAGATTTGGAATTAAAAATGTCGCCGGAGAGTTGGCATACCATCAGTTATTTATTTGAATGTATTAAATGTAATACGCTTTATCTTTCTATGGTTACCAACTTCTTAAGATCCTCGTTTTTTAGCAAACCCATATGTAAATTGCGTGATGTGTTCTGTGAAGCACCTTGCAACTTTTCTCTATGAAAAGGGGCTATAACAATAAAGATTATATTATATGTTGTTACATTGTTTCCCTCACCAGCTAAGAGATGATGAATATCTACAAAAGCTCATTACTATATGACCTTGTGGTAAGAATGATAGCATTGTGTGGGACTGATTACACAATGTTGGTAAGGGGTTTCATGGGCATTAAACACCATTACATAAATGAAAGAGAAATGTATTATACGCCTAATGTGTAAATGTGATGTAAAACCACTTTCCCAACATGTATTCAAGTCTATCTCCTTATCTATTACAGAAGTAAAGGTGGGATATATAGAGCATTTAGAATTCAGTGGGATTACTGTGTATAACAGAACCCCTCCCCTCGCTCTAAGCCCCTCACTGTGGTCATCTCCTTTCTACCTCCTCCACCCTCTCCTCTGCCTCCTCCCCGCAGCTTCCTCCTCTCTCCCCTGTGTCTGTGGATTCTGTAGAGCCTTGCTGAAGGCTCAAATCTGAGGGCTTAAACTTGATCAAATATTCAGCAGATATAGATTTCTCACAGTCCCTGGATCCTCCACCTCTTCCACTGGCTCCCTCCGCCCCGCCTTCCCTTCAATCTCTCACTTCTGCTCTCCCCGCTGCAGTCGCAAACAAAGTTGTGTGCCTCTCACAAACACACACATACACACAGTCACGCACGCATGCACATGGGGAATCATAAACTAACGCAGAGTGGCGGAGAGGTGCAGCTCATTTAGGCTGCAGTGCGCCGTATCTCTGCGCTTCCTCTCCTCCATTGTCTCTTCTCTCTCCTCTATTTCACTCTCCGTTTCACTAATGTTCCCCATCTTTCTCTCTCTTCATCCGTCTCTCACTCTTTCTCTCACCCTCTCTCTGCCCTCCCTCTCCCCCTTCAGGATTCTGTGTCATTTATTTCAGCTTAACCCTGATAAATAAACCAGTGAGTACCTCTGCATTATTGAACACTTCAACATTGCTGTCTGCACGCGCTGCGGCGGCCCCGTGCTGTACGACAATTAGACCACACACACACACACACACACACACACACACACACACACACACACACACACACACACACACACACACACACACACACACACACACACACACACACACACACACACACACACACACACACACACACACACACACACACACACACACACACACACACACAGTCCCAAGTTGCACACAAACAGCCCAAACAAACGTATTAAAAAGACACACATTCATAAAATAGACACAACCGTAAAATGAGTCAGAAGGGGCAGATGGATGGGCCAGAAAGATAAACAGAGACGGAGAAAAAGAAAACAATACCGACAAAATAAAGTTTGCACAGACCATGGCAGACAAACACACACACATTTTCCCCCGAAACTTATATGCAAACATGCACAAACACTCATCCTTATTTTTCTAGGTGTGCAGGCCCCAGTCAGCTTTTCTATTATTCATATTAGCAGAGGGTTGTTTATCCCTGCTATTGTGCGACGGCAGGCACCAGGCTCTCCGCAAAGCCCCGGGGGGCCTGCTCCCTAAACACCCCACTGGGAGTCATTCATGTCCGCACACACACACACACACAGACACACACGCACACCTTCATGTCCGTCCTACACATGCATACTTGCACATGCTAGCTGCACAGAAAACCCAATTTCATACCTCTATCAAACACACACATACACACACACACACACACACACACACACACACACACACACACACACACACACACACACACACACAGAGCCATCTGTCTGAGTGTGCAACAACAACAACAACAACAACACTGCAGTCCCACAGCGACTGACCCGCTCAGTGCAACCGATATTTGTGTGTGTGTGAGCTATTTTCAGACTATTTTGTGTGCACACAACCACAAGCCTGCTCTTATGCCAATGTGTGTGTGAGTGCATATATTTATGAGAAGGCCCCCGTGTATGGCGATGTGAGCACGCATATGTTAGCGTGACGAAGATTAGATGTGTGTTTGTGAGGGAGTGGGTGAAAGAGGTCATCCACGTATGAGGTCGTATGTATGTTGACTGTGAGCCCGCAATCATTCACTGCCGGCGTGCATGTGTGTGTGTGTTTAAACATGTAGGAGTGTGTGTGGGTGCACGTGTGTGGGTTCCATTTCCCCTGACAGCGGCGACGGTGATTGAAAGTGGCCGCGTTGTTTCAGTGTCACCCTGCAGATGAGAAGCTCTATCTGTGTGTCAACTGATACTCACATCCCATTCCCATCAGACACACACACACACACACACACACACACACCAACAGACCTGTCTGTCTGTTGACGTCTTCTTCCATCTATCATCTTTATAATTTTTCTTTCCCTTTCCCCTGCTTTTTCTTTCCTTTCCTCCCTACACATGTATCTTTTTACTTTTTCTTACCAATGCCCCCCGAGTCCTCCTCCTTATTGGGATTCCGCCTCTACCTCTTTCCAGCCATCACTTCCATCACTCAATCTCCAAAGGCAAAGAGATTGGTTTGAATGCTAGCCGGGTCCAGTACTTGTAATGTCATGTAAGCCTATTTTAGTACAAGGTGGAAGGTTTTCGCCAGCATGGATCATAACCTTGACATGATTAATATTAATAAAATATACACAAGTGTGGATGTAGACACTAATATGCACTGAAAAAACTGAAATGTTGACTTTAATTAAAACAATTATGTCAATAAATGTCACATAATTGTCTTGGGAGTATTTCTTCAGATAAAACAGTTCACAGTGATGCCTGTGGATTATCAAGCACATTTTTTGTGTTTTTGTTGTTGATTACATCAGCACTGAAATATCTGATGAAATTAAAACTATCTGCATGACTTGAGAAAGTGAGAAAGGACCTTTTTTTTCACATTGAGTGAACTGACCCTTTAAAAATCAGCTGATCCCGCACCAGTTTAACAACTCCTCTATTTTCCTCAAGTGTTCCTTTAAATTGCACATGGGGATGGTTTCTTCACACAGTTCTCATTAGGAACACGTCATCAGGACTACTCTGATTGTGAATGTGTGTGTGTGTGTGTGAGAGTGTGTGAGTGTGTGAGTGTGTGTGTGTGTGTGTGTGTGTGTGTGTGTGTGTGTGTGTGTGTGTGTGTGTGTGTGTGTGTGTGTGTGTGTGTGTGTGTGTGTGTGTGTGTGTGTGTGTGTGTGCCAGTGCATTCATACAAGGAGTGTGTGTTTCACAGGACCCTGGCGCCGGCTTTCAAAGGATTCATTAAAAGCAGTGAAAGGCTTGATCTGCAGTTTGGGTGGATGTACTGAGCATCTCTGTGTGTGTCTGTGGTGGGATTTTGAACGGCGAAAGAAAGAAGGGGAGAGGAGGAAATAAAAAGGGTGGAGAGACATAGGGAGGGATAGACAAAACAGCGAGAGAGAGAGAGAGAGGGGGGGAGAGTATCACAGAGAAATGGGTTTACGTAAACTATGACCTCGTGTTATGAATGAAAACATCAATCAGTGGGTATGACTAATCGATTTTCCCACTCTTTCGCTCCTCTCCACAGGATACATAAGTAAAGAATTACATTTAATGGGATTCGAGTAATCTGATTACAAAACAGTGGCATCTGTGTTGCATTAGTGACCGCAAAAACAAAGGGAAACTTTGGATTTCTTCCAGATTGCTCGCTAGATTTCCTCAAGCCGCAAACTATTTCCTCTAGATGTGATCAATGACACCACTTGTTGTTGATGTCAACACAAATTATGATGTGGGAATGAAGTCCTTAATATCCTTCACTGTGCATCCCAGTGGCAGAGGAAAGTGATTACCCAGTGGACTTTAAGCAAGTTACTGGTAATCTGTAATGGGTTTAACTTTGAAATTAACCTCCACTGCCCTGCTTCCTCCTGCTGCTGCTGCTGCTGCACCATCCAACCGCTCCACACACACTCTTTCCGTGTGTGCCTGCAGTGTGCAAATTAAATCACGTCATGCTACAGGTTGATTAAAACGCAATTTCCCTGAGGCTTGCGCATACATTGGTGCCCTTACACGCACAAATATACATTTACTGTAACTGAATTCAGAGAGCGACCGGTCCACAGTGTATTCATTAGCAGTTAGCACACCATGCTATACTGCAGGCACACGGCTGTAAGTGAGAAGTAGGATTAACCGTTTTTAATCACCTAGCAGCCTCATTAAGTACACAGGATCTCTGGTGAGTTCTTCATTAGGAACACATGATCGGGCTATCTGCGACGTTATCAATAAGTTATCAGTAGCCGGCGCTCTCTATGATCGGATACTCCCCTGTTGCCTTACCTGTCAAACCCTCGATGTGTGACTTGTGTGTGTTTGTGTGTGTGTGACCTTGTGTTGCAGCCGTCATCGATCGGGCTGGACCTGTCAATCGATCAGTGTGTGTGCAGATAAAGGCGTTTCTATCTCGGGACACTCCAGTTGCCAGGAGTATGGAAGAGTGGTGTAAAATAGGGACTGTGGTCCACATTTGGCCCTCTGCTTGCATATTAGCGAGCCCGCAAAGGGTTTTATGACTGTTTTCCACTTTACTGCAACGCAATAAAACTCGAGTTTAAGACAGATGTAAAAAAAAAAACAGAACGTGTTTATTGATGGAAGTTTTCCAGTGTGCTGCCTTTGTGCAAGCAGTTGACTTGTCTTGTTTGACACATACCCGTATGAGAAATATGAACCATGGCGATTTGAATATCTGATGAAATTAAACCGGAAATACAAACTGGGAAAATCCCTTTAAACAACAGATCCTGTGTGCATAACCATTAAGTTGCTGGTATGTTTACCAAAAATAAAGTATATCTAAAACCGTAATCATGATGTCTTTACCTTACATAAATGGATAATTTAGCTTTGAGTGTGTCAGTGTCCCGTACATTTCTTGCAGCCACATTTGATGTTGCTGTTCAACATCTGTCAGTCATCGAACCGGGTATCAGCAGGTATCATATTGCATTCATTTTCTCCCCCACTTATCGTGCCAAAATTCCTGTATCATTGGGTTCCTGGGCACACATGCGGCAAGACACACACACACACACACACACACACACACACACACACACACACACACACACACACACACACACACACACACACACACACACACACACACACACACACACACACACACACACACACACACACACACACACACACACACACACACACACACACACACACACACACACACACACACACACACCATCTCACCTGCTCATATCTAATCTAGGTGAAATACTTGTTGTTGATAATGATGCAGGGTGCAGGAGAAATATGCCGAGTGGCTCACCTCTTCACAAACAAGCCGGGTGTACGGACTGATAGGTGTACCTGAAACCGGCAAACAAATATAGAACACAAAGAGGCATGAGGGACTTCACAGACTTTCCAGAGATCTGATATTCTCTTTGTCTCTTTCTGTCTCAGTCCATTCCTCCATCTCTGTCCCAGCTTCCTGCTCCTCCTGGCTTTACTCGCCCCATCATTTTTTTTTACCTTAAAGATGAAAAGCAGTGAAAAGAGCATTTGCACACCTGAGTGAATAAAGCTCGCAGGTGCGTGGGTGGAGAGCTATGGGAATCCGGATCTCTCTCTCTCTCTCTCTCTCGCTCTCTCTTTGTCTATTCGGCTCACTCTCTCACTCCTGGGGTGTTTTTACCGTGTTTGTACTGGAAACTTGTGAATATGCGAGTGTGTGTGTATACATAATCTTGAGTGTGTTTGCGATGCACGAACGCTAAATGCTCTTGGCCTGAATTTGAAAAACAACCCACAGGTTTCGGTTGACCCGACCTTTACTCGCAGATTGTGGCGTCCGATACAAGCGCTTGGCCTGGCTTGCCTAGATGACCTCATCAGGTCTTCCCACAGCCTAACTCCAAACAAACTTTCGGGACAAACCAAAACAAACTGTGCTTCGCCGTTTGTGGTCACTGCGAGCCTGGCAGTAACAATAAACAGGCCCCAGGCAAGAACAGCAGCAGAGCAGGACAAAGGCAAGGCAGTGAAACACACACACACACACCCACACACTTAGAAACAACTATTAAAGACAAACGTTACCATACTTCACTGAACACAGAATGCCACACAAGTTGAATAGAGGGACATAGACACACTGCAAAAACTGACAAGAAAAACTGATTGTAGTATATAAGTTTGGCTTACTGTTTACAGATTATACTTGACATACTGAATTGAATGAAATGATGACCTGTTTGTGTGTATGCTGACCCAAGGAAGAATAGCCTATGCTAGTGCTAATGGTGATGCTAATAAAGAATAAGAATAAGAAAATATCCTTAACACCATAGCTCGTATGGTCATTTTTTGCAGTGTACTGTATCCACCCATGGACCACCGGATCACATGTAATTCTCAACCCTCATTACTCCAAACACTCCCGCCCAATCATCACCATCATCACTGAAATAAACAAACACATTCAGGCACAATCAGAAATCAGCCATGCAATCATAACAACCCCCCCACACACTGCAATAAAGCTCAACACACACACACACACACACACACACACACACACACACACACACACACACACACACACACACACACACACACACACACACACACACACACACACACACACACACACACACACACACACACACACACACACACACACACACACACACACACACACTTTCCATCCCTTAATCTCCACTGTCGCTCCCTCCACTCACCGATGATGTAGTAGTCGTGCATGCTCTTGAATTCGTGGCCCCACAGGTTGGGCGAGAACTCCTGGAACTTGATGGTGAAGCGGCGTTCGCGGGTGGGCTCGTCGCAGGTCAGCACTATGTTGGGGGCGCCGCTCACCTCGCAGCGGTCCGCCTGTTCTCGTGACGCCACCAGGTAGAGCTTGTAGAACTCGTACTCCGGCGTGGACCTGCCGGTGTCCAGCGGGGGGCAGATGAGGTCCAGCCGGTCCCCAATCTGAGGGTACAGAACGTAGCCCTTGTCGTCTCTGAACCTGGAGGAACAGAAGGAGCGAGGAATTAGAAAAGAAAGGAAAGCGTCGAGTCATTAATTAGTCTTTTGTTTCCTGCTAAAATAAACCAGTTCTGAGCCACCTGTGCCTGCTGCTGAATGAGCAACAGATGGATCCTTTAACTCTCCTATTTCCCCCTACTTCTTTCTTATTTTCTCTCCTTCACTGGGAACAGGTGCCGTTGCATAGAAGAACAAATACACTACACAATCTCACGCAATCCCCTGCTGAACCCATGAAGAGGTGGAAAAAAAGAAGTAGGAAAATGTAACCACTAGTTGATCCACATTGGGGAAAAAAGCCCAAATTAAAGCCACATATATCTAATATATTAGAAAAGGATTCATTTTCCAACTACCCCACCAAATCATCTTCAGTTATGGAAATGTTTCGTCTCAAAGCGTACAAGATCACTCTCTGAATTTAAATGCCAAAGCAAATTTCAGCCAATCGCTGTGGAGGAACAGGAGCTTTATTGTCATGACACTGAAAGCCTGGAGTTTATTCGAGGATACATAGAGAACTAAATACTGCAAGCAAATGTGAAGTCTAGTAAACGAAAAGACTTGCAATATAAACTTGAATACAGATGCAACAGAAACTAATTTTCTTTTTATCAGCACTCACATTTGGAGGTGAGAACTGAAGCATGTCCATCAAGGAAGAAACAGGCAGACGACTATCGCCGCAGATCAGCAGAACGAAGCAACAAATGCCAGAACTCAGGTATGTACTGATAATTAGTTTGCTTATTAGCTGTTTTGATGTCTTTCATCCAAATCTGATATGAATAATGTGAAGTCTTGTTGTTTACTGATGTGTTTGACAACTGGTATCCATGGGAAACTGCAGCCTGAAGTGATAAACTCAACAGAAATATGGTTCATTATTATCCTTATAGAAATGTAACTTGGCTTTTAGTGAAGATATTTGAGGTAACATGCTCGTTATGTACTCGAATGGCCTCCTGCAACTGGTTTTGAGGAAACATTCCACATGACAATTTGAATACATTCTGAAATCAGCCGACTTTGGTGAAAATCCTGTCAGAGGTCGACATGAAAAGTGTTTGATTTCTTGCAGTATAGAGGGCTTGTGTGAGCACTGTGGCTACACAGCGTTCAGAGGTCCCTCCAGAGCAGAAAACATGAAACACAGCAGTCAGCGGGGGCATAAACTCAACAGATGACTCAAAATCTGTCATTCCCTCCACAGCACAGGGCCATCTCTTGCTGAAAAGGGCAAATACTATGAGTTATCAACTTAACTCCTGAGGCCTGTGATGACTTTAACGCTACATGCTAGCATGCATGCCTGAAAGTGGGAAATCAGAAAGCAATCTATGCAGAGCCACAGCGACTTTATCTCAGGTTAAAACAAATGTCACAACTGGCAGAAGGAATTAGGCCAAGTGTTTATAGTAGTAAGAGATAAAAAGCAGGAGGAGATTTGCCGGATTTTCTCGACTGTTAGCGTTCCTCACAGAATGTTAAGAGACACTTTGATGTTCAAGTGGGAGGAAGCCAATGCCTGTAATGTTAAGAAGCCCGTTTTCAGTTAGCTCTGACTCAGACGCTGCCTCTGTTTCCAACAAATCCACAGGAACACTTGGGAGTCACAGTTCTCAAACCTGCTTAATTATGCTCTATGTTCTGCTGTCAGACTTTGACCATTAAAAAATAAACAACACGGGATCACAAAGCATGAACAAACCCAGAATTGTGTTGGGAACTATGCTGTTAAAAAGACTGAATAAATCCTACTAATGTCACATTAGCAACAAATTACCCTTTCATTGTCCAAACAGGCGAAATCTGTGAACATTTTCTTTCCAGTTTTCCATTAAATCCATGCCAGATAACAACTTACAGTATTATCTCGTGGGGAAAGGCGCCAAGTTGATTTTAATTGTTATATTTGCATCTGGGAAAATAATTGTCTTTGCTTCTTGTTGGTTGTACTTGCAAATAAAATAAAAAGGCTTTTGAAAAATGTGATATTGCCCTTCCATAAAGTTTAAGGACGTGCGAGAGATCAGATTTATAGCAAAAGATGTCTAAATATCTCGACTTTGCATGTGGGATTCAAGCTCCACAAACACTGGATCCTATATTTCCCATAATTCAACTTTATAGCAGTTTTATCAGTGCCTGCTATGCACCCACATCTGTAAAAGCCCCAGTTTAAACACAGGCTTTCCATTAAAAACATTAAGGTCTCCAAATCCAAACTGATATAGCTGATGCCATCACTATGACATCAGCAGGGTTATTATCTAAACACTTCAGAAATCTCTCTCCAGAGCCACAAAATACGTTCTCCCAGACATTGTAGTGCTAGCCATGAGAAGTTAACTGATTGCATGTGTAACATTGCTGAAATTGTTTCCAAAAGCAACATCATGTCATAAAGGAGAGTATCAGGTTATTCAGGATGATTTACAGATTCAGAGATTTAATGAGTTTCCTTTGTTGTACCTGCATCTCTCTGACCACATCCTACCCCTGTTCCATGCGGGCTACCTCTTAGCGCTGCGAGCTAACAGCCTTAAAGCTGCTGTAAATGGACATGTAAGATTTATCAGTTGGTGTGTTTGGCTGGCGGGCGCACACTGAAGGGCAACTTAGGAAAGCAGACTGAACAGGCGGAGGAGCTTTAGCTGAGGCGGGCCCAGAGGCCTGCTGGGAAGCCACTGTTCCACTTCTCATTACCCGGGTCACTCGGGGTTATCAGGCGATACTTAGACTGGAGAGCCAGGCACTCAGCTTCACTCAACACGTACACACACAGACATATTTCACCTTCCTGTGGGCTTCAGACAGGCGAGCACACGCACCCACACCATTTATAGAGTATGAACTGTAAACATGGTGGGGGTTCCTGAGGCGTCTGCGGCAAAGCCTGAACAGAAAAATCTATTCAAAACACACACACACACACACACAGACCCAAACAAATGCCCTGCTAAACACAAAAGGTTTGCCCAAACATATCCACCCACATCCAAACACACAGGTTTAGCTTTTCCCTAAACATGCACACTAAAACCCACTTACACACATGCACACACTCTTATAAAAACAAGCACCTTTTTGCTTCCTGCGTGACGCAATCTGTGAGTGTATCTGACGGTGGCCTGAGTCATAGTCGAGCTGCACTGCAGAATGGCAGAGCAAACACACAGAGGATGGTATGAGAGTGAAGGTAAAATGCCATGGGGCAGGTGCGGTGTTCGAAACAGAGAGAAAGAAAGAAAAATCAGTGAAGTGAGAGAGGGGAGGGGAGTGGAGTGGAAAAAAAATATTGAACATGTCAGGCAAAGTATGTAGCAACAACAAAGAAAGGAGGTGAACAAGCAGAATCAGAGACAAAACACTCCACAGGAGGAAGAGACCTTCAAATATCACACGGAGGAAAAGGCAAGGGTAGCGAAAGAGAGAGAGAGGTGCATTCCTGCCACAGAATGTTCTGATAGGCTCCAATTTCATGGTGTCTGATTTGCAGAGTTAACCCAGTTTAACCTAGTGTGTGTGGGTGAATGTGTGCTATAAGCAGGATGGTATAGGGACAACAATTTAATCATGAGGTAGAGTCAGAAAAGGATCCCCTCTACTCCACCTCAGCTAACCTGCAGGGCATTCAAACAGCAAGCATGGGTTCCTTGTTCTCTGTATTCAATCCACCTTACAAGTCCAGTGTTGGTTTCAAATGCTGGAAACAAACTCCCAGTGCGAAGGAGCCAAAGAGAACAGGCTAAAGGGAACTTATAAACGACTTTATAGAGTTCAACTGTGACCGCATCTGAATAAATCATCCGGTTAAGACACAGCCCTGAGCCATGTTACGTTTCTCCCTTCTTTTTGGGCCACATTTCACTCTGACACTCTCCCTGTCTCTCTCTTTGAGTGGATGCTTTTCCTCCCTCATCTCTTTTCTGGCTGTCCACTCCCCCGCTCTCCCCTCTCCCCTTCCCCTCTTTTTTCTCAGCCGTTAACAATAGAGCCATTCATGTGGCCACACTTTGTAACATGGCGTGGGGGGTTGGAGGGGGCCAGAGGTGACACCAAAGGGGGGGAAAGAGGAGAAAGAGGAGGAGATGGAGGGAAGAGGAGGGGGGTTGTCCACTCTTTTCTTCTCCACAGCTCTTTTATGAGGGCAGAAACATCATTTTTTCAACCCGAGCGCCGGCCTTTCGCGACCCCCAAGCTGTGCTGTGAAGACTGGAGTGTCGGTCTGCGTGACCCCCCTGCCTGACCTCTCACACCTCCTTCTTCTCACCCTCCACCTCTTTCAATGCATATTATACACACTTTTACACACCTAAGAGCTTGCAATAGATATTGAATTTCTAATAATACAAACACATGCAAGACATTTCAGAGCCTGCAACGACGTCCCAGATGCCGTGTGTGTTTTTTCAGCGACCTCTACGTGTGTTCCTGTCGGTTTTTCTCGTCCATCTGCATGTTGTCTGCAGTCGTACCTGCGCTGAGTGGCGTATCGGACGGTTCGAAACATTTCCCAGATTCCACAGCGGCAACCCGAGCCATGTCCGGACCAAAGCCGGGCACACAGGTGCAGCCAGCGGGAGGGGAGACAAGGGAGTGTGTGTGTGTGTGTGTGTGTGTGTGTGTGTGTGTGTGTGTGTGTGTGTGTGTGTGTGTGTGTGTGTGTGTGTGTGTCAGCGCGAACATGAGAATATGATGGGAAGGCGGGGTGAGGGAGGGAGAGACTAGTGAGATGAAAACCTTTTGAGTTGGAGAGATATATGTATGAATATACCGCTTCATAATTATTATTTTTATCACCTGGCTGCTATCACACCATTTATTTTATAAACTGTTACTGGTACTGGATGTGTATTTTCGAAATGTTTGTAATTTTTTATTTTTATCTTTAATATCTTGTGCATCCTTCTTATTTATTATTAAGACATTTTGGTCTCTCTGCTTTTGCTGCAACATTCCGTCTCTGTGGGACAGATAAAAGTATTTGTGAGAGTGAGGCGAGAGACAATAGAGAGAGGTGGGATTTGAAGTGATGAAAACAAACACATAAGGACAAAGGGAGAGATTGCGACGGAACATAATGTGAAAAAATAAAGTGCAAGAAACACACAGAAGGAGCCTGAAGAAAACCAAGTGGGGAGGACGCTGAAGTTGGCACTGAGCACAGAATAAACTAATATGAAACCATTGTGGAGGATTTACTCGAAACTCAACTTTGACCTCCCCATCCTCTGCGGGGGTTTCGTCCTTGGGCCAAACCACAACCTGGTGTGAGCAGGAAGCCGGGGAGAGACAGCAAAGGACCGATCTATTAGGGAATAATAAACGACGGCGGTATTCGGTTCTGATTTATGGCGGGCCCTGCGCATAAAGCTGTCTGCACTAATCTCATGGTATACACAGTGTAATCACACACACAGGGGTAGTGCATCCCCCCCCTCTTTTAACGTACACACGCTGTCAGACGCACGGCAGGGGAGCACGCACACTGAAGAGCAGCAAAGCGGTCGGGAGGAGCACACACTCTATGGGACAAAGCGCGCGCACACACACACACACACACACACACACACACACACACACACACACACACACACACACACACACACACACACACACACACAGAGCTGCAACACCTGCAGGCCATCTAGTAGCTGTCTAAAGTAAATCCACCGGGTCTCATTTGTAAAAGTGGTTCTTTCCAAAGAATGCCACAATGAGCAAACATTGAGTGGAAAAAAACCGTCCATTTGGATTAAGTCATTTAAGCACGTTGAATCCTAACTCCAACTTTTGAAGTGAAAACTAAAAAATGACATTCATTCCATTTGCTTTAATGAATTTCCTTTATTGCAAGTTGAAAAGACGGCTCCTTTTAGTATGAATAAAATGATTCAATAGATTTAGAAAAGGGAAAATTATCTCACTCCACTGACAGACTGTTTTACCTTCTTTAAGGAAAATATTATTTTAAGCCTCTGCGCTGGATTAAATCACTTGCTATACGGAGGAGAGCACCTACACAGAGGGGACTGAGGCGGCTATCATTTACACTGCTCTGCTGCTGCAATCAGTACCCCTATATATGCTGCGCAGAAACACCAGCTATATATAATGTAAAACACATTGCTGGGAGTATATCAAACATGAATTCACCTAATGCTCAATATGTCTTTGACAGTATTTGTAATAACGGCAGCTATATCACACTGACCTGCACGTCTCGCCTCTGCCTGCCACTCTAGTTTACAATAAAACATTTAAAATTTGTACTTTTTTATTTTTTATTTTGACCTTATCTTTGATCGGTTCTGTAACAAAAAAAGGCTTCTTCAATGCCTATTTGGAGTCCATTTTCACATTGAATTTGAGGCCTTGCACAAAAAATGCTATCATCATCTGAGGCTGAGTGTGAAGCCATCCTATAAATATTCTGAATTACTCTGTTTTGCTTTTAGATTATTATTTAAACATATCAGTCTGCAAATGAGTTACCTTAAATCCCCTGTAGCTTTATGTAACACTCAAGTTAGAGGACATTTTACGATTCCTGCTTTATCTTTGTTATTTGTCATCTTAAGCTGTTCTTGGAATTAATAATCAATGCTCATAATTTAGTTATTTGAAATCCGGCACAAAGCAGACAAACCAGCCTGGGCTTCCATGAGTGCACACGGCAGACAGAGGGTTTTAAAATATCCATAATCATTATTACTGTCTTCATTAAAGAACCATATACCCTGGAGAAGAGCTGCAGAAAGTGGTCTTTGACTGTGTGTGTAGAGCCGGAGAGGGATCGAGATACATTTGTACGAAACAGAGGGAGACGGAGAGGGGTTAGGGAGAGACGGAGAGAGGGGGGGAGAGAGCTATAATGTAAATTGATGAGAGTTTGAGTCTCTCTAGAAGGCATGGCCCAGATACCTTCGAACATTTCTATTATGGATGAAATGGTGGAATGGATGTGAGTTTATTGGGGAGAGGAAGAGGGAGAAAGAAAGACACAAGCCGGGGTTGTATCCAAAGACTTTTGTTTGGTAAATTATCCTTCATGTAGTTAGAAAAAGTTGTGTGTAAACAACACATCTGAACAAATCACAAAAAAGCTCTTGTACCTTGCCGTTAGCATGGTTTTATTTCAACTTCTAATGGAGATCCCAAAGTTTCCAAAGGCAACAAATATGTCAATTTGGGGGAAAATGTGTATAAAATGAGGCAAAAAGCAGAAGGAATATTATCGGTTGAGGGATTGGTGCGGTCGTACAAGCACAGCCCTGATGAAAAATCATAAACTGTGGCTTCCATAAAAATATTTTACTGTGGAACAGAGCAAAATATAATCATTTTTCCAATCGTAAAGCTGCACTGATGAATATTTGTGTTGTATGGATCCAATGACTATTCAAAATGTAAAAGGGAGTGATGATAGTGATGATAGTGATGAACAGAACAGAATGATGGCCGACTGCTGTTTTTTTCTTGCCTCCAGAAAGTGTTTTAGCATCTTTTGACGCACTTTGGTTTTCTGGCACACAAACTCTGCTCTATTAACCTCATTACTTATTTTTACCACAGGACGAAGCTGTTTTCAATGAAAAAAAAGCTTGATAAACCAACTGCATGTCCAGTACCAGAAGGAAATTAAGCATCTAGCTGGGGAACAGTGGAGAATCTAACCTCTAAATGTGCATATTTTGTTGGAGGACAACAAAACGGAGCTAAAAGACATAAAACTAATACTCAAACAAGTACATTTGCTATAGTTTGCCAACATATTCACCCTAACAAGGGGATTATATTTCAATATTCTGATGCCTGCAAGTAGCCAAGTCAAATAAAATGCATTTTGAAATCTCAAGTAAAGAGGAAAAGGATGTACCAAATAAGACATAAGCAAACGATGAAGAGCAGCGTGAACAAGGAGATGAGCACAAGGTTGATGTAAAGTCAGTGAGCTCTGAAAAGCCCTCAGGAATGTTGTGGTTAGAAACTGTGGTAATAGCTTCCATATGGCGAGAGAAGGGGAGAAAGAGAGGGAAAATAGGAGGTGGAGAGATTCTTCAGAGGGAGAGAGAGAGTCAGCAGGTAGGGATGCCGCAGAGCCTTGTTTGAATAGTTAGTTGGTATCCTGGGACTTTGAAGGTAACTGTGTCCTTGTCATCACACAAACAAGCACACACACACACACACACAAACTCATCCTCCTGTCCAGAGGCGGTCCAGACTGCTGCAGCGTCTGTATCACATCCAGTACATATCACACCCAGCGGAACCACAGAGACACGGGATGGAGCCACTCTGGATGCCTTGGCATATACAAAGAGCACGTACACACCGAGTCACACACTGCGATTGTCTCTCCTATCAACACACACACACCCTTCATCTCCCTTGTTGCTGCGCTCCTGCTGTGTTCAATACATTCCATATGATACAATGCTGCAGATGAGCGTATCGCATTAAGTTGAAACTTGTAGCCGCACCATGAAGAGAAAAAACTCAAACTCGACTACGGAGAAAGACTTCTTCTCCTCTTTGAACAAAGCAGAACAACGCATCCATATTCAGGTCAACGAAAACTTTTCTCAAGCAAACATTTTCCTCATCTCTTTCTCATTTGCATCCTTGTTTTTTTTCCCCTCTTCATGTTCCTGCTCCTGCATCTGAAGCTCAGAACTTTTGTTTGCGGTTTCTTTTGACTCCTCCAAACATCCACTATTTCTGCTCTATATTCTATCTTGTGTCTCACCGAGCACACCCCCCCCCCTCGTTCTATTTCTCATTCTCCACCTGCCTTTACCTTACTGAACTCCCCTCTTTCTGTTCTCTCCAGCCAAACATATGTGACCTCACTTTTGATTTCAGTTAGTTCAGAAACTCTCGAGTGGCACCGGAACAGTGCAATGCTGAAAACCAACAGATACTAGGAAAATTTGTTCAAGACAAATGGTTCAACACGCTTTAAAATCCACAGCATCGACCCGTGGGACATTTTAGGGAACATGGTGTTAAATCTGAGTATTAATAGTAGCACTTTTCACATATGGGATTTTAAATAAAGGCTCTCCCTCTCCTGTCAATACCATGTGTCTCGAATAAATCGACAAATCATTTTTTTCCGTTAAATTGTTCATTTAGCTTTTCATTTTTCAGTTAATCGGACATATTTAATATCACAAAATTGGGAGAATTCAATAAAACAAAAATAAATAGTCAAAGATGGTCTTCCCTAGCGAGAATAATTTGTTTAAATGATGATAAATTCATTGTAGGTTTTTTCTAAAACAACTGAAAATAGGGATGAATGTCCAAGCAAAATTCCTCGAAGCACAATGTAGCGTCTTTAAAATAAATAAAAACAGTCCAAAACCCATTTTTCATTTCATATTCAACATAAGATTGTATTTTAAGTGATATTTAGCAGGGAAAGCTAACATTTAAGCATGTGGAATAAGCAGATTCATCATTCAATGGGTATGATGTCTGTTTTCTTGCTCCTGTCTGAAAGGGAACCCTGAATGGCCATGTTTATAATTTCTCTGCAGCCACAGTCACTGTTGGCAGCATTTCTTGCTTCTGTCTGAAAATGAACACAATGACATGCACTAACCAGCAGCCATGAAGCCTCAGCCGAGGCGTTTGGTGTCCTGACTGAAGGGATTGTTCTACCATGAAACCCAACCACTCCTCTGGGGGGATCATACAAAACCCAAAATCACACTTTTGACGTCTCTCCTTTCGTGGCTACAGTATCCCCCAGCCCCACCACTTTCTTTTTCTGTTCTCACTCCTAAACCGTCTCTAACCACCGTTTCCTCCATCCCCCCCTCCTCCCCCATTTTCAGCAGGATGATTTGCAGCACTCTGGATTGGGCCCATTAAGGTAGTCTCGTGGAGGTGTGAGGTGATAGAGCACCGCGGTTCCTGACAAATCTGTGTGTGTCAGAGAGGGGAAGAGATTGAGAGGGCCCCCCCCCAGATCACAAATGGATACATGTGAACCCTCAACATAGGCTAAAGGAGACCCTTGAGACAGGCACACACAAACACACGCTGCAGACCCCCCTATAACTCCCAGTGAGGTCTTTAGTGTGTTTTAGTATATAGCTCATGATGACATGTTTGCGCACACACACACAGATAGTGGCAGCTGGCATTAATGCCTGGTGTGGGAAAAGTCTTTG
This sequence comes from Eleginops maclovinus, assembly GCF_036324505.1. Taxonomy (NCBI): domain Eukaryota; kingdom Metazoa; phylum Chordata; class Actinopteri; order Perciformes; family Eleginopidae; genus Eleginops; species Eleginops maclovinus. The sequence goes on from NC_086362.1 coordinate 10,584,447, forward strand.
AGCTTCGACTCATTCACTCCAACCACCTCGCTAATTTAATTAGGTCACCCCGGGCCCTGGAGGACGGAAGGTTATAATGCATGCAGTGGCTCTCTTTCTCTATGACACACACACACACACACACACACACACACACACACACACACACACACACACACACACACACACACACACACACACACACACACACACACACACACACACACACACACACACACACACACACACACACACACACACACACACACACACACACACACACAAAGAGAGCCATCCAAGAGCCGTCCCTGTGGGAGTGAAGGAGTGAGGTGAGACGCCGCCCTGCCACAGTGTGGGTCACCTACATCCTTAAAGCTGCCCCTGTGTGTGTGTTTCCACATGCGGTCATGCATGTAGGTGTTCTCCTCTGGAGGGTCCCCTCTCCCAGGCTGTGACCCCTCAGGGTTGGTGTGTGTGTGTGTGTGTGTGTGTGTGTGTGTGTGTGTGTGTGTGTGTGTGTGTGTGTGTGTGTGTGTGTGTGTGTGTGTGTGTGTGTGTGTGTGTGTCAGTGTGTGTAGGCTCAACTTTGCTCCAGGGAGGCCACAGGGTGCAGGAAAGCTGAAACTTTAGCTAAAGGCGACTCAACTTAAGCTCAGTCAGGCTACGGTGTCAGGAGAGCAGTGTAATCCATAGGGGGCCCCTAGGGGCCACCAAGTATGCAGGACTCCTGGGACGTACTTTTTGTTTTGTGTGAGCTCAGTGTGTGAGCCTCCAGACAGTATAATCATGTTTATTTGTGTGTGGACCTTACCGACAGTCTCTCTAAAAGGTTCCATGTTTCAACTGAAGACAGTCTTAAATATATATATATATTTAAAAAAACGTCTACAATACTTTCAAGAACAGCTTGGTATTGTAGTCGTTCTATCGTTCAAGCCTAAAGTTACGGGGAAAATAAGAAATTTCTATAAGTTTAGGTTAGGGATAAGGCTGGTTTATGGCTAAGGAATTACTATACACCAAAGAAGGTTTTCGTAAAGATACACACATCCAATAATTTGTGTGTTTAGCTGTGTGTCCCAACAGGGGCATTGTGTATCTGCAGCAGTGCTTAATCCACCATTGGAAATGGGAACCTGGCTTCCATTGGGTTTCCCCCACAGGCTCCGACCAGCGCTACCCGACTCCCAGACTCTCTGCTCCTCCAACTCCAGTGGAACGCATCTTGAAGCGATTTGGGGCTCAATCCCTCTGCTGCTCCCTCTCTTTTTTTCTCCCCCTCCTCCAACCCACCACTCCCCACCCTCGCACCTCCTCCCGTTCTCCGCTGAAGGAAGCTTTAAGGGCTTAGGGAAAGCGCTGGAGCGGCAGTCCCAGCTCGACCCAGGGGTTGTGGAGCCCCGAGGTAAAATCAACAGATAGCCTGCTGTAAGAGCAGTCTGAGCAGGGAGGGAGGGATGCATTCATGAAAGTAGGACAGACAGGGTGTAGGGCTAGCTGACACATAAGTGTAATCACATGCGCACACACACATAAACATGCTAAAAGAGAAGGCCTCCAGGTCATCAAAAATCCTATTCACTCCCGTCAGGATATTGAAGTGTGTCATGCCAATATTTCAGCGCTGATAGCTTTGCGAGAGTGTGTGTGTGAATATGTGTGAGAGGCCGTGTGTGGGTGTGTGCTTGAGCAAGTCCGTGCGTGTGCCTCGCCACTTCTCTGCCACTTTATTTTCCAAAGAGTGGCTCTTTCAAAAGTCGCCCGGGTATTTTCAAGGGGCCTGTCTAATTTGTGCAGGTAAAGTGTTTTAAAGTTCCATTCCCCAGTTTACCTGCGGCGCTGAAATAACACCTCCCCTCCTCCCCTCCCCAACTTTTATCACAACTTCTATCCTTTTGTCCTTCACTTTCCTCCTGTCCCTCCACACCTGCCCTCCTTCTCTTTCTTTCTATCTTTTTCTTATCTCTCCTTCTCTCGCCTGCTCCTTTGCTCCCCACCTCTCTCCTGCATTTCTTTTTTCCACCTCACCCATCCCTCATCCTCTCTCTCTGCCTATCATAGTGTTTGAAGCAGAGTGTTTGTCTCTAGGGCTGGATGATTGACAGCTGAGAGAGAGCCAGGCAGCTCTCTGGTGACAGATAAGGACTTTGGCTCTATTACTCACTGGGTCCCAGAGACACACTGACACATACACACACACATACACATATATAAACTCTCACCCATACTCCCGCATGCACACAGATTCAGTAACTTGCTCTCGCACACACACACAAACAGAGAAACACACTCCGGGTCCCATGCTGCTCCCACAGTTCGGCAGGGAGCAGACAACCCTATTTGCATTAGGAAGCAGCGTGTAAAATAAATAAAGAATGGGATGAATCGAGGAATAAATAGACAGGAGGAAGCACGGCTGGGGATGGGTATGACTGATTTGCAGAGTGTTTGTGTGCTTTCTGTTTCAACCTGTGGGCTCCCGAGTGGGGACAGCTGCAGTGCAGCAAAAGAAACACCCTGCACACCCTGTTGAACACACACACACACACACACTCAAATATACATGAATAGATTCTACAAAGCCAAAAATCATTATGGTAATGACAAAATGAAAGGGTCTAAAAATATAGTTTTGTTCCTCCCTTTGTTTCAGGGGGAACTCTGGAGAGACCACCGGTTGACGGTGAGAAAGGGAAAGAGTAAGACGGGGAAAAAGAGGGAAACAGGAATTGATTTACCATGAACATCTCCCTCTACAGCAACCCAACTCGGGATTGCAACACTTTTTCAAAGGGAGAAAATGGATTGAGTGCAACTGGTTCAAATTGGGTGCATGTTTATGTTCTTGGCAACAGAAAGAGAAACATCAGTGACTCGTTGATTGACAGCGGAAAGGTGACAGGGAGATGGCGAGAAAAAGCGAGGCAGCAGGCGCATAAACAGGTGCGACATCAGATATGGAGAGGCAAAGCAGAACAGGAAATTAGAGGAAAATATCGGTACTTACGCAAGTTTGTGCAAGAGTAAAAACTAGGCTTCGAATTTGGGGAAAGAAAAGGAAAATGAGAGATGCAGAACAAGAAGTGGAGCATGTGGAAGAGGCGGAGGTGTGGATGAAAGAGTGTGATATATCATGCTGGGTTACAGGTGTGTGTGTCAGGGAAGAAAATGAAGGGAATAAGCATGAGTGGGGAATAATTAGGCCGATCCCCCGGCAGAGGACAGCAGAAGGTGAAAGGACGAACGGAGGGAAAAAGATGGATGGAGAAGCAGAAGGCAAGGACGCGGTGACATAGCAAAAGAGAGAAAGGAAAAAGGCTAAGGCATGACCAAAGAGATGGCAGGCTCAGCGTGAGAGAGAGCGGGAAGAAAGGAGAGGAGGGCAGCCTGCAGGATGGAGGTTTAAAAGTGAGAGGAGAAGGTGACGGAGATAGACGCCGAGCATGAAAATGCCCTTTGTCCCCCCATCGACACAGAAGACAAAGGGAAGCGGCTTTTTCTAGCATCACTTGGATGACAATAGCTATTTGTCCCCTCATCAGAGAGCGCTGAGAGGACAGAGAAGAAAGCAACACTGTGTTCTTCATGTCCCTTCGTCTTCGCTCGCTTCTCATCTCCTCAATCTCGCCCCCCCACTCATCCATCTCACCCTGCCACAAACACAGTTTCTCCCCGTCTGCACGCCACGGATGTTAATAGCCATAACTCTGAGTTTAATGCGTGTCGGGGAGGGTGTGTGTGCGCAGTGGGGACCTCCACACCCTGTCCTCCCTTTTCTTTTTTGAGGTTAGGGGTTAAGGGTCACGCTTGAGTGCTGATGGTGCATCCTGCCAGACAAAGCAGATTAACACACACACACACACATACACACACGGAGCGCAGTGGTATGTCACCCTTTCTAAGCCCCCTCCCGGCGTGTTCCCAAGCCGCGGCCTCATTGGGTGAGATAGCATCATATGTTGCAGGTTGCACCAATGAAAGGTCAAGGCCCCGATTGTGTGAGCGGTCAGCGGTCAAACTACCTTTTGCCACGGGCGCTGATGTCACTGGAGTTAGTATTCATAGGGAACAAATTGCAGATAAACACAGGCGACGTTGGTTTTTTGTTTGTTCTGCGCATTCCTGCTCATATCTGCTGTCATGTTTGCCGTTTAGTGGATACACCTACTTGCCAAACACACATTAATCCTATTATCCAACTGAATGTGGTACACCTGGAAACTGAACCCCGTGATGGTGCCGTGCTCCACTCTCTGATCTAAAAGAGCAACTCCTTTCAGTCTCTAAACTCAATAAGAATCAGAGGAATGTTATCCGGGCAGTATTTAACTCCAAACTCGTTTAATTTGGTCACCTTGTCTGACCTCGCTCTGGCAGGGAGTTTAAGATAAGAAAGAAAAAAAATTGCCTAATATGCAAACTCAATTTATGCTATCTGCATAAATAGTGTAATAATTTAATATGTAATATTTGTATCTCCTCAGTGGGAAATTGTCCTTTCGGCTAGCCAACCGGAGATGTCCACTTCAAGGTTTCTCAAAGCAAAAGAGTCTTTATTGCTCCACATACATTTAATGATATGAAATGACTACTTAACATCTATAAAATGTCACATGTTGTTTTTTCAGTCCCAAGGAGAAAAAGAAACTAGTAACCCCTTAAATATATGAAGCAGAAACGAGCAAATGCTAAATTAATTGACTAGACAAATTGTTTAAAATTATATATAAGAAAGCTAAATTGGAGTTGGAACTGGAACTATATTTGTTTTATCATATATAACATGATCTTTATTATCATATCACCCATGTAGCTAAATGGAAAATAAATACTTTTCCTTTCGATTTTTATGTCTAAGCTGGGTCCTTGGTCTATTACTTAAAAACTACAATATTCAAACCAGGTTTCAGTCGAATTTATCTTTTAAAAAAAAGTTTAAAGACAATAAAGGTTGCTGCCCAACAATCAAGAAAACTGTTTTGATGACACTTGAAAAATGTTTGCTGTACTGCCAGAGATTTTTATGTTTAAAAGAAATCAGCCTTGATAAGGAGATTGTTTGCAGATTGAAAGAAACAATGAAACCTCAGAAAGAATGCTAACCAACAATAGATCAGTTTGGAGGTCTCTCCACAGCTGATCTGTGTGTGAGGTCCTCCTTCTGATCTGGCATCAGTGGGCAGCGCTGCCACTGTGTTTAGAAGTGTTAAATGCCCCCCTGACCTGCTGAAGTCTGTTATTAGGCCTACCCATTGCCAGACCTGCTAACTCATACTGGCATCAACGCCCACTCCTGGCAACACACACACCGGTCAGATACACAAACTCACATGTGCAAACACTCACAGGCAAACATGTTGAACAGACACACATGCGGCGGGCACTCAGCGGAGGGTGAATAGCCGGCGATCCTCCGCCTCCTCCTTCCGCCTTATCAGTGGGTTGCGTTCCGCCTTAGCCATGCATACTGTACAGTCATTAATCATGATTCTCATTAATTATCTATGCACCCGGCTGGCTAATTAACACATCAGCTCAAGCAGAACTAATGCTGCATGTTAGTTCACCTCCCACTCACACCCAACACTCTACCACCCCCCCCCCACACACACACACCAAGATTCCAACCTCTCCAAAACTTCACTTCCTGTCAGCTGCGAGGAGGAAGCGCACTTGCAAGAATATAGTTAAGAACTAACCAGCATCTGAAGATTAAAGGAACGTTCAGCGAATACCAGTGTATGATCAATGTCTCGTGTTGTAACTCACATCTTTAGTCCCATTATTTGCTCTTGTTGTCGTGTCAACATAAATTAATGGTTTGCTTAGGAATGTACTTACTCCTAATGTATGGCCATAAAACTGTATGTCACTATGCAGGTGAAAACAGTAGTACTAGCATTACAAAATTACAGTATAATTTATAAGCATACTGCTGTAAAATTGAATGCACAAGGGCTCAATGACACCAGCATTGCGAGAAAAAAATGTCAAATGTCACTGCTGTGTGTGAAGGAAATCATGTGAGTTCTCATGTGGAGTTCAACTTTGTTTTGAGCTTTCGCCAATGACCTTTAGAGAAATAGCTTTAAATCGAGCCGACTCTTGAGGGAACGGAGAGCTGTAGGGTCCAAAAGAGAGAAAGTTGCTGCGTTCTGCACTTTTTTTTAAGTAAGCCTGCCCTGCTGGTGTACGAAATGCTTCACAAAAGAGTCATGAGACAACAACTCTATGAATACAGCTTATCCCTGAAATAACTGTGTATGATTACTTTCCCGGCTAGCTTGACGCGCTATTGTAAACCATTAGCATGTACCTGGCTGCCTAGCATGGACTGCTTGCTCTCAGGCTCACACACACACACACACACACACACACACACACACACACACACACACACACACACACACACACACACAAATCAATCAATGAACATGAAAAGGTAGCAATACATCCACTTATTCAATGTGATGCATATTAGTTTGAAAAAAATAGATGCTTCTAAAGATATTTATACCCATTTCCTTAACAGGGAGGTCCCAAACAGAGGAAGTTGCTGTGTCCTGCATTTAAAAATAAAAAAATGTGCCTCCCTGCTGGTGTATTAAATGCTTCACAAAGAGTCAGGAGACAAGAGACGACTATAAATACAGCTTATCTGAAATAAGCTGTGTATCATTATTTTACCAGCTAGCTTGACACACTATTGTAAACCATTAGCATTAACATGTCCCTGGCTGCCTAGCATGGGCTGCTTGCTCTATCAAACACACACTTGTGCAAATCAATTAACATGAAAAGGTAGCAATAAATACATTTATTCAATGGGATGCATATTAGTTTGTAAAAAATGGATACTTCTAAAGATATTCATAACAATTTGCGATTTCTGATATAGCCGATAATAGATAAAACAACTCCAAAGCTTTCATTGCCAAGGAGCCCAAGCAAGGAAAATGTGAGGAGAGGGACAGACGGTAAATAACCTCCCGGTGTGTAGACACTGCGGTAATTGAACTGGATGAATTGGAAACACCAGCCTTAACTCAGAGGGAAGTGCTGGCTTTGACCGCCTGACACCAATCACAAGAAGGGCCTGATTTTAATTTGGTCATTTCTTATTGGTTAGAGCATGCAGGACGCTTGGGAGCAGACTGAGATAACAAGCAGTGAGATGGATTCAAAGCGGCTGCATTCTGGGTACAGTGGAGGTGCCACGTCCTGCGGGGATATCTGGCCGCTCCGTGTGGTTTATATGCTGGTCCAGCGTCCATCGTATTTACTGCCTTTAATCTCCCATGAGGCCTTGGGCTAGAGTGAGATATGTGCCTGGGGGTAAAACGGAGGGTAATTCACACTCATACATGGAATTATAATGTTTCCACGCATGGAGCCTCTGAATAATTTACAGCTTTCAATGGCTTAACATTACTCGTCATACACACACAGGTCTGGACGAGGATTTAGTCATCGCCCTCGCCTCAACAATCTCTCGGTGGTGCATCACTAAATACAGGCCCCTACATCTCATTCTTACTGACAGCCTGTGCAGCATATAATTACGTCCCCCCTGAAACCGGGGCAGTAATCTCAAACTCTTGTCCGGCCATTATTTGCGGAGGCTTCTCTCTGCCCACACCCTGCCTGCCTTTCCTATACCCCTTTCATCCAGCACTTGTTCTTTTCAGCTGAGCTCTGATTTCTATATCTCTACTTCTTCATATCTCTCCCTCTCCCTTTCTCTCTGTGGGCCAAAAGCCTGAAAGAGAGGAAGAATGAGAGAGAGAGGGAGGGAAAGAAACGCTTTGACATTAACGAGATTGCTCGTTAAGAAAGGAGAGGAGGAAGGGAGGTGGAAAATGGAGTGGCTGTAATTGGGAGGGTTTTTGAAAAGGAGAGAAAGAAAAGGCAGAATTAAGTTTCCATCCAGCGCCTGCTGTGTGTGTGTGTGTGTGTGTGTGTGTGTGTGTGTGTGTGTGTGTGTGTGTGTGTGTGTGTGTGTGTGTGTGTGTGTGTGTGTGTGTGTGTGTGTGTGTGTGTGTGTGTGTGAGGCAGATACAGAGGGGACTAAATATAAGGTGAGAGAATGACTTGTTGGATTTCTCAAAAGGTGCTAAAGGTCAGACTCACCTATCAATCAGGTTTATACAAAAGGGCCGGGTCTGGCTCTGCCCTCCTATCCCCTCCTCTACCCCCCCCCCCACCAGCCCCCCGATCTCTCTTCAGAGACAAAGAAACACTTTACAGTAACAGCCTACTGGAGACTATTTCCTCACAGAGCTTGTAGCTGCTGCACTGCAGCAGGCCCATTACAGAAATGCATTCCATTGGCATTTCACTTCTTGTTGTGTAGGGAGCTGCTTCAAAAACCACCCGACCCATCCTGCAGAGACAGTTTATGGGAACAACTAGATTTCTTTCCACAGAATTTGGATATATATAGTCTTTCTCCAGCCCCAAGGAGTGATGTGCACTTCCTTTACATTTTCTCGAAAGGACTGAATGATCTAGCAACCCCAAATAAGGTTGTGTGTGTGTGGCTTGTGTTTTACATTTCTTAATGTGCAAATATATGCCAATAAATGTGTGCGTGTGTGTGTGTAAATCGGTGTAATCCCCCCACTATGGGATGCCCTCCTTTCTTCCCATGCCAGATGAGGAGATATTCTGCCAAAATCGACAGGCAAGTGGGCTGCCAACTGCGAACATACACGCTCAACCGCGCAGCGAAATCATACACTGGCATGTGACGCATGCATATAGTGCACACAAAGAGCTGTATGTGTGTGTGTGTGTGTGTGTGTGTGTGTGTGTGTGTGTGTGTGTGTGTGTGTGTGTGTGTGTGTGTGTGTGTGTGTGTGTGTGTGTGTGTGTGTGTGTGTGTGTGTGTGTGTGTGTGTCTGGAAACAGGAAGAAATCTTGGCTGGGTGTGCGCAGGTTTATTCTAGTCTATAGGTCTGGAAGAAATTTTGTAGGGGGATTAGGGAAAGAGCCCACAGAGAGGTAGATGGAGTAACAACGGGAGGGATGGAAGGATGGAGATGAAGGGGGAGACAATGAAAAGCAACCGAAAGATGGCGAAAGAAAAGATAGAAATCAGATGGAGAGGCATGATGACGGCAGAATAAAAGCAGGACCGGTGATATGAAACAGTTAAATCGGTGGTTTATACAGAGGGATGGATAATCTCTACCTCTCTGTTCCCCCCCTCCTTCCTGCTCCAATCTCTCCATTGTATGAAAGCAGCGGTTTAGGAGGGGGGGATTGAAAGAAATTCCCTCTCTTTCTCTTTCTCCAGCTAAATTAATAATATGAAGCGCTCTATCCCTCTCAGTCTGCTTTATCCTTTTATTTGCCCCCCTCCTCTGCTTTATCTCGGAGTATTCCTTGATTCTATTATTCCCTTGGCTGTATGCTAGAGTTATAGGAGTGTATGCTGTGCGAGTGCGAGTGCAAGTGTGTGTGTGTGTGTGTGTGTGTGTGTGTGTGTGTGTGTGTGTGTGTGTGTGTGTGTGTGTGTGTGTGTGTGTGTGTGTGTGTGTGTGTGTGTGTATTCAAAGCGAGCTTGACAGGCTGCACACCAAACTGAGCATGAGAAGTTCTTTGCTGGTGAGAGACTGCAGGGTATGAAAAACGAGAGAAAGGGTGAGAAGTAGCGGGAGATGGATACAAGAGCGACAAAGGGAGAGCGGAGAGGGTGAGAGTTTCTGAGAAGATTGGAGAGGAAGGCGGGGAGAGTGGGTTAGACGTGAGGGAGAAGGTGGCGTGCGGAGGTGTGAGAGGAGACCAAATAGATCACACTCACAGTTTCTAATAAGAGGTTTGACACATTGTCATATTTTACCTTTCTTCTTTTTGTATTCAACCCTCCCGATATTTCTCGCCTTTTTGAACTGGTGAAAGCATTCTCGTGCATTTTCAGGCACAAATTATGCACAAATGTACTAATTCTTAAAACAAAACACGAGTCAACTTTATGTGCACCAATAGTGCTGTTCTTTGAGGATTTTACAGATGCTTATCCAACAGATTTTTGACTGAACCAGAGCTGATATTGTACCTGCTCTCACCTCTCCCCTTTCACCTCTCCTGGGTTGTTTTTAACAGGAAACAAGCCTATTTTGGCTTATATTGCTTTTCCTTTTTCCACAGGCTCAGGTAAGCCTACTTTAATTGCGCCAAAGGGTGCTGCTGCTGCTGCTTCACATTAAAAGTTTTACACCAGTGGGAGACTTCTATTGAGAGGCAGACATGCAGTGTGTTTGTTCTCGAATTTGCTTCAGTATAGAACGAACTCTACGCAACATGACTGGGACATTTTCAACACGATTTGGATTGGGATCAAGCAGAAACACAGCGAGTCGTTGAGTTGCAGTCAACAGGCTTTGCACAAATACTCAAAAAACTAAAATGTTGACTTTAATTAAATGTATTATATATAGTTTTTTCAGTGCATGTCATCAAGGTGAGTTTTCTCCCTGCCTCGTCATGGTCTAAAAGGAGGAAGAATACTCGCACATGTACAAGAACTGTTTAAATACTACTTAAAACTTGATCAAAAAAGCCCTACGCTTACATCCATGCATGTGGTAGTTCTAGCTGATGAGTAGTGAGTACTAGCCCAGTTCAAGCACAGCTCCTTACACTATTCTCCCCACCATCCCTTCTGCACCCCTCTTTCTCATTTGCCTCCCCCTCTTCCTGTCTCTGCCAGTGGATGTCTTTAATCAGAGCGTCAATCAGAGTGCGGCGCGTGCAAGAGAATGAAGCTTAATCCAATATAAGATACACAAGATAATACAGCTGTTAAAACCCTCAGCCGCCTGCTAGATAACAACCCTGTCACCCACATTAAGTCCCCCACTCCCCCTTGTCTTCCATCTCCCTCACTTTTGTCGGATCTCGCTTCCTTAATGCTGAAATGAATGGTTGTTAAATCTCTCCATCAGTGATTTTTTTTTCTTAATTGGAGTCTCTTTGCGTCAGTCTCCCTGAGGGTTATTATTGTTAACAAGAATCCATGAAAAACAAATGTTGGATACATTGAAATTAGATTTGAAATGATGTCAGAAGAATGAAATATTGTCTGTGAAGCAGTTATTAAAGTCATAAAATGAAATTGCTTTGCCAAGATGTGGAGAACATCTTTAAACACCTAATAAACTAAAAAAACAACTTTTATAAGTGTGGTTTTTTTTTGCCAAATACTTTAGAGGAAACTGATTTTAAACACAACTTTAATTAAAAGTTGCTGTGAAGCTGCACAAATCTTTTCTGATGCAGGGCTGGTTGTTGGATTATAGCAGCGAGTCAATCCATAGGCTTGGAGCAGATTAACCAGTTAATGTGACCTACTGGCCAAACTGGTCAGATTATCGGTGAAAGTCAAACGGCAAAAGCCAGAGAGCATTCAAAACTGAGAGTGAAGTAAAAACAACAGCAGACAGTGGGAGATAAAGCGTGACCACGGGTGGGTGAACCGGTTAAAGCAGGCGAGGAGTGAAAGCTTGTTGATAGACGTTTAAACTAAACAGACACTTAACAGACAGATGTGAGGAGAGATAGTTGCTGCGTAGGAACAGGGAATTAATGGAGGGTGACCTCTGGAGGAGGGGCTTCTGTCACCACCTGCAGGAGTCGGTGGTTGGGTTTTAAGAAACAGCATGGGTGAGGATGGAGAGATAAGATAGGACGCCAAGCCACTCGTCACATTTATAGGAGAGGTGACATTTAGCCAGGCGACAGCTCGTGTGTTTTTAATGGGTGGAAAGGCCACAAAAAGGGCAGAAAGTTTAAAAAATGTGGTGTGTATCAAGGACTGCATGCCCAAACAGTTAGGTTTGGTGTCAAATGTGTCTTTAAGAATGACAATCAGCTGATTTACATTTGTTTTCTAATTGTTTTTTTGTGTAGGTGCAGGGATGGTTTCTTCAGTTGGAGTATAGGACACCTGTCACCTCCAAAATCACACACACACACACACACACACACACACACACCTGTCTCTTGTCTAGGTGAGGAGCATAATGTACGGGTGGGACAGAGAGATAGAGAAAGACCGGTGCCGGCTTTGGAGAGGGAGAAACAGGGCTTACGGAGGACGGATGTAGAGCTGGAGATAAACTAAGCTTCAGAAAGCGAAGCAAAATGTGTGTTGGGCACTTTGTTGTGGGGGGGGGGTCAGTGGACAAGGGGAGCGACAGGCGCGCTTGAAGGTGGAACACAGAGGGAGAAGCAAAGAGGTGGCCTGGGAGACAGAAGGGGAAAAATGAACGGGCAGAAGAAGAGAAGGGGAAAAGGCAATGGGAGGAGAGGAAGAGACGGGTGAGGGAGAGGAGGGAGGGTCCGCGGGTTCATAATCCCCTTACAGACAGCTTTGTTGAGTGATTGACAGCCCAGCACGCCGCGTTAGAGCCCGAGCACACGGAGGCCGCTCTGGCTGGAGGGATTATATCTCCCCTGGCTTACAACTCCACCCCACCCCACACACACACACACCACCTCATCACCACCCCCCCTCCTCGATGGGGTCAAGTGGTACAGGCCAGTTTCTGTTGTTTTCACGCTCTTTTTTCATGCTCGTCCAGAAACCTTGCTTTGTCTCACATTGTTGTGTGCTTTTGCAAATAATGCTTAATGCGGCGGTGGATTGAAGGGGGGAGGGGGGGAGTGGAAAGCAGCAGGGGGAGTGTACACAAACCCACGCAGGCCATGTACACAAGTGCACGCACCCACGCATGACGCATGCCTGACATCCACACACTCACAGATGCGCACACACACATAAAAACTCTATTCAGAAAGCAAGGGCACGGCGAGGGTACAGAAGCACTTAAACAAGACCTTGAGTGAATTCTTTTGTTCTAGCTAAGTACCACCATAATAGAGTTAGCTCGCCCGTCACAAGAGTGATTAAATTTAAGAGGAAACATAAGGAGAAAACAAAGGTTTTGATTAAAAGGAGATAACCTAAAAAAGAATACAGGTAATTTAAAACACTTAGCATGATAGTGGCTTTATTTGGCCGCTCAGAAGCAGTTGTTTAAAGGTTGGAGAAATCAGATAATATGATGATTTTTTCAAAGTGCCAGAGTGAGACTGGACGTGTTGCCATGCTCAGCTGTGTACACACACCACACACAAATATAACGGCCACCCAGGACTAAGATTCCAGATGGGCCAGGCCTAACTGGGACCGGTGGCTTAACTGAAACACACAAAATGGTACCAAACACAAATACCACAGCAGCTGTGTGTGTTAGCTCGCGAGGACACGCAGGCGTACTTTCCAAAAAGCCGTGCAGCCAGAGCTTTTTTTGGAAATATGCATCACACACACACACACACACACACACACACACACACACACACACACACACACACACACACACACACACACCACACACACACACACACACACACACACACACACACACACACACACACACACACACACACACACACACACGGTGGAGGGCTGCACATGTTCGGCACAGTGACCCACAGCCACTGCCACCCATCCATCAAGTGAAAAACCAAAGAACACAAGAGAGAGAAAAGGAGGGCTTTTGTCCCATCTCCCCCTTTCTCCCCCTCTGCACCAGCATTCTTCTGGCTAGATTTTCTTTGTGGGGAAGTAGGGAAAGAGGGAAGAAAGGATGAAAAGAAAGGAAGAAAGGAGGGTGCTCCATCTGTTTTTTCCCCCTTCTGTGTCTGGGGACTTGCAATACAGCTGCACTCTGATGCAGAGCAAGATTGATAAAGAGTAAGACGAAAAATTTTTCGGAAGGGAGGTTAGAGGACGGGATATCTAATGAGGGAATGGCTTCCTGATTTCCAGAGAGTTTGGAGGGAGTGGTACATCTGCTCATGCATGTAGGTGTGTGTGTCAGTGTGTGTGTAGGCCTAGTCCTGGCTCACAATCACTCCCAAATTACTTTGACACCGCAGTGATAGGCAATCATGATTATTCATCCTGTCTTCACTACAGAGGTCCTATTTACTGCTGGACAGTGATGAGCGACTGAGGAGAAACAGAGACTGCACATCAAAAACCACCCACCGTGAAGAAGAGAAACAAAAAGGAACCAGAGTGGGGAGAAAGGAGAAGAAGAAGAGAGAGAGATGAAAGCAGTTTTTTAAGAGAAAGGGGAATACATTTAACAGTCTGCCAACTAGCTGTAACATGATAACAGCTTGGATACGCAGAGAAGGAAATGTACACTGCTGGTGAGGCACGGAGAAATTGAAAGAAAAGACAAAAGAAATGAAGGGGGGATTAGTGAGGAGAAGTGGACTGGTTTTACAGACTGCGAGGGGTAAGAGTGCGTGTGGGAGAGTACGAAGCTGAGTGTGTGTGAGGGCTTTCAGTGGAATCGTTAGGAGGAGGGGGGGGGCTCTTTTGTTCACAGGGAGCCGAGGGAGGAGGACGAAGTGAAGGAAGGAAGGAAGGCAGGAAGGAAGGAAGGAAGAAGTGAGGGATATGCTACTGACGGAGAGGGGGTGGGGGGGGGGGGGTGTACCCCCGAAGAAACTCAACCCCTCCACTTGGACTTTTGCCAGAACTGAGAGCAATAACATTTTTCATCTGAGCATGCATGAGTCTGTGTGTGTATACAAGCCCCTTCACTGTGTGCATGCATGCATGGCTGTGTGTTAACGCTGGTTGCAAGACATGAGGACAAAGGCAAGAGAGAGAGGAAAAGAGGGCAAAATGGCTAAAAAGCAGCTCTGTCGCAAATCGCGCACTGAGTCGTGTATTATAGCCAGCGCCGGGGTATCAGATGATGGCATGTGGAGGGAGCAACAATCCGCTTCACCGCTCTTTCTATACAAGATGGATCTTGTTAGAGTTACTTGTCCCGGACAACAAAGCACAGCGCTGCACTCCACGTCCTGCAAAATACGACCACTTGGAAGCATTCAGCTAGTTTACCTTACCTTCATGCTTGGCCTTAAATCATCTCGTCAGGTTAAAATACTTTAATGGGCAAATTATGGGAGAAGCAGCCCTTTTTTGAATTCGACAATCATGCATTTAGGGGTTTGAAAGAGATTAATAAACCCATGAGGCAGGATTTTCCCAGTCTAAAGAGAACAATGTAGCCCAAATGATGCCAAAGAGAGACTAACATCACATTAAAATTTTAAAATCTGAAATTTGCTTCAGTATGTACTTATAAGTGTGGGCTATGTAAATAGGGACAGGCTGCAATTAGCTTAGCTTAGCATAACAAGAAGAGGAGTAGACAAGTGACGTCACCCATTGGTTTGTGCTGAACAAGACATTTTAGGTGACTAAAAATGGAAAAACAAAAGGTGGAAACAACGTGAATAGGTTAAACTTCTTAGACAAGAACACAGACAGCAGTGTGGTCGCAACACGCCATTAGCAGGGCATTCACGCCCAGAAGCACTCTGCATTACCGTTTATTTAGCTCTAAATGAGACCATCATTTACAAAAAAGGCCATCATGACATCTTGAAAGTAGTAATTCAGACCTTGAACTTAAAGGAAATGACTACATAATAAATCAGGAAGTTGGGTGGTCTTTCTTATCATCAAGTCTTTATGCTAAGCTAAGCTAATTGCCGCCTGTCTTCAGCTCCATACTGAAAGCAAAGACATAGGAGTAGAATCACCACCTCAGACAGAAAGCACATAGCTGAATGTTTCAACTAAAACACACACAAACTGGAAAGTTTAAGATGAAAGATTCCTGTGATCAACCTTTTTAAAATCTAAAATCAATTCAAAACAGCTACACTTACCAAGTGCCATCTCAGTATTCAACCCCCTACACAACTTTATGTAACAGCTAATCTACCCTACATTAAACCAAAAAGTTCAGCATGCGAAACTGAAGAAATCATTTTTATCTTACATTTCCATCTTAATCGTGCATTCTGTAAAACGCCAATCCTACTTAAATTGTATTCAATGCAGAACCCAGAAAATGGAGCAGGATTTTTTCCCCCCACGCAGCTAGCCAAGGTCAGTTTCCCAATAGACTGCAACAACGATGGGCTAATGCCAATGCCAGATGGACTGCGCTCACTGTACGGTATTTTACCTCCTAATTAGAACTATGCATATGTTGCACACACACACACACACACACACACACACACACACACACACACACACACACACACACACACACACACACACACACACACACACACACACACACACACACACACACACACACACACACACACACACACACACACACACACACACACACACACACACACACACACACACACGGAGAAGAAAGCGTGAAATCTGTAAAAAGAATCAAGGTGCTGGGCGTTGGTGTAGGAGAATATTACAAAAAGATCTGAGGTGAAGTAGGCCTGTGCTGGTATAGGGTTAATAAATCAGTTTGCTTATTAGTAAGCTTCAAGATGATTGGTCGTTATAACAGCAGGGGCCGTGCAGGACAAGGTTTTCTACCAAAGCCTCTTAGCGGGAAGATCATCACGGACCAATTGTAAGTCAATGGGTAAAGATTATCTTTACGCTAAGATGCTTTGGAGTAACAGGTCTCCACATCTCCCACACAAGAGACCCAACATCTCCTGCAACACCCAGAGGATGCACCCCCCCCCCCCCCTTTAACCACCCCCGATACAAATAAAAGCAGTGAACGTTTTGTAGCTGAGCCGTGAATAGTTGCTTTGCTTTGTTACCGGGCGCTTTGCAGGCGGGATGATTCATGTCTGCTTAAAGCTGTGTGTTTTTTTTAGTAAATCTCTGGATGACAGCTTCTTATGCCAAAAATATAAATGTAAAATGGGATATTTGAAAGGCAAACGCCACCTGTAGCCACTTTATCATTTACAATAGCAGCTAACAGGCTGTATGCCTGACTTTTCTAGGTCCATTTCACAGTATTATTGTTATTCCCACTATGACTTTGCAAGATTGTGTTCTACCTCCGCTACAATGGAATACAATCAAATGAAAACATCCTGGAGACACCATTTGACTGTAGGATGAAAGAGCAGAATGAAGGAATCAGACCGTCTCAGAAATACTGAAGTGTAATGCTTTACCATTTGACGTACACACAACATAGCATTCTCTTTTATGATATGAAACGTCGGGTTTCCAATCCATAGAAAGCACTTTTTACTGTAGAGCAGAGGACTTCAAATATTGATCATACAGTGGAATTGTAGAGCTTTGCTTTTTTTTTACGGAATTGATTTCGCTTTTGGCAAATTAAGGCCATCAACACATAGTTCTGTTACGAGGAATTTAGCATAATTTCTGCCTCTGTTGGTCCTGCAAACTGTGTATGAAGTTTGAGCAGTGTGTGTTTGCATCATCTAATCTTATCATAGGAACTGTAGTAAATAGAGAGAGGGGGAAACAGCTGGCAGTCTCTTAATCGCTCCACGCTAAGTTGATCAAAGGGCTCATTCTGCCCAAAAACTCTGAATTGAATTCCTTTAAAGCTTACCAGGTTTCACGCTGGACTTCACAGGGATAAATATTATGGGACGTGTCAGTAATGAGGAATGAGGGGCCAGCTTGGTTGTATGTGAGCAGGAAGCAGCTAGTCATGGTGGTGACCTATGGATCATCAGTCACCCTCCCTGTCTGGGCTGTGTCACGTCAGTACTGTCAAACTAGCCGCACTGCCCTAACAATCCTTCTCACTCCTAACTTACATCTCCGTCCTTCATGCTTTATTTTGTTTCCTCCTCTGACCCTGCTCTCCCCTATCTCTCCCTCATCTCACCCAGACAACACCCACTCCTTCTCTTTCTGCCCTCTCGCTCATATCGGTCGACGATGTTTGCCAAAACCTCAGCCGTGACGAGAACCAGCCGTCCCGACAGCAAACGCGCTCATTTGTCTCTCTTGTGTAGACACACTCTCCTTTCTCTTTAACATTCAGGAAAACTATTTTGGTCCGGTTTTCAATCAAAGCGCCGTGTGCACGTCTTTTGGCAGACGGTGAAAGAGCAGAGTGATGGAGTTTCAGTGCTGATGGAAGTGACGGGACACAGAGGCTCAAACTGTAATGAACTCGGGCTACAGGGGACGTGAAGTGAAAGATAAGAGGAACAAAGATTCGTCTTTGGTTTTGCATTTTACAAGTTCTGGATAACCATGTGTCGGTTTATGCAAATAAGACTCCACCTTGATGTTGATTCAGTGAAGAGCAGGAGTGAAAAGACAACACACAGTGAGTGACAGGGAGTGTTGAAGAACTCCCTGTCATAACCATAGGCGCCGATTTATGTTTCTGCCGGTGGGTGCTCTAAAAAGTTTAAAGCCCGACCCTCGACAATCTCCGTGTGTGCGGTTAAATCTCCGTGGGTGCTCGGCAATCTCCGTGGGTGCTCGGGCCCCGAAGCACCCACGGTATCGGCGCCTATGGTCATAACAAGCCATCTAAGTCTTATAATGCCGCTTTTCCACCAACCCGGAGCTGGAGCCGATAAAGATCTGGTTTTTCGTGTTTCCACCGCAGCGGCGCCGGCTTTAAGCGCCGAAAACCGGATCTTTCTGGCCCCACTTGACTGCCCGGCAAGATCCAAGATCCAATATGAACCAATACGTCATGCTGACTTCAAGGGGGGAGATTAACCTGCACAAGAAAAGTTCATGGCGAGTACAAGTAGTAACAAGCAGTAGCGCTGAGCAAAGTGACAATAACGCGACCACACACTTATAAAACACACACTTCATAAAGTCAGGCAACACTAAACAGGCTCAGTGTGATTCTGTTTATTTCTACCTTACTTTAATCACCATCCGTTCACTTATGGATCATTGGGAAGAGCAGGCAGACGTTTTCCGGTTGTTTTTTTCATATTGCAGCTATCGGATAGAATCAATACATGGGCTACACAGGTGGCCATCAGAAGTAAAATCATAATGAAAACTACACCGGTAAAATATGCCAGTAGAAACGGCTTATGCCACAATAGGATAGCAAAGTAGTGAAGATAGTCAGAGTAGCCTCACTTTGCTATGCTAACATCACCTGTTTAATGCCAGAGACAATTTCATAACAGCGCTGTGATGCCAAACAGCGTCAGTTCAGACTGAAACACATTAACTTATGGGGAGGGGGGGTATGCAGCAGCTGCTCGTGTGACAGTCAGACAGTGAATACGAATCACGGTTACGTCATGACACAAACGATGACGCAATGACGCAGCTCCACTTGAGCTCCACTCGGCCTCTGAGCAGTGGAAACACAAGGGGTGCTACAGGCTAGAACCAGAAAAGCGCCAGAAAAGCAAAAGATCGGATCTTGAACCTGATCCGGTTTGGTGGAAAAGGGGCCTTAGAGTCCCAAAAGCACTTTAAGAATAATACGAAATCTGCTAAAACGCTCACTTATTTTCCATTGGAAATCAACTTTCTTCAAGAACTTTCCAAAATTAGGTGTTAGTGTTCTGAAAGTCAACATAATACAGCTTGCCGGCCTGAAATCCTGCTTGAATGCTTAAAAAACTGATTTTATTAGAAACAGTTTGGAAAATCTTATTACAAAGGCAGATTTTGGCTAGAAAATACAGCTTTACGACTTCATTACAGACGCAAAAAAAAAAGATTTTATGCAGTGCAAGTGCACATGGCAAACATCAAAATGGCTTAGAGCTCGGAGTTCATTCCCCAGAACTTAGTATTCATGGCACAAACACACACATACCAGCACATCATCTGTCACAAACCAAAATCTACACACACACACGCACAAAATGACAAGAGCGTCAACTCTCTCTCGCTGCTATCCTGCTTATCTGGAATGATGCCGAAGCCACAGTAGCTGCCCAACCCAATGTTGTGGAGATGTGCAGAGCTGGGAGTCTCGTGATGCTGAGCCAAAACAAAACTGAAGGGCAAGGAGAGAAGGGAGGGAGGAAGAGGAGGAGGAGGGGGAGGAAGGAGAAAGGGCTGAGGGGAAAAGCTACGACACCGGAACACAAGTAAAAGAAAGGATAGAGGAGTTGATGAGCAGCATAACAGAGGTTGCTTCTACATTGCAAACACACACACACACACACACACACACACACACACACACACACACACACACACACACACACACACACACACACACACACACACACACACACACACACACACACACACACACACACACACACACACACACACACACACACACACACACACACACACACACACACACACACACACACACACACCCAGTCCGTTACCCTGCGTCACCCTAGGGAGGAGGATTGACCTGGCCTAGTCCAAATGCTGCCAGGAGGATTGGATGATCCTTCTTAGGCAGGGGTGTGCTGTGAAGCAAGCTAATGAGAGGCCTGTGTGTGTGTGTGTGTGTGTGTGTGTGTGTGTGTGTGTGTGTGTGTGTGTGTGTGTGTGTGTGTGTGTGTGTGTGTGTGTGTGTGTGTGTGTGTGTGTGTGTGTGTGTGTGTGTGTGTGTGTGTGTGTGTGTAGTCTGGCTTGGCTAAGGGGCTCTGGGTTCAGCCACCCAGGGCAATCTGCCCAGGGATGCTGGGTCACATGTGACCCCTTCAGACCCGGGGCCCGGATTACTGTTCCCACTACGACCATTGTCAAATGTGTGGGTGTACATGTTTCCAGGGGAAGAGAGTTGCTTGTTTGTGCATGTGTTCCAATGCTGTGAACCAGCTCCGCCAGCCACACGCTTTTAATCTCCTTCATCCTAATCATCAGCACTTTTAACAATTACCAAAATCCCAAAGTCATTTCTAAAGCCTCGGGGACTGGGGGAGTAAATTAGTTCTTTAGCTAACCCCAGCATATTTACAGCGGCGCTTTATGGCTGTTATGATGTTGATGAATGTGCGCTGGCCCTGCCAAATAAACTTATAATCGAGTGATAAAATAATGAATGAATTCCGAGTGGAACAACAGTCAGTGACGCCTGCCAATTTCCTCACCTTTCCCGTGAGTGTGTGCGCACATCTGCCCTCCTGTGTTTATCGTCTCGTTGTGCGTGTTCAATGCTCACTTGCAACAAAGGACCACACACTTTTTACAGTGTCTGACATAGGGAGGGGAGGTCAAGCCCCATGAGTCTTTTTTAATGGCATCTGTTGAGAACATGCAACTGCAATAGATCTGTAATGTCACACACTGACTGCATACCTGTGTGTCCATCTGCAATGCCCAAAGAAAGCACGAAATAAAGAAGAAGGATTCCAGCCTGTGGCAGGATTGGCTGCCTTTCCCCTGGCATTTCCATTCTGCAACATCAGCTCAAAACTCTCTTCACAGCTCCTGTTGCTCTCAGCTCGTAAACTTACACACACTCCTCTTTTTCACCAAGAGAAAGGGGAGGTAGAAACAGAAAGGGAGCTATAGGGAGGAGGGGGTGGCTTTGCCTGCTTGTTTTAACAGGCAGCTTGGGCAATATGGTTCATATTCTTTCCTTCTCTTCATTACATTCCTTCTCTTGTTTTCCCTCGCTCCCAAAATAAAAAAGAACTGCCCGGTGGATATTCTCTAATCATTTAGCCTGAGGATGCGTGTAGGCTTACCAGGCTCCTGCTTACTTATCCACACAGCCCAGAAAAGCCTCGGTGCATTCATGCATTATTCATGAAGAGGAAACCTACGGGTGGATCTTACGAGGCTGAAACCGGGTGTGGAGTTTGAAACATACAAACAATCAATAAATGAGTGGAATGCTACTCCTTTGATATGACACCCTGTTTGACCCACTAACATTCATTCCTCTCTCGGCGCTTGGTCCCAGAATGCCCTCGCCAAGAAGATTTCCAGTGATTTCTTTTTTTTTTGGAAAGCCTTTCTCAGTTTTTTTGTAGTTGAAACACTTAGCCCAGTTAGCTAGTCTTTTATCCGGAGCCAATTAGCCGGCGATTAATGAATTATTGAGAAACGGGAAGGGGGGATTAAATTTTAATGTGGATCTTAGGGGGAATAGTTGTATTACAAGTCACCGCGAGCGGCGAGCAAGGAGACGCCCACCCTCAGCAGCCGTTTACAATAATCTACAGCCGTTTACACAATATGGAAAGAGAAAAAGAAGAAGAAAAAGGGAGAACTGTTAGCAGTGGGAGGGGTGAAAGAGAGGTTTTGGCCTTCAGAACAGAAATCAAACTTGAAAAGGAGCCAAAAACTACAGAAGTCCATATGCTGTGATCAGAAGAGTCACCAAAGCCAACATTCACTCCACTTGAGTTCACAGTCTTTGTGTGTGTGTCCACCAGTGTGACCTAGAGTCTGTGAACCTGTGTGTGTGTGTGTGTGTGTGTGTGTGTGTGTGTGTGTGTGTGTGTGTGTGTGTGTGTGTGTGTGTGTGTGTGTGTGTGTGTGTGTGTGTGTGTGTGTGTGTGTGTGTGTGTGTGTGTGTGTGTGTGTCACCTGCACTCTTCTACCAGCCCCCCCAAAGTGAAGAGCAGTAATGCAAGATTCGATCTTTCATTAGGGCGGCTGTGTAAGGCCGATAATAGGAGATGCTGGATAAGGATAATGTATGTCCGGGGGGAGACTCTTCCCAAGGTGATCGTTCTGGTTCAGGTTCTCTCTTCCTCAAGCAGAACCTGTATTGGCACTTGAGACTTAACTGCTATTGATTTACTTAGGGTTAGGACTGTCTCTCTACCGCTCCCTCTGTTTCACATTCACCTCCTGGCACCTGTCTCTGTTTATACACCCCTCCGTCTCCTCTCTTTCAGGCGGGTTGGAGTAATTTCGACTGATGGAGCAGTCAATAAAAGGGTGGATGCAGCACTTGTAAGCATTTGGATACTATATTTTATTTATTCCAGGAATTCACCGGGGTCCTCTCCTTTCCCTCATCACCTCTGTCGCTCCCAACACATCTCTGGGTACGTCACAGGCTGCTGTAGCGCTATAATTAGTGGCTGGATGTGACACATGTTTCCAATTTGCCACTTCTGGTCACTGCACCAGAGAGGGGGGGGGAGTGACGGAGCGAGGTATAGATAGAGACAGACGGGAAGTGACAGGAGAGAAAGAAAAAAAAAAAGGACGGGAGAGAAGGAGGGCTTTGAGATGGAGGCATCACGAGAGAAATCTAGGAAAGAGAGAAGGGCTCAAAAAGGCGGAAAGGAGGCGAGCTGCAGGTGGACGGTCTAAACTTCAAAGCAGAACATCCAGCAGAGGTCGAGAGGTTAACAATGTGACAGTCCATTTGCTGCACAGACAGGACGTGAACCATACATGCGCTCCTGCACCTGATGGATACACACTACTGCTTCTGCTTGCATTGCGCCTCATTTCAGAAGTACAGACCACATGTGTGTGGGCTCTGGACTGTGTCCTTGGGAGATGCGCACTATTTGGACAAGCACGGGCTCTTAACATATTTCAGCCCAGGGCGAAGATTTAGCCCTGAGGCGGCTCAAATTAAAAGCACAGCTCTCGTCATGTCGAGAAACAAGTGCATGGAAGTATGTGAAGGGGCCAAAAAAATAAACTGGAGGAATGACTAAGCTGATTAACTATGAATAGTAAGCTTGGTGAATAAGCCGCACAATAGGCTTTGTATTTTGAATATATGAGTGAGCAAATCTGTGGGGATGACTATGGAGTCTGGCGTCAAAGCCACCACACCTATAATTGCCAGCCAGGCCCATTCACTAAGCCCTGACACCCACCTGGCACTAAACTCCATTAGGACACAATAGTGTGGAATCACCTGTAAGGCCACAAAAGCCCGAGCTGTTAGCTTCTCACTTAAAATTACCCTCCCATGTCCAACTCTATACTCCCTGTTGGGCGAATCCACCCACTGCTGACAAAAAGCCCTCATTAAGGGCTTCATGCCTGGCTCCACAGCGGGGGCCCACGCACAGTCACATCTGTAGAGGGGAGAAACCGGGCAAGACATATAGCCTGCAGCACATGGATGCATTGAAAACCTGTTAGACTCTAAATTTTAAAAAAGCCCCTGGCATGGGTGTGAGCCAGGGATGATAATGTTTGGTAAGCTGCTACAGAGTACATTTGCTTTTGTCGTTGTTTTTGCATTTTAAGTGAGTCATGGAGGCAAAAGTTCAAGAAATGGGAGCTACTCCATACTCCTTAAAACACAAATCCTTATAATCTGGCTGCCTTTATTTAATAATATGAGAAATACAGAGGATTTGCTGAAATTAAGCCTGGTTTATCTTTTTCTGTGTTGTATATGTTTTCCCTTTCCTTGCAACATTATATATTTGGCACTATTTTATGTCTTTCCTAATTATGTTTGGTATTTTGCATTGTTGGAGGACACTTCAGATTGGAACTATACTGTAGCTTTTGTATAACACATAATAGGCCTAGTGTCACTTTTACTGAGGCTGCTTTCACATTACTTTATACATTAAAACACTGTTACTGGTGTCCACTTGGATGTGTATTTTTGTAAATCTGTATAACTTCTATTTTTATCTTTAATACTTTATGCTTGCGTCTTTTTTTTGCTATTTGTAGTCCCTCTGTGGGACGAATAAAGGTATTCTGACTTAAATTCCCTCTCTTTCACTTGCATACATGCTGCCTTGTTATTCTCCAACTCCCCCCTTCCCTCAAATCTCCCTGCCACCAGGCGTCAATTCAGACACTGGGAAATTGGCAGAGGTGTGTGAAAGTGTCGCTCGTTAAGCCCAGACCGCCGAGAGGTGTTTAAAATGACATTTCCTCAGCTAATGCCTGACACCTTCTCCAGAGGCAGGGGGAAATGCAAATGAGTGGGCACCTTGCTGTAAAGAGAGGCCTGTGGGTCGGGGCCTATGGTCTTCCACCAAGGTCAGCCAGCAGCATCTATTAGAGCACCATCACACCTCTTTATTATCCCACACGGTGCTGCTACAGGCCGGCAGTTTACAAGGACTGTACCAACTACACCATCCACAGCTGGATTATCCACTATAATCAATGTGAGGGGGACACATTCACAGCAGCTGTGAAACTGATCACCCTGGGTCAGCACAAGGTGTATACAGTTATCTAATTACACTTAAAGATAGCACAAAACGGAAAGGAACTGTGTTATTCTGGTGGCAAAATAGTAGTGGATTATTGTAATTATGTAACTTTATGGTGTTTTGTACGTCATGATTGCATTCAAAGGCTTAAAGTCACATTTCAAACATGCAATTACAGTAAAATTCGATCACTTTTTCTCTCTTTCTGGAAACTTCCAAATTGAAACGTGCAGATTAAGAGAGTAGTGGGATTTTATGGAGAGCTCTTACCTTTCGTTCAGTGAATTCCAGTAGATGGGCTCCATATTGCTGGCCGTCGTCCCCAGTAAATCCAGTAAGAATATCAGCAGGAGTCCCAATCCATTCCCACTTCGTCGACAGGCCATTTCAACCCTGACACCAAGCATTTGTAGTCCCATTTAAAAATAAAAGAAATGGTTTCTGTTTGCAATGCTGTAGCAAAGGTGATCCTCAAAACAATGGATGTGCGACGACAAGCCGATCAGGTAGAGGCAGTCAGCGTGTGGAGTGAAAGCCCGCTGTATACAACCTTGTGGATCCAAAATATAACCAAATGTGGCTGAATTAAACCAAAAACAGACAGGGGAAACTTGTTCAATCCGTGCGTCAGGATCTCCAAAAACGACGGTTTTTCTGCGCGTCCACGGTCGTACTATTTCAGTGCCGATCCCATGACTTTCCCATTAATTTCTCATTAGTCCTTTCTCCAAAGCAGTGCTCCTGAGCTCAAATATAACTCCACTGAATCGAATTTTCGGAAATGTACCGCCACCCAAGCGCTATTTCTGTTGCCTCTCGGTGCGCCCTAATTGTCTTTTTCCGAACAATGTTCCCTTGTTCTGTGTGCAGACTCTGTGTGATTTCTCTCCCATTACCTTGTTTTTCTCCAAAGATCAACCCTCCAAAATATGAATTGGGAAAGAAATAGTCAGTCTTTCAGGGGGAAACAGTTGAGATCCGAGCCAAAGAAACCAAACAATTGCTATTTAAAACGGAAAAGATGCGACTCGTGTCCACAGCTCCATCCTCATAAAGACATGTTGATGCTCGCTGGGTTTTAGTCAGTGCGTAATGCAATCCTTATTTTGTAAAACACACACGGGTTGTAAATCCTTCAGCAAACGGATTAATTAATTTTAAAAATCAGGATCCAAATAAGTCCAAGAGAGAAACAGACCAAAGAGCTACTCCACTCTCACAATTTCGCAAACGGGAAACTTGTGAAGTGATTGAAAAAAATAATAAGAGTCCCTGTTTGGAAATGGACGCCTATCTGCAGCAGCGCATCATTTGGATTCTTCTCATCCAGAGCATGCGTTATCTTCAGCCGTCTCTCTGCTCCACGATCCCACCGGTTTGACTGGCCCTAATGCTCGCAGCACATTGACAGACCGACTGGCTTGTTTGAGAGAAGGAGGAGGAGGGAAAAAGGAGACGTGGATGAATGGGTAAAAAAAATCCCCATCCTCCGACTGGCAGGCAGTGCGCACTGACGGAGCGCAATTCTTCCAGGCTTTTTTCGAGGGGGGCGGTATCGAGTCTCTTTTTCAGCACCTCCTCCTCCTCTCTGAGTTTCAGGGGCCCCCGACTCGGACCTCTGGACTCCCTGGCACTCTATTCTGCCTCCTTTTCTCAAACGCAGAAGTAGAACCCCCCACCCCCTCTGCTCACTAACGCCATGATGGAAGAGCGAGAGCGCCCTCAATGCATTTAATGGGCATCACATGTGAATTGAAAACTGGAGAAGATATAGACATTTCAATAAGTCCCTACAGGAGTTTTATTAAAGATGAAATATGCCTCAAGGTGCAGTATGAACTCATTACAGATGTATTAAATGAATATTATGACTATATTTTAAAAGATAAAGTCCAATTAAACACTATAGTCATATTTTTGGATAGTATTACTCACTATATAAAAGGACCAGTGGCGGTCATAGAGCAATTTTACTGGGAGGGGGGGGGGGGGGGGGGCATGTTATTTAAAGAGAGATGGGACACATTTAATGTAGGACAAAAGATACAAAGACAGTTTAGTTCAGTAAATAGTATTAGCCTAAAAAAAAGAAAGTTGTTTTAGTAACAGAATTTGTGTCAATGACTTTTATTAAATCACATTACGCTCTACTGTATCCGTGGTGTAAAGTAACTAAGTACATTAACTAAGAACTGTGCTTAAGTACAATGTTTAGGTACTACTAACTTGAGTATTTCCATTTTTTGCTACTTTGTACTTCTATCCCACTACAATTCAGAGAAACATGGTGTACTTCTACTCCACTACATGTATTTAATAAAATAATAATAATAATAATAATAATAATAATAATAATAATAATAAAGTATTTTTGGTACTTTAAGTTTATTTTGATCCTAATACTTTTTGTACTTTTACTTTTTAAATGCAGAACTTTTGACTTGCAACATAGTATTCCTACACTTTGGTACTTCTACTTTTACTCAAGTACAAGATCTGAGTACTTCTTCCACCTCTGTACTGTATAGAAGTGTATGTAAGTCACTTTGGATTAAAGCGTCAGCGTAATAGTGTGTAATGTAAATACTCACTGGAAGAGAATGATGTCACGTTGGACTGGATGCTCCTCATAAGTCTGCAGGCCAGTCTAAACAAAAAGAATCCCCCCTCTCTGTGTGTGGGAGGATGTGGCCCTCGCTCTCTCTCCGTCCCCCATTGACAGCAAGAGTCCCAGCATCCAGCACTTCAAAGTGGGCCCTCAGCTTGATGAGGTACAGGACGGGTCGGGTGACAGGCCCCACTGAGGGCCACACACACACACACACCAATGTTTACACTGAGGCCCCTGGTTTGCCAAGAACACTGACACTGATTCACTTATACACACACACATAAACATGTACAAGGTGGGGACTGGAGGTCTGTCAAACATGTGGTTGTACTGCCCCCATGTGGTAGATGCAGTGCACTATAGGTCAGAGGGATGTGTCAGACAACTACCAACATTTTATCCTACTCTGTTAGAGTTTAAAATATTCTCCATCCATCCGACACTTCTGTGGTTTCATTATTATACTTTTTAGAGTTGCACCAGAGAAATAACACCTGAGAGATACATTGCTTTTAAATCAATTAGCACAATAGCTACAGTCTAGTTGGTCGCATTACAAATCTTAAGTCAGGCTCCACCAACAGTGCAACATACCATAAGATGTTGAACAGTGCAAGAAAACAGTGCAAGTGACACAATGTTATGAGTAAAATGCAATGACAAAGTGTTGTGCTGGAAATCAAACCTACATGATAACTGGGACACACATTTATGTCACCTTTTTTTCACTTCAAAATAAAAGCTTCAACGATATTTTGATGCTACGCTGATTTGTAATCAAGAGCATTGCCTCTTAAAAAACTTGCACTCAATAGGTTTGGTGAGCAGTTTGTATAATCTTCTTGGAAAAGTGTTATGCTTTAAGATGCTAACTGGAATTATTAATTCATATTGATCATTTTAAATAAATAAAAGATCAATTTTCTTTTTTATATTGCCTCAATTCTCAGGGATATTCAGTTTCCTGATTTGAATAAGCTTTTCTTGTTGAAGAACATGGGACAATAAGCTATTGTATTGCATTATGGGGAATTTAGGATCCAGCTTTTTGGAGTTTGATCAACTTTAGAGCCTAAAAGTCAGTATCTCAGCATGACAGCTGCAATAAGACACTCTTCCAGAAACATACAGGAGGAGAGAACCAAAGAGGAGATGAAACATTTCATATTTTTCATTGAAAATATTTCACAACTGAGGGAGGAAACACCCGATAGACCATGAGCATCTCCTGCTGCTCCTGCACAGCCAGGGAGAGAAAGGAAATGGAAGTGAGACAGCAATACAAAATGGAGCTGGGGGAGCAAAGATGATTAAGATAAAGTCAGGTCTGCAAGACAAGAAGTCCCAAGTCTTGCTCAAGGGCAGGAATATCCTCTGCTATGCAAAGAAGAGCATGCTTTCAACAAGAACTGTAATTGCAGGTCATGAGATCCAAACAAGAAACAAATAGATTTTTAAGAGATGGTCAGAGAAGGAAAAAGAAAAAGCGAGCAGAGATGGAGCTGTTGCGCTGACCTCTTGAGAGCTTGGCAGGGCGGACGACAGAGCTAAATGTAGTGGAGGAAGACGGCATGACTTAGAGACAACAGTAGTTCAGAGGTGAAGCTGGCATGAAAAACACCTTCTGCTCTGTCTGGGAATCTATCCGTGCGGGGTAAACTGGCTGCTTTCAGGTTCTCGCTCGCATTCCTGTGCGTCAAACATGAGTCAGTTTAGAAAATTGCCAAGCTATAAGATACCACCTACATCAGACAGTGCGGATGTACCTTCCAGGGTGATGTCTGACGATGTATTAGCATTGCTTAATGCAGACCCGTAGCTGTGTGTCAGTGTTTATTGGTGCTTATTTATTCATGCTGACCTCATTTACTGCTCCAACCTTCAACTCTTCCTCATAACCGCATCCTCTCCCTGGTGGCTGCAGTCTGCTCCAGCTGCCAGACCATCGCCACACACACACTCATAATGTTCTATAAATACACACATGCATAACACTTTCACACAGCATGTATAGATGCAAACATAAGCAATTACAGTAAGTGCACAGGGAACATTATGCATGTGGTGGTAAGGTTAAGGATGCACACATGCACGTACACACAGACACCCATTGTGGCGGGAGTACAAAGACCCTCAGACAGGAAAACATGTACCCTGGCGGGAGTGAAATTTGCACCGAGGGGGGTGCAGAAATATGTGTGGAGCTTGGCACCCTCGCATGCCGTTGCAGTTGATAGATCTCAGCTGCATGTTATCCTTCAGAATCTTCCCCACACACACACCATCATATCTTCCTGTGACAGATAGAGAGACGGGGGGCAGGGGGATTTAATGAGTGGAGGTGAGGGGATGTGTATGTGTGATGTGCACATCACACATACACATCGTACAGAGTGACTTGCTGATTCTGTGCCAGTAAACAATTTGTAGCTGACAGTTGATCTCCCACTAACCTACGACATTTACATAGTGTGTGTTTGCTGTTCAGTGTATTTGAGACGACTTTCCTAACTTTTAACGCCATTCTCCTCCTGATGTACCAATCGAAACATTACATGGCAGGGACTAGGAGGCAGGTTTGGGGAGATTACATGTAATGGGATTACTTTAGCAGGATGCAAAAAGCGGAAAAACAAGTATTCCCTTACAGGTAATTAAAAAAGAAGCTAGTACATCTATTAAAATGGGGATTACTGTGTTTTATAACAAAGAAGGATATTATAGGTAGATTATTATAGGTACTGTCTGAATTTGCTTTTTGCTTTTCATTTAGGCTACTTTAATTTCTTTAAATGCAGTTCAAATAAAACACTGTGTTAGATGAATGTGTGAAACTAAAACAATTGTAAACTATACTATTCTGTAAGCCTAAATTATAAGAGGACACAGTTTTTATCCTAATTATTAAGGAATTTGATATTGAGGAAATGCAAAAGTGACGTAAAGTAATCAGGTTACATTGCTTTTATATTGTTAGATATTATTTTCCATTACCAAGTTATCGTAATGGATTAGACTGTTAACGTAACCCTCCGTACTGCTTGTAGGTGCAGTTTAAACTGTTGCTGTAGTTTCTGGAAGGAAATCTGTGACAGCATCCCAACTTTCCTTCAGGTTCTAATAAAAATACATTTAGAAACCCAGTTAAGTGACTCATCATACTTCAAGTTTTTGGCTTGCAACCTCTTTAAAAAAGTGTCGTTTGCAACCCCTTACGGATTTTCTCCTTTAAACCTCTGCATCCCTTTTATCGCTATCATTTGTTGCTACCTAAAGAGACCAAAACCATCCAGTGTTTCACTAGAAAAGCCAACATTAGATGAATTAGATCATCTTAATTGAACTAACAACACAATACACGATTCAAAAACTGGATTCAGTACATAACATTAACTGTAATCCTTGTATCTTGACTCTAAAGTAGCCCCCTATGAGGTGCAGACCACCCACAATCTGTCCACTTATGAGGATTTCCTCATCTTCTTATCTCCATGAGCATATCTGATGCAAGGACACGCTCGCACAAATCTATCCACACTTGGACTTTGGCTTTCATTTTCTCTGCGTGTCATCTCCCCTCCTCTACCTCCCTTTTTATTTTGTCAACAGGGAGCCTCCTTACTCCTGCTAATCTCCTCCTCCATCTGTCTCTTCAGTCCTTAAGAGAGCTCTTCTGACCTGGCCCACTCCTCCACCTGCTCCCTCTGACCACCTCTATGTACTGTGGCGAGGGGGAATTAGGGAGGTTGTGGAAAGATGTGAAGAAAACGACTGGCGCTGAGACAATGTTGTCCATGCCGCCTGAGGGCAGGTAGAAGGATGAATTTAGGCCTCTACCTTTCCCAAGAGTGCAATTACCCAACCAATTACTCTCTGTGGGCAAAACACACCCCACTAAACCGCCAAGATCACATCCAATCTGTCAGGGCTGGCTGGGATACTGGGTGCTTAGTGTTCTTCAATAGGCTCACGCTCATGATGACTAGCTACGGGGATTGCCAGAGGGAGTGTGTGGAGAGCAGGAAGAGGGGATTGGAGGAGGATGAGAAGCAGGACACATGCAAGTTCATATCTTAAAGTTGATATTCTATATGTATTACGGCTTACGTATCCGTGAGAGAAATATCAATGCGGAGCGGCTCGTTTCTACCTGAAAGCAACAGCAGAATATGATGATATGACACATCTTTACTCTGCATTAATCTTCCCGGCTTTCTCAGATAGATATCCGTGTGCCTGCCTCCACATCTGGAGTGAATAGGGGATCAGGATCTGGAGTGAAATGAAACCTCATGGTGCACTGCCTTTCTTTCCCTGGCTTCAGAGCGTGTGCAGGCATACAGGTGCCAATTATTTTCACATCTAATGTAAACCAGAGAACAAGGACGCATCAATCACCGCTGCTGCCTTTTGGAATGGAAATGGGGTGTATTGATAGGAGCTCAGCTATTTTGGTGGCTGATGAAATGACTTGGTTGAGACTTGTAAAAATATCCCAGCAGATTCAGGCTTGTAAGGAAAACCTAAAGTCGTCTGAACTTCACACTGGTCCGTCTATAATGAGCAGAAAATATGGCAGTGTGAAAATGACATTATACTCCTGACTGAGAACACTAGGGGGTTCATTTCTGATATGTTCCATGAAGACATTCAGTAGTTTGGGACTCATATCCTAAGTTAACAAGTCTTTGAACAGCTGCAGGGAGGAAATGCATGGAGCCTGACACTATAGTAATGCAAAGGACAGCAAGACAGTTCTACAGTCAGAAGATCTACACTACAGCCTTGCTAAGCTAGCACCTCTGTTATTCCTTTTCCACCAAGGTGGTTCCAGGATCGGTTCTGAGCAGATGCCCAATTTCAGACCAGTTGCTTTATCCACAGCATGGCCCAGAAAAATAGTTCAACTCAGGTATCAACTATTTGCACGACCAGGACCAAGAACTATATAATTAAGTGGCTTTGACGTAGCATACCAGTGCTTTGAGTAATATGCTAAAATACTCAATGATAACATGTTCAACATAAAGTGTACGTTTAGCATGCTAATATTTGCTAATCTGCCACAAAAAACATCTGTAAAATGTCTTTCACATTTTATTATTTAAATTAAATACTTCAAATATCAAAAACTCATTTGGCATTCAGAGTTGCCTCAGAGAGGGTATAACCACAATATAAGTACTTAAGTGTTCCTCTTTTAAAGAGTATTTTCATGTTGTAGCTCTCTGAGGTGAATCACATTCACACTCTGTTTTAGGTTCAGTACTTGGGTAATTACTTGCAACAATGTCAAGAGACAGGATGCCAATTCCATTCTTTTATATAATCTGTCTCTACAAAAACTGCAATACTAATTTAATCCTAAAGCTGATGCTGTTCTGGTTGTTGTGAGACCAAGGATCTCAGTAGCAAACAAACTGGTGTCACCAAAAGGCGCAGACCCAGATTGATTGATTAAGTGATAGCTAAATATATACAAGATTCCACTATTGCCCCGAGCATAACCTACTCAGGGAGGTATGGATTCAGCAAGGCACACTATCGGAGTTCCTGATTCAAAGCTGTATGATCTTGGCTCCATATCTTGTCCAACTGCAGCACACATTTGAGCAGGTTTAGATCTCACTTCATTTACGTTTCCTAAAAGCCGGAGATAAGGTGTCAGATGTGTACATGTAGCAGATAACCTATTAAATCTGAGGAAAAACTGGATGTAACATCTAAACTCTGCTGGTGTGTCAGAGCTGGGTCAAAGCGGAGCCCTGTTCTAAGCGGCTGCCAAACACATTCAAAGTCTCTCTGAGATAAAGGAGCCGTCCCTTTGACATTTTCAGAAATGCCATGTATGACAACCTCTGAAAGCTACAGCAAATTTGTTCCCTCGGCTTCCTGTTCTGAAAAGCCGTTTCCTTTCAAAGACAGCATGAGAGTGACAACCAGAGAGCAGTCTAGACATTTCAGCTTCCCAGTCTTCAGAGTTGTGTTCCTCCTTTTCTCAGTGCTAATTCAGCCGGGGTCACAGTGCTGAGTGTTTGCTTGAGTGCTTCGCTGTGGGATTAGGAGATTCAACAGGCAGACAGCCATTTGAATAATTGTTTTCAAATGTCTTTCTTAATATCAAGATCCCATTACTTACTATTCCGCACACTCCCCGGTGATGAGCACCGGGACTTAAGTTTGTGTGTGTGTGCGCCTGTCTAATGGAGGGCACTTATGCAAGACCATAGAGACTCTCTCAGGATGCGAGGTAAATGGAAGCGCAGCGCACAGACACACAGAGCCCTTGATGTGGATTGGCTCATTAACGGTGGTGAGACTACACTGCTGCCACCTTGGGATGAAGATAATGGCCTCGCTGTCATCTGTGTGCCAGCACAAAGGTTCGGCTTTCTAAAGGCAGCACAGATACCGTTTTCTATACAAACAACTTATACGTACACGGGTGTTTTAACAAAATGAATGACAATTGTTCAAAGTAATCACGAGCATTTCATCAGTGGCGTGGTGGACCTGGTGTATACTGAAGCATTAGACAATGAAGACATTAGACTGAAAATCAATATCTGTCATATGTGAGTAGTGTGTTTCTTTGGCCTGCTTTGACAGTAATACAGCAATCGCCTTAACACAGTTCTCTTCATGCTTTGTCATGATATACAATTAAGATGATGGTAGAAAAACCACAAAATGGCAACAATTCAGAATGTGCAATCGATTACGCCTTACCCCCAGGTAATCTGATTACAGCAAGCCAGTACTGACTCAATTAATGCTGAGCAGATTTTTCATCACGGCAATATCACGTCTGTACAATGCAGCAGCAGTTGTTTTGTCAACAGAATCACAGAAAAACAACAGACCCCGTTTTTCAGGGTGCCAGCATTGTTCCATTCCCACACTTTTCTCCAAGGTAGGATAGGGATTAAGACAAGTACACACCGTCAGACAAACAAGTAGCAATCACTTAACCACTGGATTATTTAGTACACCTGCTTCTTTTCCTCTGCCCCCAATCTTCCTTCCCGTCGTCTTTCTACCTACTTCCCTCTCCCAAGGCGGAGGCGGTCGCTAAGCAACGCGCACAACACAACAGTGCGGCTCTCCAACTTGGCTCTGTGCTCGATGTGCCCCTGTGGTTCCAGACAATCAAATACATGAGAGTGTGTGTGTGTGTGTGCATTCATTCGGTATGCGTATGTGGAAAAGTGAAAGCTATGAATAGTTTCCATCTCATGAGCTAAAGCCAATAGTGCCTTCAGCTTTGAAGAGCTGCCTCTTGACTCGAGTATAACATCATCTTGCAGTCATCGGGGATTTATTACAAGGCATCCAACTCTGAACTGCCTTAAACAGAAAGGACAGAAAGGAATAAGACCGTGATATGTGAAGGGATATGCTTTTAATTCACTGCAGCTTCAATAAAAACACCAGAAAGCCACCTGTCGCACATCAAGGCCTACATGGTTCTTGGTAGAGCAAATCTGTAGTACAGCGTCATATGAGCTACACAATCGCAGCTTCTATTTATTGGCAACACATCTGAGTCCAAGAAATGAAGCCTGGATCAGCAGAGGCTTCACAATGGATAGATTCCTCAGTGTATACAGATACAAGGCTTTGGTTGTAGCATGCTGTGCTTCCTCTGATCTACCTGCAAAGAAACCCTAAAACAAAGCACACCCCGGTAATGGCGACATAAGCATTCATCAAATCACTGCGGTACATTTTTGATGCGATCATACAAACACTGTTCTGTGCTACCACATCACCATACACACAGGTACAAATGAGCCAGATCTGTAGAAAAATAATAGACATCACTCCACGTTTACCCACTACTAAAAAGACGTTCACAGATTTGTATGAGGTTACAGTAAACCAGCTAGCTGCTTACAGAGGAATACATTCGAGAAACTAGAGTGATCATCACGGCTTTACAAAAATATACATTTGTGGGCATGCACAGAGCGACACAACACCCCGGTAGTTTAAAAAAGAAGGTAAAAACGGGAGATTCCGTCAGGTTACAAAAGCAAAAGCTCAGGAACAAATGGCACTTACTGTAACTTTAGCGGTATAGGAATCTCCGGGGCAGCATTACAGCCCCACACGTAAACAAACACTCCCACAGACACGACTCAGATCGCAGAGGCCATCAGTAGACAGACTAGGCTGCTTCACGACACTCAAGGCCTCCAATTCAACCAAATTCAGGAAGCATGTCGGACATAAATTTCAATAAAAGGCTAGATATATTTCACCTTGGCTGGAGGAGAACAGAAACAGAAGTTCTCCTAAAAATGTAATCACAAAATTGAGTATCCACATCTTGTCTGAGTAAAAGAAAACCCTGCTTTTAGCATTCACCAGATTCTGCATTTCTTATTTTCACAATAATTTAAACAGCGACCCTGTAAATGTGATGTGCGATGTTTAATAATTTCAGAGTCCTGAGTCAATGTTGTTAATTTGGAGGTGATATTTTAAGAATGTCAGATATGTTGTGGGACTTTAAATGTTGAAAATTCTCCCACCTCAGGACTTCAGGTCGCAAAATTACTGACCCATAATCATCAATATTGATCGTTCCCAAAATAAATATCCCATGGCAATGTGGAACTCAATTGAGTAGCTTCAGGCGTCCAGCACCTCTGTACTGGGCTCTTGGCTTCCCTCGACGGCGGGGGCCAGGGGTCCGGCCCACCACAGAGACAGAGCGTTGTCTTGTCGGATCTCCTGAGGCGACATCACAGCCTCCCCTCCCTCGCCCTCAGAGTCACCATCACTCTCGCCGGGCGACGGGAACTGCCGCTGCCCACTGGATGTAGCCAACAGTGGCATGAAGGGATGAATACTGCGGGAGAGAAAGGAAATCAAGAATGTGAGGAAATGAAAATGATGGCGATTCAAAAAGAAGTCCGATGACCGGTATTTTGCGCTGCGGTGCTGGGGATTCTATACAAAATTATAGCCGATTCACAACCGTGATGCACAAGTTCTAGTTCATCAGCTGCTTAAATCTCCTCCCCGCAGAATTGTCGTTTTCAGAAGTGCACACAGCAGCTGTGGTTATGCTCTGTGTTCTCACGAAGCAGCAACACCTCTGTGTAACAGTAGAAGTCGGAAATTGAAATCCTTTTCTTTTATCTAAAGTAGGCTTGGATGATTTGTTTGTATTTCCTATGCTTTGGTGAGAATGACAGTGGGAAAAAAACAAGACAACCCAGCAGAACAATAGGGAATACAAAAAGAAACTGAACATGAATGAGCGACCTTTAACCTCTCTGCTGTCCTCGTGTACCGAAGGATTGTTAAGATTGGTAAGATTTTAGGACGATTGAGAAGTTCCCACCTTCTACTTTTCCTATTCATTTTAAACAAAACCTTTTGTGAAATCAAAGCTTCTGATCTTTTGTTTTTAGCCCTTTTTCTTCAATGAACGTTAATTATGATAAACAAAACAAATCCAATATAAGGAAAAAAGTCATTATAAATCAGAACAGGTCATGAAAGATGTACTTATTTATCCCAACATATGTCAGAGTATCTAAAAAGAAAAGAGAAACATTCTCTTTGAATCACAAAATAATGGCTTATTATCTAAAAACGAAGACTTAGTATCTCAGTTTGATGGGAACCTTCATGAGTTGTTATTTTAAAATACTTTTTTTAAATTAAGGTTCTCATAATGACATTTAGGATCTTTCATTTATTTTTCATCACAAAGTTAAGTTTTGATTTAAAAGTAAAACCTCCATAGATCTGTTGAGGAGTCAGTTTTAATCTGATGTTATCCGTTCTATCTTTACTGAACCCGAATCCGTGATGTTCTGTTCCCATCAGCGGAGGGAACAGGTTAGAATTGTTTAGTGACCATACCTCATGCCGTTGGTGCAGTCCCAATGGGCGTTGAACCTGAGCTGAGGTTGCAGTAGCTCCTCGTCTCCATCAGGAGGAGCTGTCAGGGTGTCCCAAACCGACACCACCCCCCCTGTGTCGCCGCTCAGCAGGTACCTGCCAGACCTGCTCAGAAACAAACAACAACACATATAAGGTCACAAATCAGCAAAAAGATAAGCATTTAAACAGCCATGTGAGTGTTTAACCAAAAAGTCTGTCTAAATTAAGAGAAGTAGGAAAGAAGGAGTGACAGTTTGCTCATTTACATTAGAGTAAAATGTAAAAGTACTTACGGGTCCAGATCAAAGTAGATGCGTTGGTTCGTGGCTACGTTTCTCTTCAGTGAAAACAAAACCTTGCCTGGATCTCTTAGGTCCCAGCACAGGATTTCTGGATCCTACACACACATATACACACACATAGTTCACAAGAGCTTATTGTCTGACCACAGGTAGGTATCACAGTCAATGTTTGTGATCAACAAAGTTTAAACAAGGAATTAAGCTAGCTTGATGTAAACTTGAAAGAATGGCGTGGAGACGTTCAACGTATCAGCTGGGTAAACATGCAAATATAGGTTGTTGACATAGTAGCCATATTGAAAACTTAACAACCAGCAGCCCTAACAACACATTTCTACTTTATGCCGGTTCCAAATAGACCTTCAGAGCACAGACGAAGTGTACTCTTGACCCCATCGTTAAATTGCAGATCAATTAACTGGCAGGGGGACCTGCATGCTACAGACTAACTGTGTAGACTCTGGAATGCTTAACATGTGTATATCTAATCCGAACAAGACTCCATACGGTAACAGGAGTGAATGGGGGGCATTGAAGCACACAGAGGTTAATGGCTACGAGGTATATACATTAGTTTGTAAATAGAATACTTAGGGCAGACTCCAGACAGTCCAGACACTTTCTAAAAGCAGAGGAAAATAAAACTAATTTAGAAAGTCTAATGGGTGCAAATTGAAGCACCTGCGATGGCAAACTGCTGCAGCACCCTTGTGGAACAGTGAATAATTCAGTCTTTGGGGAAATGCAATAATACATCTGAACAATTAAAGGCAGACTAATGCAATCAAGACAGAAAAGTAGCAGAAAAAGATGGTGTTCAAAAGCTCTGACGATGCCTTGTGATTCACTTTATCTGCCATTTGTTACCTACTTCACACACAAAGCCTCGAGATGGTGCGTGTATGAAGCATGAATACCCAGAGGTCCATTGTCTGCAAGTGTGTGTTCACCTTTCGCCCTCCGGTGTACAGGTAGTTGCCGTTGGGGGAGAAGAGCAGATGGGTGAGGCCTCCGTGGTGGCGGGTGGGCAGCTGGGCCAGCAGGGTGCCGTCTTGGCAGGAGTAGAGGCCAGCGCAGCGGGAGTAAGAGCCGCAGGCGTAGACAGACTGACAGGGGCTGAAGCCGAAGCATGAAATGATGCCACTTTGGCCCTGCTTCTTCACTGCAGTAAAGACAACAGAGTGGCATTTGACAGAGGTTTGGAAAAGGAAAAGGGGTTCACAAGATACAAGTCGCAATCACTTCTACTCAAAGTCTCATTTTGCCATTTCCAACCTTACGTTTCACACAACGCGCATATTTTAGGGCTTGTAGGCAGATTGTAAAAGCCTGATTCCCTGAAACCTTAAGCCATGCGCAGTTAATGACGCTAGCACAACAGGTTATTGGCGTGCGACAACAACAACAACAACAACAGCAACGCGAGAGTTGCGTACAAGATGTCCACAACGTGTCTGTGTTTGTTCACAGTTTTCTGCCTAAAGAGCACACATTCTGCTCACCATCAGGTTCATATTTGTGTTTTGTGCCTCTACTGTGACGTCTCCCCCCTCTGCCTGAATCAAAGAGAGCAGTGTGCTCTGATTGGTTAGCTGGCTGGCTCGGTTG
Organism: Eleginops maclovinus; assembly: GCF_036324505.1. NCBI lineage: Eukaryota > Metazoa > Chordata > Actinopteri > Perciformes > Eleginopidae > Eleginops > Eleginops maclovinus. The sequence goes on from NC_086362.1 coordinate 10,623,795, forward strand.
TGATTGATCGACAGCTCAGATGTGTCAAAAATGTCTCACTTAGCATAGCAAGTACAACCTGTTGGGAACTAGCCAATAAAAGCGTGAGTGTCACATCGTGATGTCACCGTGTTATGGCACTTATGGATTTTGGCCTTTGCCGACCATTTACATGCACAAAAACCTATATAACACACTACAGCGAAGGGAAAACCTCCGAAAGCTAAAGTATTGCCTCTTAATTGCACTACATAAACGTAAGGATGCTTCAATGTATACAGCCCCGGAAAAAATGAAGAGACCTCTTCAGCATTATCAGTTTCTCATGTTTTATTTTTTATAGGCATGTCTTTTGAGTTAAATGACTTTTAAAAATTGTATTCTATAAACTACTGGCTGCCATACATGTAGAGATAAAGATTTAAGAAAAAAATTGGAGTGGTCTTAATTTTGCCCTTGTGAAACTAATTGAAACACTAGCATAAGGGAAGCTTCAATTTCATAGCCGATTGTGACTAGCTGTCCTGGGGGGGATTATAATGTCATACTTCAGCATGTTAGCTACAATACAGACAGCCTCTGGTTCACTGTATTTCAGTATGTTACAAAGCCTGCCATCGGAGGAAGGTTGGTTGAAGTGTTTGACAGAGATTCAGAATTCATCACAATAAACATGTGGTTTCCTTTACTTTTAGGCACAGAACAAAAACGGTCCTTGTTAATTTGTTCGAGGAGACGTCAGACTATCATATGAGACAGCCGGGTAGAAGCTTTTCAAAATAAGAAATCCACATTATCCTGTTCACATTGTCCTTGCTTACTAATTGTTTTTCTTGTGGGATTGATTTTCTTCAAACATTGCTTTTGAGCACAATTCTTTTAGAGTTAGTGCCCTTGAACAACATCACAGTTTTGAAAGTCTTCCCTGCTCTCAAAAATGAATACATATAATTTATCATTTGTTATAATTAAGATTAAGATCTTTGCAATTTAGAGTTGAGGATGATTTGTAGTTTATAAGCTGAATAGAATAACTGTGCCAGAGCAGTGGATAACTGACCTACGGTGGGCCGCTCCTCACAGTCTCTCCCTGGTCGATCGGTGTAGAAGACCCTGACGGTTTTGTCGAAGCCGCAGTAGAGCTGCGATCCGTCCGGCGAGAAGCAGAGGGAGTGGGCCGCCGTCAGTTCGTCCAGGTGATTGTAGGGTCGGAAACTGGCTCGCACCTGCCCGTAAAATGCATCCCACAGGTGGACTGGGTTGTCGCGGCTACTGCTGGCTAGACTGTCGACAAAGAGAGAGAGGTCAGACAATGAGAAAGTGTAGCAGGCAGGCAATAGGAGGCGAGTGATGCAAGAACATATTACATGAGCAGTGAAATAATATCCTGAGTACTTAAAAGTGGATAAAGTCGTAGTTGAATATCAGAGGATGCAGATCTGACTGAAATGTAACAGGCTGCCGAGATTCTTTTGGAATATACATTATGTATGACCAAGAAATGTCTTGTTAGATACATTTCCTTGTTTCTAACCTCTACCTGAATGTATCAACGCATCAAAACAAACATTGTGCACCGCCTCATTATGGAGACAAGACCGCAGCACGCACTCCTATTGATTAAAGTCAGGGCCAAAGACTGAGCCATGCCTTTTTAACTCTAATTACTGGGCGCTATACAAATGGCAAAAACATCACTGCGGCTCAATTAGACAAAGGAAATTAGCCCCTGCCGCTGCTGCCGTGTTCTGTTACGGCCCCTCTGAGCCGCAGCTTTATTCCGCAGACGGGAAATGCCCAATTATAATGCTAGACCGCTGCTAGCTTGGAGCAATGCCTAGAACTCAGTGCAACTTAACCCAGCCATAACGGGGGCCCTTATTCCCTCTCTACAGGAGGGGGCATCAACAACACACAGCTTTTGGCAGACAGAAGTTCAAGGAGCTCAGGGGGAGGAAAGAGAAACAAAAAAGGGAGATGTGAGACGAGGGGGGAGACAGACAGAAAAGGCCATAGAGTAAAAGCCGTAAATGTGTTCAATAATCACAACGTTTCATCTTTAACAATCTACCCTGAGCTTGTCCGACCACCTGTGCCCTGCAGGAGCCGCCCTGCCATGTGTGGCATAGATCAGAAGAAGATGAAGAATATTTGCTGTCAGCTCCTGCTGGCATCCTCCTCCTCATGACGGACAGGTCTTTGCACGCTTTGGCAGACACACACAGGCCTTTTCACTGTCCACATGAGACGTTTGTTTATCATTGTGCTGTTTACACAACTCTCATCTTTGCTAGATAGCTCATGAGCCCCCCCTTCCCCCTGCCTGGCTGTCTGGTCCTTTAGGGGCTTGGTGCCAATGCTAGGCTTTGATCAGAGGATCTTTAAAGGGTTAGGGTTGGTAAGTGGAGGATGATGGGAGCCAGGAGGGGAGGAGAGGTATACACGTTGGCAGCTTGACCTCAGCCTGTTAGCGCAGCAGTGCTTCCCGCTTATTGTAAATTTACTTTGCAAGGCAAACAATTAAGCAGAATAAAAAAGGTGATAATATCTTTGACCAAATCCCTTTGGGCTTTGCATGGGAATTAACTAGAGGTGGACCAATAGTACTTAGATCTTGTACTTTAGTAAAAGTAGAAATACTAGTGTAGGAATACTCTGTTACAAGTACAATTCCTGTATTCAAAATGTTACTCGAGTAAAAGTACAAAAGTATTTGCATCAAAAATATACACAAGTACCAAAAGTGAAAGGACTAGCTCTGCAGATTGGCCCATTTCAGAATAATACATCATATGCTGTCATTATAATCATTGATATTTTAATGTGTTTATCAAGCTGGAACACATTTTAATTATTATATTTACTGCAGGGTAGCATGTGAATTTAATCCAGGTGGGACTAAAGTCTGATTGAAGTGTCATATTTGTTATCATTAATCCATATCTGCAAAGTAACTAAAGGTAATACGTAAATGATGAAGAGTAAAAATACACTATTTACCTCTGATTTGTGGTGGAGTATAATAGCATGTGCGCATAAAATGGAAATACTCTTTTGTACATAAGCACAGTAAAAACAGTGATGTCGATAATACCCTGCTAGAGCCAGCACAGACGCAGCTAAAAAAAAAACAGACATGACATGAAAACAGAAGCCCAAAGTCAGGGAATCAGGAGGCCCTTTTAGGTGTCTGTTCCCCGGGAGGGCTGTTAGAGGGATGAATCGCACGGAAAAGCGCTGTGGGCCTCAAACAGCCGAGCGCATTGCAGCGGAGGCAGAGGCAGACTAGACGAAGGCCAACTCTTCACTCATAATGAGAGACATCAGAAAGCTTTTACAGCCACATCCACACTGGCAGCCGGCTCCCACAACGAGTGCAAATACCGAGGGGATGAAAGTATGAGTCACAGGCATACAATGATATCCTCTGTGCAGTCTATTACACCAGAGTCTTCAGTGTCCAACACTAACCATCCAAGATCTAGATAAAAAAACACCAATCAGCCACTGACACCAGCCTCCACAAACAACACAGTACTTTTCTGTTTATACATCCTTCATCATGTGGCAGGCTGACCTTCAAAGTGAACTTTAAATGTCTCATCTATCCAGCTGTTAAGAGCTGAGGCTCAGCGCAGGGCCTGGCAAAGATCAAGTCCAACTCACAAGCATGTGTCCGCGTCCAGAGAGTTCATCTTGGGGTACCAGCAGTAGTCGTAGATGGTGTCGCCCTCTGCCATCCTCAGCACTGGGCTCTGCCGCACAATTAAACAAAGAAAGGAGTCAGGAGGGTAAAGACTTCGAGACAAAGTACAGATACATTCCAAAGACCGATGGGATCAATCTGTTCTAATGCTGACTGAACAGGTGGTTACAATGTCACAGAGTTTTGTCACGTAGTTAAATGAAAAATCAGATCAGGCACCATTTCAGAAATAGAGCTCAATTTTCTACCCTTTTCACAAGCGCTGAGGCATTTCTGTAATAGGAGGAAAATGGATTATATTTCAATTATTTTTGTTCAGTGATCCCGATCCTGCAGCCTGTAATACAATTAAGAGATTGGCTCGCTACTTGATACCTCCCGAAACCTAAAAGGACCGAAAGTCTATTCTATTCTCGTTGTTAAATCTCAAGCTGCTGCATTAAATTGAATTACATGCTCGTGCTTAGTGGATTGATACACACATACACACAAACAATAACATACTGACAGTCTTTATAGGAAAAGGTCAGACAACACAAGACACGATGACCTTTTCTTGACAGGAAATACATCAAAAAATGAAAAAAACATTATTACATTAAAAGATGGGCTGCAGCAATCAGACCACAAACGTTACGTCCACTTTAATGTGTTCCGCAAAAATGATTATTAGGACAGATCAAAACTACATAGCCCTCTCCATGTTATTAGTGAATTAAATGAACTTCTTCCATCTTCAACACTGAAATTTGGTGAACCCCTGTTGGTAAACGTTCTATGTGCTCACCATCTCAGGAAGCAGGTCCCAGTTGTAGCTGTAGACCTCTGGAGGGAGGTTGTACACACGGAGCACATTGTCTGCACTGTTGGTCAGGATACAGGAACCATCAGGGGCCCTAGTTAAGGAAAGGAGGGAGAATGAGAAAAATATGATGATGTATCAACAGCAGTGAACTAAGAACATTTCAACAGATTGGTTCTATGCCACTGTATGCATTTATAGTACATAAGAGTACTACTAAGTTCTGTCTGCACTGCTGTATCCAGAATGGACTGAGAATGACAAAGAGTAAAAGCCCTTTTCCTTGCTTCATTTGCAAAGAAAGAATATGATTGCAGTTAACCATGGCATCAGTATGTGTCTTTCATTTCTGATAAGGCCTGGACAAGTATAATGGTCTTACATTTTTTATGGTAATCTTTCAAATGATGACTCACAAAAGGTGGACGCAACAAACTCAACCTTCTCCTCCACATGGTGTATTTTAATATGATAAAGGGTTACCATTTGCAGCCTTTGAGGTAATTCTCTGGGAGGTTGGAGTACTCGGTGCAGGAACCAGTCAGCATCTGGGGAGTCTGGGTAAAATCTAGGCCAATGCTGGAAGCAAGATAGAAAGAACGCCAAGTCTTGGGTTAATGAGTTTAAAAGACAGTCACAGGGAATTTCACACAAAAACACCCTTTATTACTAATGCCAAGGGCATAATGTTACCAGAATAAATGAAACAACAACATTTACTTGTAAATTGTGCTAAGAACTAGTTTAATTAGGTGCAATAAATGTCCTAGCCTGGAACAAACTGTTGCTGCAAACCACAATGTCAACTTGCACAAAGCTCAACAGTTAGGTTAGACACATTAAATTACATTATACAACTCTACAGGTTAAATCCATTATTAGTCATCACATGCGTGTTCTCCAAACGTCGCTGTTGTGATTGACCGTGTGCAATTACTCAACTCAAAATCACAGCTAACATGAAATGCTGCAATTGTGTAAATGTATCTAAATAGTTTGATTACTTCACGTCCATCACATTACTTTTTTACAATTCAATGCTTGGCTTTGGCTGAGGAAAATGAAAACAGAGTGTAGTTGTTTTAAATTAACAGTGGGTTTTGGTTTCTTCAGTTTTCTTTATTTGAAGACACATATAATTAATAAGTCTCCATATTTTAAGCATGGTTGATCAAATCAACGTAGCTAAAACCTGGATTTATTTTACTTTCCTATATTTTATACACAGTTAAAATAGCATATCATATGTAATGTAGGATTACTGGGTGTCTTCATTACTGCATGTACTGAAGAGCAGCAGTGCTCTCTTCCTGGTGAATAGAAGCTACAAGTGTTTCAAATAATAAAAAGAACAGGGAAGTTATTTGGTGAAGACATGTCAGTACCTTTAATTTATACACAGAAGGTGGGGAAGAAATAAGCCACGATTGGGATAGTGATAGGCAAAACTTTCAAAGAATCTGATCAAGAAACACTGGCAGTAATTCCACTTATTGCACTATTATATTTTAGACCCTGCAGCACATACTCAAAACCATCTCTCTCTATTTCCAAAACACATGTTTAATTCATGTTCATCTCCACCTCCCATAACCCCACATGATGGTGTGTGTTTTATATTTACCCCCAGTTATGTGGAAGCAGGGGTTAAAAATAAACCTTCCCTTACCGCTGTACTTCACTGGGGCAGTCTGCAGAGCTGTCACCATTTTGGCCCTCTTCTGTTTTTGCCTCTCCTTCTGTGGGTGTGTCGTGGCATCCATCTCCATTCTGATGCCATTCTTCTTCACCTTCTCCGCTGACGGACACCTCTTCCCCTGCTTGACCTTCCTCAACACGTTGTTTTGGTTCTCCTGTTCCTAGTATCAAAGAGTAAAAGTGTGCAGGTTAGTTCAATAACCTGCAAACAAAAATCCTGAATCATAATCACTGACTCACTCCCAAAATGTTATCTGAATGAATAAAGGTTTCTCCCTTTCTTATATGTAATTTGAAACATGCAGCTGCAAATACTCTACTTTGTGCTGGTGGTGCTGGGTCTTCCTGCAGGTCAGATGGTGTTTCTCCAAACATCTCAACAGGCTTTGCGACCTGCTCTAGTCCCTGTTCCTCCTCGCTCATTCTGGGACGTTTGGCAGGCAAAATGGACCCTTCATCTGTGGTCGCCCCCACCTCGAAGCTATCCCCTTCAGGCAAAGGTGGTGCCTGATGAGGGGGCTCATTATCCCCTTCTCCGTCCTGCCCTGCTCCTGTCGCACCTCCACCTTCCCCACCTCCAGCTGTTTCAGACATCTCTCTTTGTTGATATTTTTCTCCTGTCAAGTCCTGTACCTGGCGTCCAATTGCGTTTTGTCCCGTGTTTGGCTGTCAGACGTGGGTAAGGTGAGTGCTACTAGGATAATGCTTCTTCTTGCAGTGTCGGTGTTTGAGTCTGCTGGGGGTCGAGGACATCACAGCACTCGCTAGCCTAGAAAACAGTGAGGAGGGTCAAATATGAAGCAAAGTTGAGGCCAGTAAAGTAAATCAAGACAATGGAACACACGTGTTAAAGTAATTAAAGAATATATGTGCACCTTCAAAACCCTAAACACATTAACCGAGGTGAATAAAACGTTCTTGTTAAAGGAATAAACAACTGGCTCAAAACCGATGGTGCAAACACCTGTGACAGGACATGCCACTCCAAACAAAGGGTCTTACACGTTTTACCCTTCGCATGGACTACTGCCTTTAATGATGCTGACAATGAGTCAGAATGTACAATGTTCCTCTAGCCTTCAACAGCCACAACAGAAACGACAACCACCTCACGTTAGCTTGTTAGCATGTAGCCTATGCGAGCAGTCCGATGCTACCTACCTGTGTTGAGGCTTGCCCGGCCTTTTGTTTTGCCTGCAATTCGGCTTTAAACACTTTTCCCTCGACGGCGTCAGAGTTTCACCCAACGCCGGTGTGTGTGCATAAAACGCAGCAATATGTGACGTCGTTCTACCTGGAGTCTTTTGTTTCTTCACCAGTTCATTGACAGAAGTTGTAAACACTGGGCCGCCATGTGTTTCAAACTATCGCGATAGTTGCGCTGATGACGCTGTCGCACTCCTTTGAATTCATAGGAGCAGATCTCATGTATGCATGCATGATGTTCACACTCCATATTTTAGTACAAACACAAAAAACACAAGTCAGTGACTGCTAATTGCTATTTATTTACTATTTATTTTGTTCTGCAAACAAACAAAAGCCAAACTATTTACACATCTTTCAGTTGTTCTTCTCCAAAACAGTTTTATCACATTATGCTGTTATCGCAACAACATTCAAAGACTTGTTATTCAAGGAGCTGAGCTGACTGGGCAATAACTTTTAAACATATATATTTGAAATCAATATTGTTAGACCTTCTGTTACCATAGCAAAACTGAACCAGGTTTCTTACCAATTTAAGTGGACAGGAAGTGACAGCATCTCTTTTAAAGGCTGCAATTAAATATGATGGGCTTTTGGATGAAACCATATCGCAGTTTACCTAATCATAAAAGCACCCGTGGGGCAGTAAAATAAACTGCAAACAACTTTGTTTTACTGTATTAACACCACCACCACATCAGCATTTAAAAATATCAAACATAGATATTTTTTTGTCACTCAAATAAGCGACTTGATAGTATAAAGTCAATGTTTAGTTTTGGCAACTGATAAAGACAACATTGAACTTCGTAGTTAGCTTACAGGTAACGATACACCAGAATCTCAGCTAAACAGATGTACAAGTATATTACATATTCAACCTCAGTTGCCAATTGGAATAAAAACTGCATATTGTTTAGTTGTCAATGATACAAAAAGCAACTAGTTGTCTAAAAGCATTAATCTCTCAAATCCAATTAAATATACGCAACAGGAACAAGACGCTTTCCAAATAACTTACTTTCGGATAATACACAACTGATTGGTTGATTGGTTCTTATCTATTCAGTGCATTCAGATGGTCAGCAGCACTACAAAACAACTGCAATCATGGACAAACTGTTATGCACTTCAAGGTTCAGCGTCAAAACCCACAAATACTACAAATCATGCAAACATGCTTCTCACAAGACTGATTCGACATCTTATAACTGTAAAAAGTATCTAGTTGCTTCCAAAAGGTTAGTCACCCGGAGTGTATAAAAATAGTAACCAAAAGCCCAAACTTGGAAGACCTGTCACTGGTTCAGTTTTGCCTCGAGCAGTATATCTAACAATATGTCAAACACAGTAATAAGTCTGTGTTTTAAGCCAATTCCTTGTATCCCCCCGTCAGCTCAGCTCCATACAGTACAGACTTCAGCCCTTTATTAAGCCTGCACTTTTTTTTTGTTGCAATTATCCAACAGGAAATGTGAATAAATCCACTCTAAACTTTAAGGAAACCAAAAGGGCAACAGAAGCTAACCACCAGCAAAGTCAGATTAAATCAAAGACTGCTTGCTCTTTTTGTAGCCAACAGTCTCTTTCATGGTGATCAGATGCCTCAAATTAATACAGAACACTGTCCTGTCAACAAACACAAAACTTTTTAAAGCTCCTTTCTCTCTTCAACTTTAGAGGACAGTTAAAGGAGGCGGTTTCCAACTTAAATTCACCTTTTAGAGAACATTTTCAGTTAGCCGTTCAGAGCTGAACTATACAATTTAAGGCATGTTGAACAGAGAAATAACGCAAAACCACTATGGGAGAAAAATCAAAACACAAACTTTTACATTATTTACAAAGCTCAGCGATTATATTGAGCAATGATTTGTGTGTGTGTGTGTTATCTAATGTCGGTGTAGCCCTGTTGTGTGTGTGTGTGTGGTTCCAGAGGAGAGCCACCATGTGTTGCTGTTGCATGTGTGCATGTAGTGTGTCCACAACTAGAATCTATGTGACATGTAGCTACTTGTTTGTGTTATGTTTCAAAGTTTTATTTTTTTGTACAATTCTTTCAGTTCCACAGCTGCTTGGATTTCTGGTGGCTTTGATGTAATCCAGACACGTCCGTCGAAACCCAACCCAGCTGAGTCTTCTGTCCCGCCACTTAGAAGACCTCCACGCGACCGCCTGAGAGCTTCAGGCTGAGGTGGGGTGATGACATCTGGGCAATACGTGCCTCTTTATCCTCTTCCTCCATGGGAGATCAAGTCCCGACCCTAGCACTTCCAACACAGATGGGATCCACAGTTGATAAGCCTGTTCATCTTGTAACTGTCCAACTGATAATGCCAGCTTGCCGAGTCCGAGGTCAAGACAGAAAAGTTTCTTAGGGTTTAAGTTCAAGGGTTTAGGGTTTACTGGTTCATGGGTTGGCTGTAGATTAGATCCTCCTTGCAGAGGGCAGCAAATAAAGCACAGCCAGACTCCTGAGAAGAAGGAAAAAGAGCACAAGACCATTATCAACACAGTTTAAAAGTGACTTCAACCAGGAGTAAATGGATCAAATACAAAGACTGTCTTACCATTGCCAAATATTTTTCATCCTGCAGTAACTCCACAGCTCTGGAGTCAGCTATCAGGTTCGGAGAAGATCTTCAAACCCACGTCTGCCTCTTGACTGTGTATGTTGATCAAACACTCTTGGCGGGACTTTCTTGTCGAGACTGCAGCATCCGTTTTGATAAGTAACTCTCAGTCCGTCTCGGAGCCACTTCAGCAAGTCCAACAAACTCAGTCCTTGTTTTTTTGATTTCCCTTCCATCCCCAATTCTTTCAGGGTTATTGGCAGACTAAGGGAAACTCACAGCGAGTCCATCTCAAACGATACTCAAAAAGATTGGTTTTCTTGAAGAACATTCACTCCATATAGTCAACGTCTCATGAATTATCCTTCATCCATTTGCAAAGTTTCTTTCTTCTCCGAAAGATAATACAAAAATATGGTTATATACAGGAGGTGGGAGAAGACGTTCTTCTCGAGTCTCTTATTTCAGTTTGGGAATAAATTTTTTCAGTGACTTTGTCAAAGTCGTAGCAATCCTCCTGTTGTAATTGTGCTCCCATCCCCAAAATGGTACCTCACAGCTTGAATGAACAAAAGTGCATAGGTGAGTTGGTGAGGGCAGGTGAGTGCTTAAGGGAGTTGAGGTGGAGACAAGCGCACTAACCAGGTGTACACATATCGCCTTCTCACTTCCCTCTAGGGTTTTGCAGCCCTGCACTCTACAAACAAAGCCCATCCTTGATTTCCCTCCCTTTCCTCCATGGTGGATCATCAAGTCTCCATGACCATACACGGAGGTCCAGTCGGAGGATCGTGTCCATGTTCTTGTGATACCTGTTGCTCTTCCTCAAAAAAATCCCAACACAACTCAATGTCCATATGGCAGAAGCGCACTTGCAAACCCCACCCGTCTCATGTGGGAACAAAAATAAAAAAATAAACAATTAACAAAAAACTGCACCCACAGATATCCATGTGGTTTGTAAACAACCAAAGCTCCAGTATGGAATAGAAAGAGTCTTTTAATTCTTAGTCACTATTTGTACGACCAGGATTGTAGAGGCAGTGTGTTCAACTGTATCCATCCCCAGTTTTTTTTCTTGTTCTCCACTGTGTAAATAAAAAAAAAAGTTCTCGCTAAACTCTTTGAAGCTTTTTTGTATTTTGTTTCCATTTTTGAAATCTTCTGAGGAAAAAAAAAATAAAAGTCTGGTATCAGCACGGGTTTCTTGTCATTTTTTTGGAATACATTCAATATTTTCTTAAGAAATAATACACACTTCACATGGCGATAATGAAACAAAAATGAAAAACAAATTAAGGAAAAAAATTAGAACACACAACAAAAATAGCAGCCCCAAGTGCTCATTATCTTAGTCCAAATACTTTTTAAACTTTGTATATAATGTATATATTCATATATATTTTTCATTAAAGAAGAAAACTCGTCATTATCAAATTGCAACAACGAATAAGTAACACAATATACTAACATTTTGTGCACCTTTCTGTGCACTTGCACATTAAGATGCTGTTTTTTTTTTTTCAGAGTCAGAATCTCGACACCTTTCATTCACAAGTTCGAGAGCTGACAAAAGGCAACGTGATCACACCCCAGGAAAACAGACTGGACTAACCTTCCGATGGATCACCCCTAGACTGAACTAGAAACATTTACGATATAAACTTACATACTTTACATACACGGTGCTGAGCACTGACACACACCACACTCGCTCTCAAAAAAGAGTTAATGTCTCAATGGCCACGCACCCTATCCAAGTTCTTAGGCACAAATGTGCATTCATACACATACAAAAAAGCACATGTATTCAAAATGAGTACCTGTAATCTTAACTCATTTCTATGAACAGTAAATGAACATGAAAACTCACACATACAAAGTCTCACTCTGATGCACGCACAGTAATGTCCCTCATGATTCGCCCTGTCTGCTAGTCCTCACAGGTCTACAGACGGCTCCCCATGGGGAGGGGCTTAAGGGAAATAAACTAGTGGTGTCATCGTGTGATGAGCGCAAAGCTAACATTTACAAATGTATGCATTTCTATTTCGTCTATCATGGGGATGAAGAGCTGGTGAGAGAAAGGATGTGTTGTGCAATTGCCCTCTCTCTGTGTCTCACTCACTCAACTCTCAAAACACTCTCACATCCCTGTTTGGAGGAGGGACACACAAACGCTCTCCAAATATGAGAATACAAAATTACCTTTTGAACAAAAAAGACAAAAATGGCCTCTTATGTTTCATACATCTTGGTAAGCAACAAAAGAATGAAGAAACAAACATTGTGCAGACTGGTATATTACTGACACAAACCAAGCATCACACACTCAGTCATTCAGACACATTCACAAAAATATTCACTTCTATAACTAACCCCATTTGTTTGATTTTTTTGTTGTTTTTGTTATTTCTTTTTTAGGCAAGTGCAAATCTTCAAGTTTTTTTATAATCCATTTTTCAATAGCTTTACTTTTTATATAAACGTAAAAAAAATGCTAAACAAGAGAAATATCAACAGTGTTTGTCTTTTGAGAAAGGATTTACTCTCTGATAAAGGTTTCAACTAAAGGTCCCCCTGACTTTGAAAACCTAACAGCCCGACCATTCACCCACCGACTGTTTCACCACACCCTTCCAGTTCTGATGCACATGCACGCAGAATGTGTGTATGTTCACACAACGTAGGTGCACCAACTCCCAACACGCACGCACACATTCACACACATGAAAAAAACTATTCAAATCCCATCTCAATAAAGTGCATTAGTTCAGTATAAGGTGCTTAATCTTTTGAGTGCCAGAGGATACCCATCTTCCTTTTTACATCACCCCCCCCTCTCCCCTGCTCAAGTGATCAACTGGTGCAGCAGGGAGCCCTTTTTGTTCTAGCCACAGGGAAGGAGAGAGTGGGAGGCGCAGATCCAGGCGCCTCCACCTTGCACCTCCCCTCACGCTTGCTCCCTTCTAATCCCAACCCTCCCCCCTACCCCCTCCCGGTTCCCCCAGCAGTGCACATTCGTCATCAGGTTTGTCTGATTAAAAGACAGAAGGCCTCAGGTAGCTATTGCTGCTGCGCTGCGTCACATCAGTAATCCTCCACCATCTCCATCTCATTCAGGCTCAGACACTCGCTCACGTTGTGGAATGAGTACCCTGCAGGGGGGGGCAGAGAGTGACAGTAAGATCAGAGGGAAAGGGGGTAAGAAAAGTTGACAGGGGATCAAGATGCAGACATAATTTGATAGGAATGGCTTTTCTGTTGTTGGAAGTTAAATCTAATTGGTCAGTTTCAGAAGAAAACAGACATGCATCACATTTAGTGTTGATATATTGATACGAGTCACCTGTAGAGAGGAGAGAGTGGTCATTAGGAGGTAATATGCTCTTCTGTTCTACATAAACAGAACAATTTAAACAATACAAATACACTTTTTTCCACTAATTTCCACCCATATTATATTTGTTTCAAGACCAATATCAGGACTGCAAAAACGTTCAATATCCTCCGTCTCAAATTAAAAAACACCACCTGTTTCGCTATTACTTTACACCCATTAGAACTTTAGGGTTAGGCCCATTTGAAAACAACTGAACCTACAGTGGTTTGGTCATTAAAAGATTCCAAAAGTGTTATTATCTGTCATAATGATTGAAAACTTTCCCCAATGAAAGTCTTAAATAAAAAGGGACACTAACAACTCATTAAAAGCACGTCATTTAAATGTTGTGAATTTGGCCTTGTTTAAAACAGTTAACGAGTGGGAGTGAAAGAGATTCTGTAAGTTCTCTTTATGGACAGCAGTACTCTAGAGCGGCTACCCGATGACGGTGAAAGCAGCCGTGAAAAGGGTGTGGAGGGTCAGTGATTGAGTCTATTTTTCCCCACTCAAGCGTTGTGAATTGGTGGTTATTTAGAGGGTTTCTTAATATTCTCAATATAAGCAAGGCCATCTGTTTACATGAACTTCACAATACCAGGCAAATCTCCTCCCTGGGTTTCCACTCCAAACCGCTCAAGGGTGCATAAATAACTTCAGACATAAGCCTACCCTAGCAGCCCATCCTACACACCACCTGGTGCAGTACGTCACCAAGAACATGCAACACTTTTTGCTGGTGCTTCAGAAAGCTTGTGGTCTTCCTTTTTTTGGACTCCTTCTAAATCCAGATGATGAAAACCGTTTCCATGTTGGCTTGTTTGTGTATTCACTCTTGATGTACACCTGGTGCTGACAGGAAGTGTTTTGTATGCTCATCTGGGGTCAAGCCATTCAGGGCTAGCTATTTATAGATTCGGAGCGTTTACAGATGAATTAAGCCAAAAGGAAGACATATAAAATGGTGTTTGAGGTCACGTACCTAAGATGCTGGGGTCAGGGTGCAGCATCATGGGCTGTTTCTTCTTCATCTTCCCTCCCTGGTTGTCATAGAGACCAGACTTGCCCATGTGGCTGGCTTGAAACATGGACTGCAGGTTGCTTGGATTCATTCCTCGCATTGAGTCCTAGGAAAAAGGGAAAGAAAAATAAATGTGTGCCTCAAAAGCCCCACGAAGTGATATACATTTTTAAATCAACTATAACAAAAAGCCCTTTCTTGTTATAGCCTTTAGTAACTGCTAGTGTGTTACAAAAACTGTTTTCTGACCTGCAGAGGGAAGTTCATGTTCAATCCAGCCACTTCCTTTGATAACTGGGACACAAAGAGAAAGGAGGAATTTACAATGGTCACAATGAAACCTCAAACTACAAAAGCACATGTTTATTTGATAGTTCAGGGCAGCACTTCCAAGTCCTGTTTTTCTTCTGAATTTGTAATGTATATGCCTGGGCAGCGATTGTTAGGGTTTTGTAGTTCCCTGTTTTAAAAAGAGTTTTGTATTTCAGGCCTACCTGCTGCTGCTGTCTCTGTTGGTTGGCTTTCTGTTTGGCACGTCGCTCCAGAAACTGTTTGGCGAACTCTTTGGCTTCCACTGTGTCCCCTAGGTAGGACCGAATGAACTCCAGCACTGCATAGGGAGACTCCACCTCCTTCAGGTAGGCCACAATTGTGGCAACTTAATAAAGACATAAGGTTGAAATGATTAGAAATGCTAGGACATTTTGAGATCTATTTACATTTAATTCCTAAAATGTTTTGTACCAAGTTCTGGGGGAATTTTGATTACCCTTGACCTAGCTAAATACATGAATCAGCCTACCATCCACTGAGCAGGAGGAGGAGGAGTTGGCAGAGGTGTTGAGAGCATGCAGCATCTGTTCACACCAGGTAGTGAAGCCGTCCTGAGGCTTCATGCCCTGCAGCAGCTTCAGCAGCTTGTCTTCATCCTCAGTCCGCTTCCTACGCATCATGTACTGATCACTGCAGAGGACAAACAATCAGAACTGAAACATGGACACCTATACATTTAATATTACAATGCCATCTGCCACCGAAGTTGTAAAAACAATATTCATCTTTTCTTTATTTGGTTTCCAATACCTGAGTGAGGGGCTGCTGCGGCTGTTCTTCAGGCCCATGTTGTTGTTGCTGTTGCCACGCAGGCTGGATTGGTTCTTCACAGCCTCGTCCCACATGCCCATGCTGCCTGAAGAGCTTCCACTGCTGCTCTTACCCTCCATCCCTCCAGGCCCGCCCCACATGCCAACACCATCCGCCCACTGCCCGCCCATGGAGGAGCTCCCCATCGACATGCCGGAGTGCTGGAAACAGACAAAGAAATCATTTTGAAAAATCTTCTATCAGCATTCTCTCTCTGTCTGTGTGAAACACTTCATTTGAAACTCACCCGCTCTCTCTGCTGCTGGGCTCTCTGCTGCTGCTGCTGCTGCTGCTGCTTCAGGAGCCTCTCTGCCTCCTGCTGCATCTCCAGCAGAGCCAGAGCGGGGGGCTTTCCTGCTTTGGAGAGCCCTGAGGAGGGGGCCCCACTCCAGCCTGAGCTGCCTGCCCCAGGACCCTGCTGCTGGGGGGTCTGCTGCAGCAGCTTCATGATCAGCTCCTGCTGCTGACGACACTGAGAGAGCATAGAGGTCTATAATACCAATGTGTTGCCAGGTGAGCAGCATTACTGTAATGCATGTAAAGCCATTCTCATTGCATTTTACCTTCAAACTGCATCATTAGATGATAAAAAATTATTTTGATCTCCAACTTGTGAAACAACATATGACAGTTATGTTCCAAAAAATCTAATTGTGAACTTTAAAAAGCCAAGCTGGCATAATGACGTTTTTATTTACAAAATAATTGTAATATTCAGTAAATCAGACTGATGAGGGAAATATATTCTTCCTGCAACTCACCTGCTTGCGTCTGAAGAGATCTTCTTCCTCCCTCCTCTTCTGCTGCTGCTGCTGCTGCTCCTCCTGCAGCCTCCTCTTCTCCTCCCTCCTTTTACGCTGCTCCTCCTCCTCACGCTTCGCCCTGAGTTCAGCGTCTCTCCTCTCCTGCTGGAGCTGAAGGGAACACATCAGGAGTCAAACGTTGTAAAATGCATTAACTGAGAAAAGTTAAGCAAAAATAAATGCTGCATCAGAGAAAATCATCCTGTTTACTGTTATTGTGCCGCTAGCATTGATTACAATTTCTCTAGCTAGCGGTTCAAATCAAAGTTTTCCGCTGCTGACAATAAGACGTACTGATCTCATAAAAGATGTATGAAAACCTTGAAATGTAAATGTAGATGAAATCAACATCTTATGACTGAACCCACCTTTTGAAGCTGTTCGAGAGTTGGACCCTGAGTAGAAGGATTCATTGTTATGTCCCAAAGACTGGCCTCACCGCCTACATGGAAACAAAATGGGTTATTTTAGCACAACGAAGTAAAGACTTGTTGATGTTTTGTCGCCATTCAAAGCTGGTCCAAAGCGTACCTGACGGCTGTGAAGCTGAGGTATGCATGTCCCACATGGACCCTGTATCTGGCACTGACATCGACCTGTTCATCGAAGGCATCATACCCTGCTCACTGCACGGACAAAAGAAGCAAAATCAAGACACGGAAAGTCCAAAAGTCAAAAGCCTTCTGTAGGGCAAAAAACTTAAAGACATGTAAAGGAGTAGCTCTAACCATGGATCAACCTACCGATAGAGCTGGATTAGCTGCTGCTGTTGTTGGAGCTGCTGATAGAGAACTGCAGTTGCTGCCAGCTCCTGCTGCTTTTTCAGGCGGTCCTGGTCCAGGTTTCCCTGAAAAAAAGAGAGCGATCACCAGTCAATAAAATGTATAGTATAACTTAATACGCCAAAACAGCCATCTATAAAAAAAATAGACTATAGCTCATCAAGAAGTACTTGGGGGAATTGCCCATTCTTTGTTACAACAGACTTTTCTGTGGCAAGTTGCAAATGGAACAACATGACGCACAGACAGCTGCCACATTGATAGGTAATCAGGGACATGTATGTAGCGTACCTGCCCTGTTCTGCTCCACTCACTTGAAGCTTTCATGCAATATAACTTACACAGGTGGCAACATTATATGGTTTTATGACTGTTGTTTGAATACCACTTCCTCAAGAAGGGCATTCATTCATTAGCAGGAACACAAATTAAATGACATGTCTTAAAATCAAGCAGGGGGGACACTTTCAGAAATCGTTTAAAGTGAATTTGAATAAATTGTTTTTTTTTACCGTAACCTGTCTATCAAGCTTCCCTCTCCTCTGCATCCTCCCCTCCCCATCCTCTACGTTGGCTGAGCTCTGACTCACAGTCCCGGCGGGCCCCCGCGTGGGCTGCGTGCGCTGCGTTGGTGGTGGCTGTCTCACCAGCAGGGGCGGAGGGGAGGGCCCTGGGGCGAAGGGCACGCGGCCCCACATTTTGATGACATCTCCCAGGGGTTGGAAGCCCTCGTCGCAGCCACGCTTCACCAGCAGGGTCATGGTGAAGTAGCCGGCCTGGAACCACTCACACATCTCCACCGTGGTGAAGGGACCTGGCCGTGGGCAGATGGAGAGATGAGTTTAATATGCAAACCCTTGTGCTAATATAGTGGCTCATGTTTACCTTTTTTAAATCAGTTCCAATGTTATTTCTGAATCAATAGTTTATATCTGCATGTACAAGTAAGCATAATAATAAAGCTGAGGTGCAGCTCAGAGGGCTTTAACAACACGGCACACATCACACATTAAAACAGAGAACAAGGAATTCACTTCAGGTCAGACGGTTAAACTTTTTTGCACACATGCCGCAACGACTTAATATAACAATTCAAGGAACACAAGGAGGTAAAAAAAAAAGGTATGATAATAAAAATAAAATAGAATAAATAGCGATCTCTCTGTTAAATAAAGAGATAAGAAAAAAGGAATAAATACAATAAAATATAATAACCTATCAAATAAATGAATCATAATAAAAATAATGATAAATATTTAAGGACCAACCTAGGAAGGTATGTTGCTAATAAAACCATAAAATAAATAATACAATAAGTATTAAGGGTGTAACAGTGTACCCTGGATCTCTCCCTGTGGGTCCTTGTAGAACCACTTCATGGCGGCTTCATGTGACAGCGGCAGCGCGGCGGCTGTGTTCCTGCTCTCCTGCTGCTGCTGCAGAGCCTGGGTGAAGCACTCCTCCTCCAGAGAAGTGTCCTGCAGGGACGCCACCATCTTCTCTGCCTCCTACACACACACACACAAACAAACAAACACGTTATTACACATTCAAATGTTCATTCAGAGAATGTCAAGACTCCCCTTTTTAATATGGCTTCTAAATGTATTGTATTTATGTTTTCAGTCCTGTGTTTTAGTTCATCAAAAGGTCATGTGTTACTCAGTTTATGACCTAGGAAGGGGAGGTTAGTATTGCTCTTATTTTTGGGTTTGGGTTTGTGAAGCACTTTGTGTTACCTTTTGTGTATGAAACATGCTTTATGAATGAAGGATTTTATTTGATTTACATGTTGGTTTTGATTTAGATGGAGATTAAAACGCACACAAACATGTTACGCATTCAAATGTTCATTGAGAGAATGTCAATGCTTTAAGTGCCTACTAAAGATCTCTTTTTTATTTGGCTTTTAAAAGGGTTTTACTTATTCTTGATTTCTTTCAGTTCAGTTTTGGTTTTGGTTTAGATAGGAGTTTTAGGCTCTAAGTTTGGATCAAGTGTAGCATTGATATGCTCCACAACTTGAAACAGTATAGCTACGTCTCACAGATTCAAGGATTAATTCATTTAATCTGGTCACTTTTTACTTCTGTTTTTAGATATGCTGCTATTTGTTTTTTACTATAAATAACGTGTTCCGACTTTATGTATTTTTAAATATGTTAGTCTATTCTTTATACTCTATCTGCCCTATCCTTCTGCTGTCATAATAATGTAAATGTCCCCATTGCAGGACTGATAAAGGAATCAGATTCTGATTAGAGATGAACTGTTCTTTGAAAGTCTTCTCTCTTTTCTAATGATTCAAGCTCTTGTGCTTTCTGTTTCAACTGAGACAGCTGCATGGAATGTGCCTCGTGTTGTTCCTACCTGCTGCAGGTGCTTCATGCCCTCGTCATCCTCAGCGTCCCCTCCAGGTGGAGGGAGGAGAGGAGCAGCAGAGGAAGGAGGTGGAGGAGGCATACGTGAAGAAGGGGGGGCACTGGGGCTCAGCTGGCTCTTGGAGCCCCCTACAGGAGCCATGTCTGATACATAAAACACAAAAACATGAGTAAAACAACGGGCTCTTGGTACGGGACTGATTGCTGTGAACATATTCATGTAATGCATTGCCTCTGGTGACCTATATGTTGTTTGGTGATAATGACTAATGATGTATATCTAACCTAAAATATCAACTTGGCAATATTTCCACACACTTACGGTACGTGACTAAGAGCTTGGCTGAATCCAAGAAGCCAAAAGCTCTACAATTACAGGATAAGACCCTTAACGCTTCAGATCTGATATTCAAGATACAAGTCTGCGTGGGACAAACACTGAGTTTGCCACGGTATACAAACTCATTGCTCAATAAAAAGCTGGACCAATCAGATAATGGTGCCAAAGATCCATACTATAAATTCATACTCAGGTTGGCGTAGTTCCAATTATACCATTAATACATTTCATATCATAACAAACTTTTCATACTATTTTTTTCTCCAAATATGCACTCATAATTCACGTTTCACATGGTTAAACTGCAATACATACATCTCAATTGACATATTTTTGAATAAAAACATGAATCGCCTTCATAATTAGAAAAAGAATAGGTACCTAAGAGAGCTGCTAACTGAATCCATCTGTCTGTTGCTTCTGACGTGAAATAGGGGGTACCTTCACTGGCCGTGCTGCTGGCTTTAACAGGGTGGCTGTTGTTCAACTGAGGATTGTCCATCACTAGGCCTGCATTGCTGGGCCGAGGCTCCACAGATGGGGGGGTACAGTGTTGCAGTGCTGGAGGAGAGGATGAGGGTGAAGCTGGCTTTGTCTCGTCGTCCCCTACAACAGAGCCAGCTTCTTTACTCTCTGTTACGGGAGAGCGGAGGAAAGCGTTAAGTAGGATGCCCCCATCACTAGTTATGAATTCCTCCCTGGCTTGTGAACTACTTTTACATTTGCAAAATCCTCATACAGTGTGGTCCACTCCTGTAAATCTATCAGTCACTGAACGATGCAACAAAAAGCTGGCAGGAAACGACTACATACTCCAAACATTTTTTTTTAAATCATCAAAGAAAATGGGATTTTCCTCACCCTTTTCTTCTTCAGCACTGTGCCTCTCCATGTCAGCATAGCTCTCCTCCTCATCGTCGTCCTCTATCCCCTTAAATTCCTCCTCCAGGATTGTGTCCTTGTCACCCTTCTGACACAAAGGAAGAGACAATTAACAAGTGGAACAAACACTCATTGACACTCAATGAGGGCTGACAATAAAATAAATATCATCCAACAAAACAAGACTTGCCTTTGTTCAAAGAGTACGTTCTTAAGCGTAATTAAACATACACACCTTCAAAGGCATGAAAGCTCCAGAGGAGTCAAACGTGCCCATCTCCCCGTCCTCCTCGTCATTGCACCACTCAGGCAGGCCGTCCCGGTCGTCCTCCAGTCCCTCACTGCCCGCACGCCTGCGGCCACCGCCATGGCCATCGGCGTCCCTGATATCGTAATCAAACTTCCTCCGACGACCCTCACCAGGACCGGTGTGTTCCCGCCAGCCTGCTGAGCGAGGACCACCATCTGACAGAGAAATGGACAACCATCAGTGAGGACTTGGTCTCATAGCCTCCGAAAGAGCAGATGCAGCTCCCTTTTAGCAACACTCCACTCTGTCTGGTAGAAGTCCCTTCACTGCCACTAGATGTCACTCTGCTGTTTCAGCCGAACACATCATCACAGCTGAGCTTTGATGGCATGGAGTAAGTAATACATTATTCTCTTCTGCCATTTTAATAAGTAAATTGTCCTCATGTTGTATTTCAGGTAATCCTAACGCAAGTGTGAACAAAAGGTAACGCTGTGTGATTACAGCGATTTAAAAAGCTACTTCTACACATTTCATTTCTTAAAGCCACAGGCCTTTTACCTCCACATGTGATAAGTTGTCCAACACCAAGTGGCCGTGTATGAATAAAATCGGATCGAGGTTGTGTGGACTGCACATCATGCATTTAAAAAAGAAAATTCCCGATGAGGTCCACCTCGTGATATCATTCATTTTTTAAACAAATGAATTTAAGGTGGTGGTAAAAATCAATTAAAGCATGTTTGTTTTTCATCTTACCATCCCTTCGGACTCCTGCAAGTCTCCAGTTGGTTCCCGGCTCCGCCCCCACCCCCGCCCCTGCCGCCGCTGCCGCCTCCTCCTCCTCCTGCTGCTCCTCCCGGAGGATGCGCCAGTTATCGCTGTCAGCCCTTGTGAAATCCTTCCGTCCTGGAACCACAGGAGCTCCGGGCTCTTCAAAGCCGGGACGCCCGACCTCCCGCCGCAGCGGCTTCTCAAATCTACGCTCACCCCTGAGAAAAGGAAGGGACATTTAGAGGAAAGTCGGTTTCATCTGGGAGTAGTCAAGAAATCAACAAACAGAAACTACTGTTCAGCCTATGCAGATACAATAAGATACCTAGGTAGATTATGCAACATGAGAAAACAGAAATATCAGAGAGGATTATTGAGTTTATTACACTGGATGACAGCTTCTCAGCCTTGAATCAAAATGCCTTTAATCCATGATTTATTTGACCTTCAGCTTGGGCATTTTTCTTACCGGTCATCCCAGCTTTGGCTGCGATGAATCTCTCGGACGCTGCGTCCAAAACCCACCTCCGGTTCTTCAATACTTCTTTGGTAGAATCCCCCCTCACCACGACCTCGCCCTGATAAAATACACAGTGAGCAGAAGGTGTTTCTACTTAATATCCTCATCATCTGAATGAAAGAACTTGTGATAGCTAATACGTCTGTTAAATAAACCTCATACATTTTGTTTTTAACACTTTTAGAAATGTACAAAATGTCCTGTGCTGATATACGATTCGCTTGCATCTCCTTTAAGCTGCAGACAAACGATGAAAGCGACACAGCATCCTTCTTCCAAGTTGTTTCGTTGGCTGTCCTGAACCGGATGGCGAGTGTTTACATTGGCCATTCATAAGTGCAGAGTGCTGTGTGTGTGCACAAGGTGAGTTTGTAAGCCAAGGGGTTTTAGACAGGTGTGGCCAGACAAAAGGAGGACTATTTAGACAGGCCAAGAGGAAGTGTGCTGCTATAAGATGGTGGAAGAAAAAAGGGAAATAAACACTCCAGTGGTTGGCTTGAATAAACTGTTTTACTTTCTCTGGATAACAGCCATTGTAGTTTCAGCCAAGGTTATTTGGGCAGCGTTTCTGTTGCTGTTGGACTCGTATTAGTTTAAGCACAAGTGGTTGTGGAGTCTGTATGCATGCACTTAGGCTGAATCAATGCTCTACTTTATTTGTTGCTCTCTTCTAATGGGTGTCTGGGAGTTTTTTGCCGTTACCTCGACCACCTCGCGCGGCCCCTCGTCCTCGGACCACTCCAGCTGGGGCGACGGCGCCGCCCACCCCTTTTCCCATAAGCCTCAGCACCGC
Source organism: Eleginops maclovinus (assembly GCF_036324505.1). NCBI lineage: Eukaryota > Metazoa > Chordata > Actinopteri > Perciformes > Eleginopidae > Eleginops > Eleginops maclovinus. The sequence goes on from NC_086362.1 coordinate 10,646,833, forward strand.
CACACTGTTCACAGACATGGAGAAGTTCCTCTGCGGAGAGAGAGAGAATGGCAAGCGCAAAAGGCAGGAATGTGAGGAATGCGAGTTTGCAGCTGCATTTGTAAACCAACCGAACTGCTCGCTTTGAACACTCAGATTATATCGCAATGAGATATGACGAGCTGTAACAGTTTGACATTTTCATGTATCAGTGTATTTGTGGAGATGTGTTAAAGGCAGACCTGCTCCTCATCAGTGAGAGGCACCAGTGCCAGTGGCTGCATGGGCTCATCTTGCAGAATAGCAGCAAACTCCTTATCCTGCATGTCCTCGGGGACCTGGAACAACAACCATAGGCACTTAGGAGGACATTACTATCTTTCAAAAGTTTTGGTCTGACTTAGAAAAACCACTGTCTGGTACAGGTTTGGATTTTAGAAGATAGGGAGATAGGGTTTAAAGTCAGCATCATGCTTGTGTTTTAGCACCAATGACTTTGACAACATTTCTTCTTTAGTGATTCGAACGCTCCTGACAGAATCTTCTCCCACTCACCTTGTTGTCTTTGATATAAAGTGCTAACATCTCCTCTCGGCCGTAGCGGTACTCGGCCAGCTTGTACTTTGGCATGGCAGGGGAAGGAGGGGGGGACGTCACACTCCCCCCACTGGACAGTGCACGGAGCCTGCGTGAGAAAAAGTACAGGCATCATGAGGAATATGGATAATGTATTTGTATTTATTTTGTCTGAATCTTCAACATACCATCAAGACTTCTCAGTGTTGCAATTCACACACTTTCAGTATTTCTACAGGAAATTTCTAACTGAACTTTAAGGCTACATATTGGTGCTTTTTAGCGTTTCGGCCTACTGACATACAATGTAGGAAAATCACTTGTAAATAACTTGGTGTAAAGTCCCCTCTTGGCACAGAAAATGTGCAGCTATTGTGCAAGCGGGATATAATTCCTTTTAATCTGTACTGAAGAGAAATATCTAAAAATATTTCCCTAAATACTCTGCAAGCCAACCGTCCTCTCACGCGGGTCCCTCTGAATACACTTTGCTCAACACAGATGATATATTATCTTTTCCAATCTCAAATTTTCATTTTAAAAAGCTATTACTAGCGGGCCAGGTTCCAAGGCCTGCTGCTCAACAATGGCTCCATTCACATGCTTCTACAGAACGTGTCATTGACTCCACATCAAAACCACATGGAACTCTGGGAGGTGTGGGATGCAAGTAAAAAGGAAGGCATCATGAAAGCGCAGTTGCCAGCATGTTGCATTTCAAAGAGGGTAACAATTGTTACAGCTATTAATATGAATAATAAAAATGAGAGCTAAGGAAACATTCCAGTGACAGAAAAAGAAATCTTAGAAATCTTCCACGTTTCATATCTATACGTTCATAATCCTCTCTGGGTCTTATAGAGCAAAGGTCAGTCCAGCAACTGTTACATAAATCAAAATGCAGGGCAGAATGTTTCCACTTCGAAGTCTACCACAATGCCTCACACACACTCGACAACTCTACTGCCAATTAAACCTCAAATGGTCTAAATAATTGTGTAACGCTAACAGGAATTAAAGGACTTGTAAACATGCAGCCACACAGCTGTAAGTGGAGGGCACATGAATCGGCCAGTGCTTAGAGTTATTTAAGAGTTTCGAGGATAAAAGTAGGGCTAGGAGGGCCACTCAGAGGAAAGCAGCTGCAGATGTGTAAAGAGAGAAATATTCTGTGAAGCTGGCACCGAGTCAAGAATGCACACAGCGGTCACAGGCTTTTAGATATTGAGTGCTACCAAACTGAAGACAACACCGCCTCTTAAGCACAACAGAAGCATTCACTGAAGGAGGAGAATCTGACAGACGGGGATGGACGGGACAACAACTCCTACATGTTGGCCCTCTTGAGACCCAACATGTGCTTTTGTGATCCAATCACAAGTGGACAGCTTACTTGAAAATAGGCTGCGACACTTGGACCCATCGATAGTGAGTTAAATAAATATAAAAAAATCACTTTGCAATTGGTGCATCCACCTCTTTCTTTCTATTTCGCTCCCAACACTGACTCTGCACATTCACATCTGTACTCAGAGCTGTCGACTTCCACAGAGCTGATCACAAAAGAAGCATATTAATATCAGGAGTGAACAGGGCCTTTGAATTAAAGTAGAAACTGCTTTCCAACAGTTGCAGATTATAAGAAAGGGAGAAAAAAAAAGTCTTTGAAAGTAGTAACAAGGGTTTTGTCTAAACCGGCTAACGGGGGGCTGCGCCCTCTCTCTTTCGGCGTGGGTCCTCATACTAAAATTGTATGTCGTCAAAAACTGTATAATGACTCCACAAATATGAAAATGGTGTCAAATGGACCGTCAAACGGCAGAGACAGCTTTGGTTTTAACGGAGTTCTGACGTCACCTTGTTGTTTACGTCCGCGGCACCAACTTGTACACAGGCGCCATGTTCTCGCCAGAATTGATACATCTTATATACAAGATCAGCACCCTCATACTATATTTTTCTAGGAAAACCCCTGGTAACTATCAACTACTTTCAACAATTTATTTGCCCTCTATTTTTGGGTTTCTTGTTTTACGAAGTGGAAGAAAGAAGTGGAAAATTTAAAATTTTCTTCGCCCAAGGTTAGGTGCTCAAATAGCTCCTTTTGTCTGAACAACACTCCAAATCCAAAATATATTTTGTTACGCATCATAGGAAACTGAAAAGCTGGACCCAGCTATTATTTGTCATTTTTGCTTGAAAAATGACTCGATCGTCAAAATAATTACAGCAAAGCGTGGCAAAAGTAAAAGGACTCCTAAATTGCTACATGAAAAAAAAGGCGGCCAGATTACTATCCACTATGCATCCACCTCCTGACATTTAATGGACACATACAACAGGGGAATAAAAAAAGGTAGACATGATAATATTTACATCAAGATTTCTTTTAAACACCACATTCAACATTCATTCAATCTTCTTGTCAAAGATCTGTCTAATCGTCACGAGAGCATTTATTTTCTACAGGAGATACCTTCACTTTATTAGTCAGTACTACTTTAATGTAAAGAAATAAGGTTAGTTACCATTCTGGGCCGAAGTTAAGAGTCTCAGCAGTCATATTCCTCACGTCCACACAGAACTGAGTATCTGAGGAGAAAAAAGTTCATGTTTTTTTTCTCATAACAACTGTAAAATCAAAATTAGTAAAAGTGACTCAAGTTTTCTTACCCTGTCCAGATGATCGGAGCAGGCTGGACTGTGCTGGACCAGGCTAGAGCTGGCTGGCTTTATTTAGGCTTAGGTGACTAAAAGGCTGAGTGGTGCTTAAGCTGTGGTCACAGAGCTCCCCAAACACACAGACACAAAGAGAATAGCTGCCAGTTTCAGGTGCTTGAGGAATACCAGGTTATCAGGTCCTACCTAGATAAGGAAGGGGGTTCGACTATAGTTTGGAGTGGAATCTCCTGCTACTCACAGCCGAGAAAAATGGTAGATAAAGAAAAAAACAAACGAAAAGAACCTTGGAAATTAACAATGGAACAAAATAAAACACTCTTGCTAGTAATAATGTTTTCTTTTTTTTTTTTTTTTTACAGCAGTTATAGCTCACATTAAAGTTAAAAATATGAGTCGATTCATCAAAAAAGGTAACGCAGGAACGAAACAACAGCCAAAACACTGAAACAGGCCGCTGGAACAGCTGCCAAGAGCAGACGGGACTCGCACTCCTCTTTTCTTTTCTCTCTCCCTCCGTCCCTTTTTCTCTCTCGCTCCAACTGAAATGTTGATTGACGGAGACCCTCCAGGTGACTCCTTTATTTCCTGTCCTCCTCCCTTAGCACCACTGAAAAGTAAGCAGAGTGGGAAAGGGGGGGGAAGTCAAATGATTTAAAAAACAGATGGAAAGGATAATGTTAGAAGTGTACACTTAATAAATTAGCCGTCGGTGGGATGCACTTTCACAGATTGGCCGCCTGCCTATAATGTGATAGGAAAGGAAGTGTAATTCGATTTCTAGACACACTATTTTCACAGCATGCCCTGGACTTACTGAGAAGGTACTAGCCCGTTTTAATCAATTTATACCAAACACTCCAAGCTGGGAGAAAAACATTGTGGTATTTTGACACTGAATATGTGAAACTAGCTATGTTTTTTTTTACTGTAGTGCTCAATCATGACCCCTTGTTTAGCTGCTCACAGGAGATTTTCCATCCAGAAATCTAGGGAGTATATTTAAGTAACCAGGCTACTTTCAAAAGCATGCAGCTGTTTTAATGTCATGGAAACCACACCAATACCAAGGCAACATGTCCACAGTAAATGCTCATATACAGTCCTTATGATATGAAAAATCCTTTCATTCAAACAACTTCGTTGCATGGTATTTATGATACACAAGTAACGAATAACACCTTCATTTAGTGAAGTTATAAGATACTAAACCCAGTCTCACAGAAGGAAATATACCTGCCTGGCTGTTAGCATTCATAAAAAGTTATGCTTAAAACGTATTTTACTACCCTTTACCATCATAAAGATTGTGTTTTATCACATATGGAGCACTGCATTAAATAACGTTATGTACAACGATCTGAAACTACACATCTCTATTGCTTATACTGTACACATAATCCCGTTTTAGAGCTCAGGAACGTCGCCCAGAACTAGGACGCCATCGAGGAACTTGAGTCTACTGCAGGGACCCGGGGCTAAGTTAGGTTCTTTGGACCTTATTTACCCCCCAAAAGTCCATGGACGGGGGTAGTACATAAGATTTTGAGTAAACAGCATGGCATTCTGTTATTCAAGTATTGATAGACGATTATTTTCTAGATCACCTATCTCCCCGGAAAGTCTTAGTCATTGACACTGGCAGACAGTTAAAGCCTCTCAAAGGTCTGCTCATGGATTCTTTTTTACTTCAGTGTAAAATACTCTGACATCTTGTAAGAGGTGGAAAAGCTTTCGTTGCAAATGTGGCGCTCCTCATTGCAATGGTTAGAACTTTAAGAAATCCAGCACAACATGATCGCAGTAGGTTCTTTAACATTCTACCATCCAAGTAATTCATGGGACATTAAATAACAAAACTAACAATACTGAAATATACACATTTAAGACACATAATTGTAAATTGAATGCCAACAGGTTCAACGTCTGCAGTGTGGGTGTAAGTTATTATACTAAATTGTGTTCTTTTGCCCTATGTGTATGTATGAATTGAAGATATGTCAACTTCTATAGATCCTTAAGTAGCAACATATACCCAGATAAAAGCCCTATGTAGAAAATGGGAGCGTTGGATTTCACCTCTGGTTGCAATAACTGTTTGATAAACTCTTTTGGGCTACTGTGGACATTATTTTGGAAATATTTGATATTGGTAATCATACTCAAATTAATGTTAGGGAAATTCAGGGACGAACGTGACTTAAAACACAAGCAATTAACATTGACTAATGGTCAATTTGAAAAAGGCACGGAACATGAAAACATAAAATGAGGGTTATTTATGTCACTCGATGTATGAACCGCAACAATAAGAACATAGAACGTGTACCCAAGCATCCGTAGACCGCCTAATGACTTCGAACTAAACTCCCAACTTCAGGACACACAGGCACATTTGGACATATTTAAGGGTCTACTTTGTAATGAGAAAACTGAAGTAAGGTGTCGTAGGAAAAACTGTGCTTGCGGAACATAACTCTATTGCGTTTCGATATTTACAAATGTTATGCACATAGAAATGTGGCGGGATAACAATCTCAAGTTGCTAAAATATCGACTAAAACTCTATGTTGAGGCTTCTTATGAATGTATACCAATTTTTGACTTTAACAAACTTAACAGTATTTCATTGTTTGGTCGTAACGATGGATAACATATTGACAAAATAGCTCGAGTTGACGTTAGCTAGCTTCAGCGGGCTACATTAGCTTTCAAATTGTTCGTCTTTCAAGCCAGTTAGACTTACAGCAGATCGACTTGTGGTTAAAGAAGCATACTTTTATCGTTCCAACAGTATTTGCAACCAAACATATCCTATTTGTATTGCATTCAAGAGACGGGTTAGCTGGCTTGCTACCTAAACTAGCATAAGGTATGCGTTGATCTTAAAGGCCTTGTAGGTTCAAATGACACCAGATATGATGGCGGAGGGGGCGGAGTGTTGGGATCGGACTCCCCGGCCTTCTCCGCCAATGTGCGGACGATCACCTCCACTCCGCTCTCGGTGTGAAGCTACGGCAAATGCGACGTAAACAAGACACACTGACAGAAACAACAACCGTAAATTAACTTGGCCCAAAAGCTTTTCTCTCACAACAGATAAATCCAAACAATCCGAGGCGCAAGAGCCGAGGTTAGCGTGTTAGCCCATGTTAGCCAGCTAGCTAAAAGACAAGCTGCAAAGAGGAACCATGGCTTACCTTGACTGTTTATAGCTAACGTTACCAGACTGGTTGTCGGCACGGTGTGTCTACTGCCAATATCTCGTATGCATTGGTCTCTTTAAACACTGTAAACGTATTCATTCGACAGAATCGTACTTTCAGAAAGTCGTGCTCTGTATTTTATTTATTATTTCTCCCCTCTCCTCCAACGGTCGCTGCTGCGTATCAGTATGTGTCTGCTGGCTCCTAGTCGCTGCTCTTCTTGTTGTTTGTGTTTCGGAAACATGGCCGTCCGTGTGATACCACGTGACTGCACATTGACAAGCGGCTAACCAATGTTGTAGCAGGGCAAACACACCCCTATTTATGAGCCTGGACACCGACGTGTACTGCACTTTGCAACGGTATTTTTCAAATGCAGTGTCTCAGATAGTGGTGTTTAATATGCCGTTTAATCGAGCACCGAGGCCAACTTTAGCATATCATTGTATGTTTGGCATAAATCGAAGCAGCCAACTGAATAATACAGATTTGCGTGGTAGAATAACTACATGAACTGCTGTAAAAGTTGTTGAGCACACTTTGCAGTCAACAGCCTTATTCTTGAAATGCATGAGGAGATATTTTGAAGTATTCGCTATCAATACCCTTGAAAGTGAGCTGAATCACTAGCAGGGCATGTTGAGTAGCAATGCTAAACTGAGCATGCCCAAGACTTTTGCCAAAGGTAATATAGGCTTTAGTCAGCAGAGGGCGCTCTGTGCACATATTCTTCACAGATACTGTATAACTAGAATGATGGCTGAATTAGAACTGATACTTTTTGACAAAGGGGTACAAGTGAATGACAAATATGAAAGAAAGTTGTAAATATGATATAAAAAACTTCAATATTGCATGTGAGTAGCATCTGGTGATAGGCAATAGGAAATTATTGAAATAGAAATGAATTCTGAAATTGTAAAACCATGAAAAATTATACACTTAATGTTAATTTAGCTCATCTATCCTAAAGACATCTGAGAAACAGGTAATCAGCCTACATAAAGAAAACATAGCTTTTATATTCATTTTTAAAATACTTAAGTGTCTGCACAAGCTTGCTTTATCAAATTGCAACTTTACATGTAACTAATGTCTCACAGACTCAAAGTATTTATCTTTGCTTTTAGTTATATCTGAGATGAAAACACAATGCAGTATCAAGAGGAACAATATGTGTACCTGGCAAGATGTGCTGTGTATAATATATGGGTGTTGATTCATGAAAAAAACTAGAAAATGTACACAGACCTACAGAAAGATATGCAGAGATGCATGGCTGCACAGACTTTGTGGGTGCAGATAAGTCCTCTGTCCAACCAATGGATCCACTCTGAGCTGCTGCTGCTGCTCCTGCTTTGCATACCGAGTCTCTGTCCAACAGTCATTATACCTTACTAGATTATGAGGGCAAAACCAATACAGGATGACATACTATCAGAACAATTCTAACCCCATGGAATTTCTTCATTCTTAAAAAGGTGTGTTACAGGACATGTCAGACCCACGAGGGATGAGGAAAATAACCCGTTTTGTTTTCCTTTAGTGCAGATGTGTGATGATGCATCTGTTTGGCACCTGCGTCCTAAGCTTCTCCCTTCTGATGGCGTCCCCCCTGGTGACAGCCACTGTTTCCAAAAGCTTTAAAGACTGCAGCCACTTTTTCTACATGCAGTCACCACCTGCAGGGATAAAAGGAACCAACCTGAGGAGGGTCTGCCAGAAGTATGCAGACAAACTGCGCTACGCCACGTTGTATGACAGCAGTCGCCGCCTCCCCCTCTATTCAGCATACATCTTTAAGAAGTCAGATGGGAAGAGGAGGATGGACACGCCATGGATGTATGAACCACAGGTAGAGACTAGTTTGTTTTATTTGTCCCGTAAGCCTGAAAGAACTGAATGTTATTTGGGCAATAATGACTAGTAAAGGATCATTTGCAATCCCCGTTTGTATTTCTCACTGGTACATTTTGCAGGAAGATCTGAGATCAGATCAGAGACAAAACAATACAAACTGAAATAAAACAGGAAGGTTTGCAAAGGAACATCAAATATCTAATATAGGGATATTGTATGCTTTTTTATTTTCCAATTGAAAGAGACAGAATGTATGGAGTTCATGCAAGAATAATAAACACCAATTGCCAACTGGTTAATTAAAAGACCTGTCAATCACGCACGCAAGTCCCCAAACACACCCTATATTTAAAGGAATAGTTACAGATCAATTGCAGAGAGTTTGATAAGAAGATTGATATACGTTTAATATGTAGAATGTGTATATGGAGCCAGCCGGTGTTTAGCAATCTTAGTACAAACAGAGAGCTAGCCTACTTGTACAAAAACACACCCTTAATATTTTGTTTATTTTCCCTACAGTTGGTTTCTGATGATGAGAGTGCCAACATGAGAGCCCTTCCCCTCACTGAAGACACCCCCCCTCTGATTGAGGACAACCAGGCCGTGTTGGAGGACTACACAGATGCTGTAGAATACAGACGTGGCCCGTTGAATCCTGACCTACACCAATCAGAGCCAGATGACAAATCCTCCACATATACTCTCACCAATGTAGTCCCATTACTCACAAACTTCCTGGACGCTTCCTGGAACCCATACTTGGACATCATTCGCCGCCGTCTCAATAACTTCTGCCATGGCAAATCCTTCATCGTGACAGGGGTGACCCTTTCTGGAGGGACCCTCCAACGAGATAACAGGGACCGCCTGGGAATCCCAAAATACTTATGGTTGGCTTACTGCTGCCCGAAGTTTGACCGGAACTCTCCGTATGAGGTGAGGTTCATGTTCCCTAGTTATGGGGGTTATGCACTGAATGAGAAGACTGACCATAGTGTGGTGGAGGTCCCTCTGAAGACTCTGGAGAGCTTCCTGAAGAGCCAGATAGACACAGATAGTGACCTCAATATGTTCTACAAGGGCTGTGTGTCAGAAAGCACCTTCAAGAAGAAGAGAGACTTGACCAGTGTTTCAGTATGAGGGGACATCTTGAGCTAGAAGTACGGGAAAGAGCCTAATTAATAGGCTAGAAACAGTGTTAAGAAGCTCTGGCTTTACATGTTTTTGAATAAAAATACATTATATTGCATCGAGCGCACACTTTGATCCAAAGCGACTGACAATAAGTGCAATAAAACAAAGATTCAAACTAAGGAAAGTGCTGATATATTCACATACCATTGTTAGTGCGGGTGCAAAAGTGAAACTCGAGTAAATACTCAAAAACAAAGAAGCAGAACTTGGTGTATTCTGTATTTACAGTCACGAGCAGAATCCTAACTCTTATTCCTACATTTCCCATCATGCAACTCTAATACATTCATGGCATGTGTAATTCAAAGAGAATACAAATCACTTGTAGGCTGAATCTGTTGTTGACTACGACCACAACGCACCCTTTAGCGAGCGCTATAAGTCCCCTTACGGCCTGAATGAGGAGGAGGACAACGAGGTGGTGGAAATCTCCATCCAGAAGTTGAAGGAGTTCCTCAGGAGGACAACCTTTGTAGAACAGAACTTTCAGATCTTTGTGGGTGACTCCCCCCCAGGGTCCAGTTACAATAAATAGGCAAATATTATACTAATAACTCTTATTCCTACATTTCCCATCATGCAACTCTAATACATTCATGGCATGTGTAATTCAAAGGGAATACACTTCACTTGTAGGCTGAATCAGAGTAAGCCAAGTCCCAGAAATGTCCCTAAACTATTCAGTGCTCAACAAATCAAGGTTCCATGCTTTAATAATTAGCTAATTGATTTCTATAAAGCAAAACTGTCTGTGAGAAAGTAAATATCGCTAATATATGAGAGATATAGGGTGATGAGTGATGAAAATATGTTGTACAATTTGGGTTTCTAGTTTGTAAAATGAGTGTGAATGGATTACATTAAATACTTTGCTTGAGTTGTACATTTCGAACCATTTACATCTGTGAAAAAACATGATTGTAAAAAAATAAAAAGCTACTGTTTTGTTACGTGCACTGTCTATGAATCTCTAGTGTTGCTTATTTAAACGTATGTCAATGTCCCTTATTCTGTAATGAAATCAATCTGTAAAATTATGTTTCATTAATTAGTTTCTCTGGATGTTTTTAAATTGAAATTAAAAGTTGTATTTATTGGAGGAGGAATTCATTTCAAATGTAAGACCTACAACATTTTAAAACTGCAAGCAAAGGGGATAGGAACCTTTAGTAATAACAATTAAATCCCTCTGTAAGCAATTTAACAGCTGCTACATAACGGCTTCACTGAATAAGACACGCCATTTAGTCAAGTGCTATATGGGGCCAGCGCCAAGCCAAACACAATTCAGAAATTGTGTCTTTTATTGGCCGTCCACTATAGCTGTTCCACTAGCTGTGGGTGGACCTTCTGAGGGAATGGTTTTGCATATTGAGCCCTGATTACAGAGAGCAGAGTGTCAAACCTGTGTTAGCTGTTTTAATGAGCTCCATGGACAGCCATAGACGCACATTCAGTAATTCGTAGCAGCTCACATTTTATAGCTTGACTGACAAAACCTCTTGACTATGGCATTTTGGGTGCAGATTTTCCTGCTTGTCAACCTCATAACATCAGCGGTAAGAGGGAGAGTGGAAAAAGAGCTGTCTTCAGAATGCAGACAATTCCTTTACATGGAAACACCACCGACCGGTCTGGAGCACCCCTCCCTCAGGTTCATTTGTCAGCGTTACAACAAGAGGACACGCTACTTGACGCTGTACAACACTGTGGATCATATACCTGTGTACTCTGCGTACACATTCAAACGATCGGCTGGGGAGAAATGCGTGGATGTCCCATGGATGTATGAACCACAGGTAAGGGAAAAAGGGAATGGACATTAGATTCTATAAGCTCTTTAAAAGCTGGACTTCATGCTTTAAAATGTCAAAATATAATAAAGAAATTCAGTCACACACTCTGTCCTATCCTTGTCCTCTCATTTACTCTCTGTCCACACAGCTCTCCACGTATTCTGATACAGATGAGATGCAGCCCTTCCCACGTGGGTACATGCATATGGACTTCGAAGATGCCCAAGCAGTCCTGGACGATTACACAAACGCCGTCCTGTACGAGCGTGGCACCCTAAACCCAGAAGAGCATCAGGATGACCCGGATGACAAGGCCTCCACCTACACGCTCACCAATGTCGTGCCCATGACGCTCGACTTCAACAACAGAGTCTGGAACAAACAGGAGAACATCATCCGCAAACGGCTCAACAACTATTGCCGTGGAACCGCTTACATTGTCACCGGTATTACCACCTCTGGGAAGATGATCCGCCGGGAGAACATGAACCGCGTGGCCGTGCCCACGTACATTTGGTCGGCGTATTGTTGCGTGGACTACGACCACAATGCACCCTTTAGTGAGCGCTATAAGTTCCCATCCTTCGCTCACTACGGCCTGAATGAGGAAGAGGACAACAACGAGGTGGTGGAAATCTCCGTCCAGAAGCTGAAGGAGTTCCTCAGGAAGACAACCTTTGTAGAACCGAACTTTCAGATCTTTGTGTATGACTGTCCGCCCCCAGGGTCCAGTTACAATAAATAGGCAAATATTTAAGGCTTTCTATTCAGCCATTACACTCTGGGTCATGTTCTGTCATCTCTTACTTGCACAGTGGCACACTAACAATGGCTCTGTTAGCAGTTGAATAAAATGGAGTCATTATTCAGCGATTCTATTATTTAAACCTGTTTCTCTCCTACTGTAAAGGTTTGTGACAATAGTCTATGGTCCTTCACATAATCAAGCTCAACCTTCAATTTGAACCACTAGCAACAATACACAACTGAAGACTGAAATGTTTAGCAGTGCTCTTACTGTATTTTACATGAATCCGATGAAAATGTACCTGCCATACCTTATTTGCTGAAATAAACCTTTAACTAAAATGTCTTTGAATAATTTCTTTGATATTTAACTTGATTGATTTCCCATCATGAACCAATCAAATACTATATTAGAGCAGCATCATTATAAGCAGACTAAAAACTATAATAACTATAATTCCCAAACCTTCTCATGGGGTCTCTGCTGTGTTGTTCTGGGACATTTACAGACTTTAAGTCGTCTGTACTGGAATAAAAAGGTTATATTTAGAGGCCAGAGCTGAAACAGACGGCTGATTTGCATTTTCTTTGAAGAAACTGTAGGGTAAGCTCCTTTTCTCATCTGACAAACAGATTGACATTGCAATACATTTAGTTTTTTCTCCAACCTGCATTTGTTACCCACTGTCTCAGAGGTAAACTAAAAAACAAGCTTAAGGCAAAACTCATCTCTAAAGCCTTTTGTGGACAACTTAAAGAAAAGGTCTACGTTTATTATACAAGAGTATCAGGTCGGAATAATTCAGTCCTCTGCAGGTCTTAGTAATATAATGCTCTCCTGGATTGATAACATTCACTCCTCTTGAATTACTGCTACGACACTATTTGAATATATGTAAAAGACTTCACAATGGGAGAGCAGTTTGCACCGAGAACGGATCGGGCTGGAAGGGAGATGTTGACGTAGTTTTGAGAGCGGCTGTACTTGTCAGACAGAAGTGGATTAACAGTTGAGAAAGAGACATACGATCAGACATAGAGAAGTTGAGTGTGTGAGACTGAGGGAAAAAGAGAGCTTCCGTGATGACACCTACATCAGAAAAGCGTGCCTTACCTCTCGCAGCTGTCTTGGCCGTGCTGACTTGTTTGTGGTTCCCGGGGACCCAGGCAGGAGTGGTGGGGGACTTCAACCATGTGGAGCGCTGCAAGGACTCTCTCTACATGGGCACTCCACCCAGAGGCTACCTCAGCACCTCCTATACGAAGATCTGCCAGAGGTACGAGGACAAACCCCGCTTTGTCACCCTGTACGATACCATAAGACACATTCCTATTTATTCTGCCTATACATTCAAAAAGTCCGATGGGGAGAAGAAGGTGGACTTCCCGTGGATGTTTGAGCCCCAGGTGAGTGTTGTTTCAAGCAAACATTAGGATTTTCTATGAGTCTGTGTCAATCGTATTCTATTGTAGATGCTATATACTGTAAATTCGATCGTGCCATATTATAATAATTGAACACTATTTGTATACATTTATCAAGAATTGCATTATGTGTAAAGACAAATACTCATACATACTCCATATATTCACACATAAAAAGCAGTTAGGAAAGCTATGGGAACTATACACTGGTTGCTACTGGCAACAAAGTAAGGTTGAGATAAGCTATTTTATTGGCTGGTGCTGCCTTAACCATTTATGCTCTGATACATATTTATGCAAATGTTTTTTGTGACTTGTCTGTATGTAACAAAGTCTCTGAATGAACATTAAACTGCGTCTCCTCCTCTCTTTCCCTCTATAGCTGGCCTCAGAAAAGAGCAGCAGTAACATGGAGCCCTTCCCTCAATCTACAAGCATGCACATGAACTTCGAGGACACACAGGCAGTGCTGGAGGACTACGCTGATGTGGTTCAGTACGAACGCGGCCAGCTGAATCCTGACGAGCATCAGGCTGACCCCCTGGACAAAGCATCCACCTACAGCTTGACGAATGTGGTGCCCCAGATCAGGGAGTTCAACATCGGTCCCTGGGCGGAACACCAGGACCTCATGCGCAAACGTCTCAACAACTACTGCCGCGGCAAAGCCTACGTGGTCACCGGGGTCACCACCTCCGGGCACACGATCCGTCGCAACAACCTGGACCGGGTGGCTGTACCGGAGTACATGTGGTCAGCCTACTGCTGCACCGAGTTTGACCAAAATGCACCGTACTTTGTGCGCTACAAGTTCCCCGTGTTTGCAGCTTACGGGCTGAACGACCGTGTCAACAACCATATGGTGGAAGTTCCTCTGAAGAACCTGGAGAAGTTTCTCAAGGGGAGGATGGATGTGGATAAGAACTTCCAGATTTTCTACAGTGACTGTGTGTCAGATATCTAATGTAATATGGGAGTCAAATGTGGTAAAACATTTCACTGTGGGGAGGTTTTGGATTCGAGAAGCTTAAAATATGCCTGAAACTAAGGTGTTGTAAAATCATGTCCTATATTGTAAGCACTAAATTGGGGAATTGGAGTGAACAAGGAGTGCTAATGTCCACATTAAAATATTATTTTCCCCAACAATTATATTCTCTTTTCATCTATTGGTTGTTAGATCTCAAGAAGTATTGTATATCACAATATCCTGGAAACTAAATGTGACATTTGAAAATGATGTTTATTGTTAGACTTACACATCAATAATAAAGACATTACAATAAAACACAAAAGAAAGCTGTAACTCTTCAGCATATTTGGTTAAAAAATTACAAAGAATTGACTGTCGCAAATCGAATAAAAAATATATATATATTAAAAGGTATTTTTCATTTTGTAAGTATTTACAATGATGATTGTGTATAGAATTGCCACCACAAAAACATGTCCTATCTAAATCCTGATCCAGACATTTTGATGATTGCCCTACATTCAGGTGACTAAGAACTTGAAAAACAAAAATACGTTTGACATTTTTACTTATGTACTGTGTTACATACCCTGAACAGTAAGAGAACAAACCAATGCATTTCCTTTTGAAAGTTTGGAAAAAAATATCCAAAATGATTTCAGATTTAATAACATTTGAATGGAGCAATGATAAATGTATCAATTTCTTTCAGCAGTTTGATCTTTAAATTCATTGTAATTACTCATTTCATCCACAAGATGTCACCACAGCTTATTTTAAATCATACATGTTTAAAATGCAGGACAAAGTCTGTCCTAATAAGATGATTTCTAGAGTCCGTCCTCCAAAATAATAATTAATGTGTTAGTCTGAAACAACAATAAGTCTCTAGTTAGTTTATGTTGCTCTGTTGGCAGTCTGAGGCATACACAGATTATAGAATGAACACTGATCCAGAGATGACACCCTCTTCCACGCCACCCATCCCCGCCTCTGCAGCTCCATCTTCTTCAGCTGACATCCATAGTAATGAGGGTCAACTACCAGCAGGTAGCTCCCCTCTCCCCCAGTACACACCCCGAAGATCCCTTTAGAAGAGGTGTCCCTGTCCCCTCCCATCATGACTGGAGATACATGCTTCTCAAAGTGCTGATGGAGCTCTTCCACTGCAACATGCTCCAGCTCTGCTCCTCCACCTCTAACATGCACTAACTTACAGGGAACATCATAGAAATAGTCAAGGACCAGGGAGGCTTCGAATGTCCCTATCCACTCCCTGGAGCATGAGAACGAGCCGGGTTTGTCCCCCATGGTGACCAATGCTTTCTGGATATCAGGCAGGCTTGGTGGAGGTGTGTGTTTGTCCTTAAGTGGAACACAGTTATTACAAATCCAGGAAGCCATGGTCTGAACGGTGCGGTATCCACATCCCCAACCTCTGTCATCTTGTCCATCACAGCCATAATGGAAGTAGAGATAGTCTCCTTTTATCAGAGAACATTTCACTGGATGTTTAAGTGGATAAGGAAGACCTGTGTGGACACTTTTTGATAAGCTCTCGGTCCTCTTCCTAATCTTCCCCTCTTCAGCTCCACTTTCTCCCCAGTCAATCACCTCAGATTCCGCTCCCATACACTTTTTATCCATTTTAAAGTTTGTTTCGATCGAGTAGCCTAAACATTTAACGTCGTGCATTGGAGTAAAACATTTTAACAGCTGTTTACCCGGAGGTCTTCGTGTGTAACTGCAATAACAGTTCCATCGCTGCAATTGCCGAAATACTTGTTCCGCCTCAGAATTGTTCCTACTGACGATGATGCAATTCAGGAGATAACAGCTTATTTTCAGTATTGCAGTAAAATGGGACGTTGACATTCATTTAATTTGGGGCATCAATAATCTGTTAGTTAGTTTAGTCGACAATAATGAACAAAGTTGCAGAAAAGGCGCACCTGCCAATGTTGTTGTTTTTACATTAGATTATTATAAAACATCTCCTTGTTTCAAGTCGTAGCATAGCATACTGTATTTTCTAATTTTCTAACAATGTTTTGAGCAGTCTTTGAAGCTAGCATTGAGCTCTCAAGAGCACGCGAGCTCAGCACACCTGTGTGTAATTAATTTGACGCTTGGCTAATTAATAAATAGCTAGCTTGTTTTTTTTTTCTTCTTAAAAATGAGGAAAGAAATGGCGAAGCGGGTAAAATATATAATATTCGTGTGCTTCTTCAATGTTGTGCTGTTTGTGTTGGACGTTAGCTTGACTGAAAATAGTTATGTAGGAACTCGTGAAAGCAGTGGAATTGAAATAAAGTGCGGAGAAGTCGAAGTGTCAATAACCGTAAATAGAGTGTTTTTTGAGAAGAAACGTGTTCCGTTCAAACCTGAGCATCTTTGGCTTGGAGCAAATTCAACCCAGAAGAGGTGTGGAGCGAAGGGACCAGCGGCTGGCTCTGACATGGTCATCTCTGCGGGGCTGAAGGACTGTGGCACCGAGTCCCGTGTAAGAGAAGGGAACAGGCTACGGGATAATGAGAGGAAAGTTACTTAGATACTGTACTAGCCAGTGGTGGAATATCACTCAGGCATTCACTGTAGTAGCCTACTGCACTAAAACTGTCTGGACATCTTTTATTTAAGTATTTCCATTGAACTAAATAGGCAATAATTGCACTTTTCTCTTCACTATATCTCTAAAACGTACTTTTTACCAGAGGAAGTACTTTGTTTTTTTTTAGTTGTACTTAATTATAGTAGAAATACCAAAGTGTATGAATACTCTGTTACAAGTAAAAGTAGTGCATTCAAAATGTTACTCAAGTAAAAGTACAAAAGAAATAGCATCTAAATATACTTAAAGAACGCAAAGTAAAAGTAGCCCATTTCCGAATAATATTATTATATGTTTTGATTATAATTATTGGTGTACTAATGTGTGTATCAAAGCTGGTAAAAGTGAAGCTAATTTGAATTTAGGTGTTGATCATATCTGTATCATTAATCCATATCTGCCAAGTAACTAAAAGGTACTACACAAATGTAGTGGAGTAAAAGTATAATATTTTCCATTAAAGTAGAACAACAAATTAGCATACAATGGAGATACTCAAATAAAGTTTAAGCACCCCAAAATTGCCCTTGAGTAAATGTACTTAGTTACTTTACACCACTGGTTTTTGCTTGCATACATGATGTGTTGCAGTACTGTTCCTCTTACAACAACACAACATTCTCTGACATGTATGTGTTAGTGATAAGATACAATTTTATCATTATATAATACTGTTGAAAAAGTTGAAAAGACTTACTTAAGTAAAGGATTTGTGATGTTCTTTCACCACTGGTAATACTATTCCTCTTTAGGAGGGACTGTTGCACATTAAAAGCTACATATTGAAGCATAAATTGCTGTTTTACGGCTATAAGCAGTTCCCTGTGCTACTTTACAGGTTCATGGTGATTGGCTTGTGTATTACAACCAGCTGGTGCTGACACCTGCTGCGGTTCCCTCCTCTACAGACAGCTTGATAGTAAGAAGGGCAACTACTGTCATACCCATTGAGTGCCACTATAGGAGGTGAGGAACACACAATCATTCATACAATAAAATGGCAATTTAGGTTTCTTGTTGCATTATATTCTAAAGGAACACAGTTGTGTTTAGCTGACTAGACTTTGCAATTGCATAACCAGTTTCTTATCTTGTGAGCACAGAAAGCAGACAGTGAGTGGAGCACCATTAACCCCAACCTGGCAACCCATGACATCCACTATTAGTGTCTTTGGCCTTTTACATTTCTCCCTACGCACCATGGCAGGTAAAACCAGCTCATTGAATCTAGCCTGTATCCGTGGAAGATTAGTTAAGTGTTATCTGGAGAGTATGAAATTGTGACTGCATAATTGTCTGTTCTCATGCAGACGGCTGTACCTCTCTACGTAGTTCCTCAGTTTATCAGCAGGGGGAAGCAGTGTTTTTGGAGGCGAGCGTAGAGGCCCCACTGCACCCTCCTCTCACTCTTTATGTGGACTACTGTGTCGCTACGCTGAAGCCGGATCCCCTCTCATTGCCAAGCTACAAGTTCATCACTAAGCATGGGTCAATCTATACTTCTAACTATGAAAAATAACACTCTTTATGAATAGTTCAGCTCAAAAAACTCACTCAAAGTTCTTCATATGGCACAGTGCTCAAGCAAGGATGAAAATCTAAGCAATAATTGATTGAACGGATACCCAGATGCAATATCTGTCATGTTTTGACATTTATCTGACTAGGCTGGAAGAGTAGCTTCATGTCTAACGTTGATGCCATTTATGGAATCATTTCAGTAATCCATGTGTTGCTCCTCTGGGACAGATGTCTTATGGACAGTGTTTTACCGGGGTCTTCATCTAAGTTCATCCCTAAGCAAGATACCAGACTATGTTTCAGTTTCCAAGCCTTCCACTTCAACAAGGAGACTGTGGAACAGGTAACATTATACAGTAGCTGATTCAATACATTGTCATTGGAGTCATCATTCATTAGCACCATGTTGTATTTCTGTGATTATTGTATTACTTTTCATTTGCAGTTTGTCAAGAATTGTTTTCTTTAATCGATGGCCTTAAGATGAGTATGATAATGTGGAAGTGAATCCTGGATAAAATACACTGAATTGAATTGACTTTCTTTTTCTAGATGTTCATCAGCTGCCACATCAGAGCCACTCTGAAGCAAAAGTCCCACAGCCACCGGGATAAAGCTTGCTTCTTCCATAGGCCCACATTCAGGTCAGGTTCAACTGCAACTGGGGAACTTAGGTTGTGGTTGAGTTCAGTTGCGTCACAGCTGAGGTGTTTAATCAAGATGTTTCTCTGTCATCAGCTGGCGTGCCACAGAGGGAGACGATGCTCGGTGTGGATGCTGTGACTCTGATGACTGCAACACTGGCCACACAACTCAGCTATATACAGGTTGCTCTGCCCTTTAAAAACCAATGCAACCAACCCAATGTATGAAAAAACCATACCATATCCACTAAGCCTGTTTGTGTGTTTTTGACAGGAGAGAAGCACGAGGCGGACACAGCAGTTGGGCCACTTCTCACCCTGCCGCGCACCCATTGGACAGGCCGTCTGTCACTCAATCACTAAAGAGTCTTTATCAACTTTACACTTAGGTGGGCACAGGGACTGTTGACACCAGAACCAGGGTAGTTGGGGGACAGGGACAATAAAGAATCCATCAGATGTTCTTTTCCTAATGACGTCATAAAAGTTTAAATTTGGATGCTCCTCCTTGGTTCTCCTGATTTATTTTATACTTATGATCTGAACCCTGGAGGCCTGTTGCAGCAGACTGTACACATCACACAAGTAATCCGACACAACTATCCTGACTACCAGCTGAACACTTCGGCAGAAGAGATGAGCTGGCCATATTGAAAACTGAGTATTGGACTTCACGAATGAAAGGAGGAGAGCTAAAGATGTGTTTATCATTTTGGACAGTGTCATTTGATACTACATAATTATGTCAACTTTAGCAGTTCCAACTACAACATCACACTTCCACGTTTTATGCCAGCACATTGAGCAAGTGCTGTTATTGTTTTGCCTAAGGATCCTCCTAAATCAAAACTCTGTTAAGCAAACTTTGAGGAAGTTGTACATGACCCGAGATTAAACAAACATAACAGACCAATTTTAACACTGATGGTTGAAATGTTCTACATCACACTATAAGGATTTGTTGAAGTTGCACCGTAGTCTGGAACCTATAGTTCTTTAGTCGGCTCAATATTTAAATGTTTTGAGCTGATGAATGAAATCCTGTTTAGAAGAGTGTCTCTTCTGAGACGAACCAGATATTTTCATTACGACTGAAGAATGGGTCGTTTTTCAGTCAGCCTTGTTAATTGATAGCCACGAAAAACAAACCCATGAGGAATTTCCACAAAGATGCCAAAGAACTAGAATGGAACCCAAAATATCTTGTAGGCAACAAGCGCACTAGGATAAACAGACATTTGAGTAAGAATGGGACAGCTCGGCAGCCATACACTGCATGCGCTTTTCATCCCCTGCAACAGAGACACTAGTCTAGTCCACTGATAGGAAAGGTGACAGACCAAATGGGAAACCTGGAGGATTTCATGAGACACTGTCTTGCTTCTTGATCTGTATCCTGATAATGAGCCTCTTTATTAAACATTAAAAAATTCAATTTTATAGAACATCTTTTCAGGATCTGTTTTTTCTCTTATCTACATTATTTATATTGCTCCAGAGATCAGAAAGAGCAATCTAATTCTCTTGTATAGCAAGATTTCTGAATGGAATAGTTTAAATATCAAAGATACTGCTGTTGGTAACATGTAGTATTAGTTATGAGCACCCAGTTGGAGGTGTGATAATGTAACATGCCTGGCATATGCTCATTCAACCAGGTGTACCAATTCTAGTTTTTATCAGTTTTAAAAGGCGTTGGGCAAGTGTGCATTCACCCCATCACCGCTGTATCAGTCCTGTGTTGTTTTTTCAAATGTTGTGAGTCATATGTTACATTACACTGTATGATGCAAGTATTTGTCTTGGCAAGACACATTGGAAAACGTTTGATGTTTGATGTCTCCCTAAGTTGGAGCCTCTGAAACAGACAGGAAGACCGTCTCAATTTATCGAGGTTACAACACATTAAATCCCAGTACACATAAATAAGCCTGATTCACATTTTTATGGCTATGTAGGAACTTAAAACACTTGGATAACCTTAATGAGAGATCAGGGTCCTGGTTAAATATTGAAACAGTTAAATAAGACGTAATGTCACAACGATGAAGCGAGGGAGAGTGGTAAAGAGAGAACGATCCAAACAGATTAAGCAGCCAGACTGGATCAGTTTAGTTATTTATTGTTAAATTAAGTTGGGTAACAACCAAGCAGTTGGACCAACAAACGAAGGCAGACTTGACGGGGCTGGAATCAGGCCAAAAGCACAAGTCATGATTAGCCTGGCAGGTTACAAGCTTAAAAATCGATGACAGAGAAACACATGCATCTATGATGAACTGACAGGAGGACCAAAGGGTCTGCAAATACAGAGGGGCTAAGGAGGGACTGAGGCACAGGTGTGTAAATGGGTGGGGCAGTCAGGTGATGGGGAGAGAAGGGAAAGCCCGAAGGCATCTGGTGGACGGATGGGAAATGGCAGTAAGGAGTCGGGGGGAAAAGGGAATGTAGCTGGAGATGAGTGACAGACAGATTGTTACACTTGAACCTCGATACATGCCGTGTTTATTTAAATAGCATTTGCCAAAACAACTGGGTCTGTGCCTAACCACAGTGCTTTTGTTGACCAACTAAATCCTGCGTCCACTCAAAGTCCTCGGTTTTGATGCCCAACATCAAACCAAAACATCTCCATACAACTGGCGTGCACAATACAAATGTAGTGACATAGATTACTGTCACACAATCCCAGGTTACAGTTATATTTCTTTCCTAACATATTTCAGCAAAACAAATAAGAACAACATTTCTAGGTGACAGCGAAGGGAAAATGACACTCGAGCCAGAGACCTTCAGAATCAGTCCATAGCGTTCCTACT
Source organism: Eleginops maclovinus (assembly GCF_036324505.1). Taxonomy (NCBI): domain Eukaryota; kingdom Metazoa; phylum Chordata; class Actinopteri; order Perciformes; family Eleginopidae; genus Eleginops; species Eleginops maclovinus. The sequence goes on from NC_086362.1 coordinate 10,668,866, forward strand.
CTGGGCAGAAGTCCCATCTGCTTTATTGAGCATTTGATAAGCATCTGAGATCCAGTTACCATGCACATTCCTACTGGGAACACAACCACTCTAACGTATCAAATGTAGGATGGGAGACAGAGCTTCATTATTGTTTAACAACGTGTGGTTTTTATCTAACGTTAAATGAAGATTTGATTAATTAGTATCAGTTGTACTGTCTAACTTAAGTGCACCCATTTATTGTAAGGAAGACATACCTAATGAGAGATATGTTCTGTTCACAGTGCAGCCAGGGACTTAGAGCTGATGCTATGGGGACAAATAACAAGGTGGGTTACATTAAAAAGGAGTAAATACACACGAGTAAGATTACCACTTAAAACAGTTCTATTAAATGATATTAAGTGAATAACCTAACTAAAAGTAAGAGAACGTTTAAACTAATGCTCCACATCTGAGGGGATACTCTTCGTTGTAAATATGTATAATGCGACAAAACGAAAATTGATATTCAACGTTAAATGAGTAGTTTTAAGCAGTATCAGGCAGTCAAAGAAAGCAACTCAGGGAAACAGTACACCGCACAACCAAAGGAAGGGTGTTAGGGGAAGAGACAAGTGATGAGAGGCTCATTGGGTGACGCATGGTGTGAAGCTAGGTGCAGCTAGGCTACAAATACTACCACTCCTTACAGCAAGAAATGCTCACAGGGCAGCAGGAGGAAATATCTGGAGACATAGGTGACAAAGGTGAAAAAAGGATTAGGGCATGGTTAGAAAAGAAGTGATGCTGTTGGAGTCAGGGGACTTGCTAAGGATTTCATGTACAGGCAATGGGAGGAGTACCAAGAAATAAGAATTAAGAAAAGAAAGTTATCCAGCAGTGGTTTCCAATTTTAGGAAAGTTAAAAAGGGAGTTATTTAAACAGCATACCAGATTAATATAATAACATATCTGTTGAGCAGAAAACATGTACTTTGAGGACCAGAGTTGGAAATTCCTTTTGATTTATTCGTTTTAAGCGGTAGATAGCAATGTCACTTCAAAGACACCTGTTGTGTTTTTGTTAAGCAGCAGTTTCTGGCCCCTAAGTAACCCCAATGGAGTATATAGGGGGTTCAATGCTTTACTCATCGGCCAAATGACAGCATTTGATTGGGGAGAAACTCCAGTGATGAGGTTCCTGTCCGGGATTGTTCTCCACACTTGTGGCCATCACCATGGAATCACAATGTGTTCGATTGAGGGATAAGATTCTTGTCACCGTGGAAGCCTGAAAGCTGAAACAATAACTTCCAACCTCGTCAGTGTCTACCGTCCTGACTCCTGTCTTGGCTCCTGTGTCCCTCACAGACAGTCCCCCCCCCCCCCCCCCCCCCCCATTCTTTTATGTCAGCTTCCTGTCTTGTGTCGCGCCAGAGGAGTAGATCCAGCTGGCGGGGAGCCCAAAACCTGGATGAGAAAGTAAGTAACACACACACCACAACACATTCTGATGTAACAGCTGTGCACTTTTAAATTGTACATTAAAGTCCCCCCCCTGCCCTCTTTAGGTTGTTTGCGTTACCTCTGGCAGTCAGTCATTATCCCGTCTCTTTTAAATCGTGCTTTTTAACTGTGTCCCATTCCACACAAGGAGTCAGTGTGACTGGATTCCCCTGCCCCCGCATTCACACACATCCCTCACCCCCACCCCAATCCCCTGTCCTGACCACGGAGCATGGCTCACAGCACGTACCTAGTTTTGCTCTCCTCTCCCCTGTTGGCTCAGACATAAGCAAACAACCCTTTGAGCAAACAGTGCAATAACTTGTCAACATTGTCCTCAGTTTATCACAGTGGTGACCATGTAGTATTAAAGCTGACTCATATCAGAAGGGGAAAGATGTAAAAAAAGTAGTAGAATATGTCAGACGTGTTTAAATACCCCCAAAAAACTATTAGTATCAGATGGGTATTAATCCTCCTCATAGGGCATCATATTTTTGGCATAATGTTAAAAACAAAAGTACAAATCCAGAAATATTAATGGAGCTTTTTTCTTCAGTCTTCTTTGCGATGTAACATAAATAATCCAGCGAATCAATTCTTACAAGCCATACCGTTCATACTGACATCAGACACAATATACTATTCAGAAAACAACATTTTTTGTTCCATCATATTTATACTTTACTCTCCCCATTATACATAAGTGTGACCATGTGTACACATGCATGTGCGCATGCCATACATGCACCTTGCATGGGGGAAATAATAAACATGGGAGCGTGTGAGCTTCCTAACTTTTATCAGTGTTTCCTAGAATTTGTTGGTCACTAGACTAGTGCATGTTAGCTCCTGATAATGCATATGCAAACATATTTCCTGTTGAATGGAAAGCCTCATGTGGCCCCTGTAAGACCCCACCCACCTCCTTTGTGACACACATAGGGAACTTCTAGGAAATGTCAATTTATTTCCTTTACTCTGGCTCCGAAGAGGCTGTGAATGGTCAGGGTGAGGACATTGCACATAAACACGCCTGCTTTAAGTGCAGAAAATAGAATAGCCGTATGACATCACATCCGCATTGAACTGATAACCAGTCCTAATTGGATATGTCACATTTACATCAGACATATCTTTTACATTTGTAGAACAGCATATCAAAACTTCCACCAGGCTTATCAATGGCATTAATTAACATCCTGACACCTATATGTCTCATGGGTCTATTGGCTTCATTGCATGACCAAATATCCTCAGAATGTTGCCATGGATTAACTCAAACATCCATGCTGCACCACTTCTTAAAACAGCATGCACATGGCACAGATTAGTCATTGCTATTCTTTTTGTCACTGCAATAGCAACACAACCCTAAAAGATGCAGTCTAGAGGTGTGTAATTCACATTAAATGTAATGCTGGGTCAGAACATTGGTGTGAGGGTGCTGGGAGCCCTCGAGCCAGGGGCATAAAGGGGCTCATCTTCATTCCCCTGGTCCAATTCGGCTCTGCACTGTGGAAGGGCGACACTTGGCAAGGTCATGAGGTTCCCTCCCATTCCCTCTATGCTTTGTTCCAGCAGCACCAATGCTTTTTATGATGAAGTTGTAATAGAGAAGACATATCCAAAGGGTTCTTATGGGTACACCATCACTTTCTAAATGTGGCACATTGTGGGTTTAGCTGCTTCACTGGACTACTATGTCCGATTGGACAGTGCGAATCAGTTTGAAGCTAAAATAGTTACACTATGTTGCTTTTAACCACAATAATCCTATGCAGAAGTAAGTAGGAACTCTTATAAGTAAAACTGATTTATGCTTTGTTAATGGACACAAAGATCTTCTCACACAAACCTGCTCTAACTGTGTGAGTCCCTGCTGCTGGAGCTCCATGCAAGCTCAATACAAGGTGCAGGCAATCAAGCAATCAAGCACAGTTCACTATTGCCCAATCCCCTGCCTCCCCAGGCATGAGGTCACACACTGAATTTGTCTACCTCACATTATGATAAGACAGGTCAAGATTGGAAAATGTTTCAAAGAGTTCCTAATTCTGTATAACCCCGCTTGCAATCACTTATTTCTTTACGCATCCTTAGTTGCAACACACCTCTCTATGCGTTAAACAGTAGTAGTTAAACATACATTTCCATTGCTTTCATTCCAGCATACATCTACATATTCTACTTTATAAGAACACTTGCAATCAGCTAATCTATATATGCCTTTATTCCTAGAACGACCCTGGAGGTGGAGAGTTTGATCACAAACTGGAAACAGTGACATGTGCCACTGTGGGAAAGGGAGGGGGGGGGGGGGGGGGGGTGCTACAGATAATATACGTGCTACTGATCAGCTCCAATTAGTGAAGCCTACATTACACATCACAAATTCTAATTTCAGATTATCAAAATGTTGATGTCAAACCTTGATTTCTATGGCATCCTTTGTCCACTGAATGTGCATGAGAGACAGCCTTTCTATATTTAAAAGCGTAGTTCTTTTGGCAATCAGAACTAAAGAACTCATATGATGTATAATTTCAACATTGACACAATCAGTGTTTTTGAAAATACACCAGGTCACTGTTTCTGAATATCATCGGAACAATGGATGGGAAGTCTCCGCGTCTTTCTTGAGACAGTATTTACTTATTAGTCCAAACGTTTTATAAACTGGGATTGCCTATTATTTGTATGACAATGAAAGAAAACAGTTTTGCCTTAAGGGAGGAGGTAGTTTAGATTGTCATAGAAACAATGCAACTTATTTTCAAAGTCATTAATAAAAAAAATCAAACAGGATCAGTTTTAAGAAACACCTACCGGATAAGTGCATGAGATCCACAAAAGAGCTTCGTTTCCAATTAGTGGGCAATAGACGGACTTATGGGCCAAACCGCGAGGACCCTGTGAGGGGCTATGCGGATACCGCTATGGAGTTTCCCAGTGAGTTATTGACATGTTTTTTTCTACCTCCGCACACTGGCTTTAGTAGTTTATTTTTACGCTTTACGCAGAGCCATAGTACATTCACGGGTTGATGTTTTATCGCTCACCTTGGTGCGTAAAAAGGCGCGTCCTCGTCCTTATTTGCACTCACGTTATCGCTTTATCCTTAGGGGAGGCAAATAAAAGATTTTGCCAGAGCACGACAGTGATGCAAAGTGTGTTAGGTGACTGCTCTCAAAGGCAGCGCACATATTTTTGGCTCGGACCTACATGTCAGTCGGACTAGCGCTGGGACCCGCGCACTTGGTTGTATGACTTACTGGATTTGCCTGGTGCCTTTAACTTGAGCTTAAGCTTCTGCATATATATTTAAACACACGATGTTTTTAAAAAATGCGGCACCTGTTTGCGAATGTTGCAGAAAACAGGTAGAGGTAAGAGCGCATGAAATATTATAGTGACTTTGTGTGCATTGTTCTGCATTAGAAATATGTTCAAGCATTTTAGAACTTGTTATGACGTTATTGATATATGCGGCTATTATGTATGTGTGTTTGAGTTAATACTGAATCCTGAGACTATTTAAAACCTCCAGAGGGCTGGGTTTCTTCGAAAGCCTGTTTTCCTCAAGGTTGTCCTGTGATTGATTTTGTGAGTCCTATTTCTGTCTGCTTCAGGGTGCTTTTCAATCACCACAGTTCATGTGGATAGATTGTGTAATGCCACTTTCTGGCAAACTGCTTTACATTATGCTATATTGCCAAACCAGCAATAAATCCCTTAAGCTATAAGAAATCACTTCCAAGTGAAGCCTAATACTGTCAGGTGATGGACATAAAATAATCTGCATAAAGGGAGGAACAGGCACTATCCTCTAGTCTCAAAACGATTATTAAAAGCTTCTGAGGAAGCCAGAGTTGAGCAAGGCACTCAATCTGCTAGAGTTATGGGTTTGATTCCCACTTAAGATGTATTATTTCATGTTGCCACTTTAGATACAATGGTCTCCTGAGGAGTAGCTGAGTAATGATTAGCTGTTTCTTTTACTATCTTGTTCACTGGGAAAATACACCAGTCATCATTCTCTAGCATGACACAGCAGACGGCAAAGTCAAGGGCACTGAATGTGAAAGCTGAATATGCAGTTTTTGGCTCGGTCTTCACATATTTTCTGTCAGAGAAAAAGGGCGAAAGGTTATCAGAGGCTGACAGCCATAAGAGATCCAGAGGAGCTGGTCAGGAAGTAATGTCACACGTGTCATCTGATATCTACTTATTTACACCTCTGCACTTTGTCATAGGGAAGAAACATTAAAAATAGAAAAGAGCGTGCAAAGCATTCAAAGGCAACCATTCCATACCTGAGATGCACTTTAAATAGAATTACTAATCAGCTATCAGGCATTTAACCATCAGTGCCACATCCAGTTGGATTCAATTGCTGAACTATGCCTCTGCACATGTTTGACTTGAATTAGTTAAAATAGAATGTGTCATCTTTCTAAAACAACTGACACAAACCCAGAGTGAAGCTTGCCACTATCCACAGCAGTGCCACTTGACTACTGCTGCCAATTTTAAATAGCAACATGGTTTTGTCAGCTGATGATAGGAGAAAAAGGTGATTACTTCTAGTTTGGCCACAGTCCTAGACTGTAAACTCCCCCAGAATGCAGAGAGGGAGCGCATGTGGGTGTGTGTTCACTGTTTAGATTGATGAATACTCACGTATGCAATGGCGGGGGTCAGCGCTAATCCCCAATCCTCAAACTGAGTCACACAGACTTAGTTAAAGTTTTAAAGTTGCTGGGGATGTATTCCTCTTGCTTTGTAAACAGTCCCAATCAGTAATCTCTTTAAAACACTTTGTATGTGCATGTGATAAACGTTTAATAATCTCTACAAGTCTGCAGGGATTCAAAATGCTTGCTCAGGGAAATATGGATGCTGCGTTACTTATGAGTAGCTTGTGAACTTGTGGGACACTGTGAAACACCACCTATATACTCACAGTTTACAGATGTGCAGTTTTAGAGACAGACTGATCGAACAGTGGCCATGAAGGTTATGCTGATTACACTATTAATCTCTTAAAGAACCGCAACAAATGTACTACCACTAATGTTATAAATATCCTCTGTCAGTTCTGATGATCCCTCAGAGGTCACAAAACTCAGTTGAACCCCTTTTGCCAAAATTGGTGCTAGTTATTTGTGAGTCTGTGAACTTCTGGGAAATATGGTCTATACCCGATCTGTCTCTGGGAAGATCATCTGTATTTTTATCATCATTCTGCGTCATACATCCAGGCTACTGTCAAAGAGTGCATTCAGCATGCAGAACACAGGAACCAGGCTGGTTGCCCACATGACCCACAACAGAAGAAACACTCTCACTGCCAAGTCTCTCCTTAGAGTTCAGAGTTCAGCACTCTCTCTGTATGTGAGAAATTTGATTACGAAACCGGCCTGTTCTAAATAAGGGCTATACAAGAATTCATTTGATTTGGTTTTTGGCTTTTTTCCCCCTCGTTCTACTGTACTGAAAGAGACCCAGAGTGCTCACAGGTTTATATTACAGGTATAATGCTAATGCAGGAACGTCCTTAAATTATGGCTGTCACTTGTCACAGGGTGAATAAAGTTAGTTACACAGTGAGTGCCGAGCGACCCATGCATCTTTTTTTATGTTAGTACAAATCCGCTGCTGGCGCTTCAGTATAATAGGTAGTTTGGCACTCATTTCCTGAAGAAAAATCTCCATTTTAGAACTATTAAGATCTCTTTTAACGTTTGGAGTCTTGAGCTTTTGTTTGTGATTTTTGACTTTTTTTTCTCAACTTCTGGGTGAAAACCACCCGGCAGTCTTATGACTTGTGCATACAACAATGGAGTTTAAAAACACGAGATGTGACTTTTCTCGATAACAAATTAAAGAGAAAACCATCTATGTAAAAGAATAAAAGGTGCCCTTTTAGCTTTTCATTATGTCCTGATGTTCAGCAACTTTTAAGTGACTGTATTTGTGTGTGTGTGTGTGTGTGTGTGTGTGTGTGTGTGTGTGTGTGTGTGTGTGTGTGTGTGTGTGTTATGGCAGGACTGCTCACCTTGCTGTTAATAGTGTTGGAGTGGACCCGGCCAGGCCTACCGTCCCCGCTGAGGCCAATCTGTGACCTGAGAGTCCTGGACCATTTCACCAAAGAAGCACGAGACGCAGAAGTCGCTATGGTGAGAGGAAAACGTATGCATGCACTGAGATATAAAATGAAGATTGCTGCAGAGATGTTGCAGCCTGGGAGTGCTTCTGCAACTTTGGATAAAAGTACCATAATATTATCACTTTCTTGTTTCCTTAGAAGTCATGCAGAGAAGGATGTAGCCTGTCAGAGTCTGTCTCTGTTCCCCAAACCAGAGTCGACTTTGATGTCTGGGAGAAGAAAAATGTAAGTAACCACTGAAAACAGTTGAAAGTTCAAAACAGCAAACAGCTATAAAACTAATTCCTAGAAATCGGATGTCATTTGATCACAAAAATCCTCTTACGCTCATACTGCTTACATAGACTCTTAAACTCTTTCGTCTTTCTCATTTTTGCAAGGGATTAGAGAAAGCCCATGAGGTGCAGTCTGGTTTATGGCTCTTACAACAGGCCCTCGGGTTGCTAAGGATCTCAGTCACCAACACAGCTCTGCACAGTCACTTAGACAACTCCATCAGAAACCTGCTCAGCATCAATGCTGTGCTACGCAGCCTCAACATCCAGGTGAGTCTCAGCAGGATGCAACCTGTTACTAAAGTGAAGGGTCGAAATGTGATTTAAAAAAGGGTTGGATCTCTGCATCACCTTTTTAACTCTGTTGCTTCTGAATGCAGCTAACTCTGCAGGTGTATTGACAAAAGATGCTGGATTCTTTTTCAGTTGCCTCAGTGTGCACATAGGTCCTCTTATAGTTGTTCCATTTGATGTAGTCATAAAGCAAACTCTTAAATAGGACGTTTTTAAATTAAACTCATTAAATGTAAGAAGCCTCGGTTATTAAATCCAATGTGATTCATTGTTCTATTTAGTGATCGTTCGTGAGCTCCAGTAGTTTCTTGGAATATGGAAATGATGTTTTCTTTGTTAATAGAGAAACTGAGGCATGTCATGGGACATTCTCTAGAATCAAACCATAGGCCTTCAACGAAAATGCCATAGGCAGCGAAGCGGCTGTATAAGCTCATTCTTAGATTGATCATGTTGTGGCAACGCAGCCTTTGGAATGATTCAAATCCAAGCAAAGGCCTTATTGGGTAGACAAAATAAAACTGAATGGGCATCCTGTGTCTGGGCTCAAGTCACTAAAATAAAAGTGTCCTCATCAGGGAAAGCCAACAGAGTTCTTGTTACTTGGAAAAACAAGACAAATATTCCCCCCCAAAAATAACCATGACAAGACCAGTGCGAATGACAGTTGTTTTGTTTGAGGTTTAAACTTGACAAGCTAAAGTAATCGACGTACTCGTGTATGTTTTAGCACAAGCTTCTGATATTTAGCTGAAAGAGTGAAACATTTTCCAAATTAAGATCAAGAGCATCATGTTTCCGTGTCATCTTTTAGGAGTATACCCCACCAGCAAGTGCAGCAGGGCTTGAAGGAACATGGAGGGTGTCCTCGGCAACAGATTTGCTTCAAGTTCACGTCAACTTCCTGCGTGGCAAGGTGCGCCTTCTTCTCATGGATGCACAGGCCTGCCAGCAAGACGTCAGCTGATCTCTCCAGGCGAGGCTCATTGGTGTTTACGAAGGCAAGAGGAGGGACTTGACACTGTTGACCCGCAACGCTGGCTGCTGGAACCAAGAGTGGAATGAAAGAAAGATGCAGCCGTCCTCACACACGGGGACGAAGCTGGAAGGAGAGGACAGTCCCAGCAAGGCTTTGGATGGACAGGAGATGTGAAACAGTGACATTGTGAAGCACACACTGACCAAAATGAGGCCTTTGGGAAGCACTGCTCCAAGCTGTTCTACTGGCACTATCTTGCACTTTGTGTGTGGATGTACTTTTATGTGTGTGTGTGTGTGTGTGTGTGTGTGGAAACAGATTCAATCTGTACCTAGTGTGCATGTTCCCTGTGTGTTTTACCCCTACACTCACTTTTTTACAGTTAAGTTTGGAGTAAATATTGGAAATTGGCGGACTGAGGTTACAAAAGAGCATCCATTTCCATCACTGCAAAAAGGCCAAAATGAACGAGGCCCCCGCCCCAAACCCCAAACATGTTTCAACTATGCCTCACATTAGTTCCTCCGTGTGGATCTGTTTGCAATGAATATTTTTATACACATGTTAAACTTGAGCGATTACTATTTATACAGATTTTTCTACTTTTTATCTTGTGGTTTTTAGTGCCTGATCTTAAAGATTGTAGTATTGCCATGTCCTCTAGTGTAACACTGTACAATATTGCAAAGCTGTTTGTTGATTTGCAATAGCACGCTGCTGTCTTCGTTTTTATAAAAGTGATGTACAAAACGAGCCCTTAGATTCACATTGCACGTACCTTTCCACAGAACAAAGGACTGAAGAGTTGTAGCAAAGGTTCAGTTAGAGTTGTCGAAGGCAGCCAGAGGTCAGTGAGAAGGTGGCTGGAGGGAGAACTGTGAAGCTGTTTTGTCGCTATCTGTGTTTTTGTTGCTGCCTAACCAACACTCAGTCAGTCTCCACACACTGATAGCCGGACTGCCCGGAAAAATGTTGTTTGGCTTTTACAAGTAACATCCTGTGAGTCTGCAATTGCAAATAGTTTTCCAGAATCTGACGTTAACTGTTTTTTTCGCCGTTTCTTATTCGTCAACAAACAACATGCCGGCAATTAGTTAGCTCTGGGAACTTCCATAAAGTTGTTCATCTCTTTCAGAACATCAAAGTGTTCTTCCTTGTTTTCTTCCGTATTTTTAAATCTTGTTGTTCAAAGTGCAAGATGTTTGTACATGTTTTCTTTCCTGTTGTTTTTGTGTTGATTTGTCCCCTATTTAAATACAAAATATTATTCTCCGATAAAGAAAGGATAGATGGAAACACAACAAGAGGAAGTCTGTCCATTTCATTCATTATCTTTATCTTCAGGTCAGCGGAGTTGACTATTGTTTTTCAATGACTGGCATTCGTTTAATCCTGAACAAAAGAGCGTTAAAGAAAACATTTAGCCAATAGAAATCAAACACATGGTCTTACTGAAAACTGTCCTTCACCTATTCATTCTGAACATGGACACCAGCAGCAGTTCAATAACATGACCTTTAATAGATTGACATATACTGACATCTAGTGGACATGTATTGCAACACCTACTTTAAACTCAGGATTTCTCAGTGTTTATACATTTAAAACATAAAGACATGGAACTGTAAACACTTTTGTAGACCCTTAATAGGACCTTGAAATTAAAGACACTTGTACGTTTTACATTTGGCACAGATATATCTACAAGTATTAAATTAAATTGAGTCACCATTGTCGCCTCAATACATGCAAAGTTAATAAAAAACAACAACTTGCAATTGACATCAAGAGCTTAATCAACTACATTTTTCCCAATCGGAGCATCGTGTCACAGTGAACCAACTGATGTCTGCTCCATTCTGTTGTCCTCAAATATCTCCACACAGACAACAGTGTTATATCTCTCTACTGGTTGATGAGGGAACAAATAGGACTTAAAGTCGCATGGAGAACGCTGCTTAACACACCTCTTACTCTGGTTACTGAGGGTCAGGGTAGAAAACCTTGATATGAATGGCTGAGTTGTTGCGTGTACGTGTCATGGGCTCGCTGGCCTCATCTGGATCTTCAGGCTCCAGGTCGTCCACCAGCTCCACCGTGGAAGTGTTGGCTGCCAGCTGCAGCACCCCCTGGCTGCTGGCCTGCAGCTGAAGGGCGATGTTGATGGCTCTGTTGATGGCCAAGCCCAGGCCATGGACACAGATCTCCCTGTGACCCCCACCTTCTAGCAGCTTCTGACAGCGTGCCAGCTGAGCCCGGAAATCAGTCTTCATGTTGACGTAAACGTCGTTACGTCTCTTTGGGAGCTTCCGGGGGAGGCGCTTCCTCAGGGTGTACTCCACTGGATCCATCTCTACTGCCAGAGATGTGGAGTCAGTGAGCACCGGGGCTGTCTGGGGGACAGTGGACATTCCTGGGGTTCGTTGATCGGTCATGTTTCTCAGTGTGCGTAGGCAGCAGCAGGGGCCTAAGGAGGAAGCTGGGAAAATAAATGTGATGAAATCTAGTCAATATATTTTTGAGCAAACAAAGCAGTAGCTTATTATGGCTGCAACTTACAAGTATTGGAATTCTCATCTGGTATTATTTTTTAAATAATCATTGGTATACGAAATGCAAGTAAATAATCTTTCCCAAAGCCCTATGGCATATGTACAACATCTGACAAACTGTAAAAATGTGAAGATAGTTACGGCAATATCCCACAAGACAAAGAAAAGCAACAGGTCCTCACAATTAATAAACTAGGAAAAAGAGGGTAGATGCTGATTCATTTACCATCAATTGACTAATAGTTCTATCTCTACGTCATAGATCTTGAATAACTCTTCAGAGATAATTACTTTTAAAGTGTAAGTAGTCCTGAATGGAAGGACAACATTTCCATATTCAAGCTTCCACAATGTAACACTTTTTTCTTTCCCTAATTATAAATGCTATGATTTTCCCTTTTATCTCAAATATTGTAGATCAGATTAATCGAGTGCATAACCAGCAGTATCCATATAATAAATGGTACTTAAATAAAACCTGTACCATAAAAACAGATGAGTGGCGTTACACAACAGTTAATGCAATAGAGTATTAAGGAAATCAACACAAAGTGGCAATTTGCAACACAAAATAAGCTTTTACAACTGAAGTAGAAAAAAGAAAGGCACGTTTCAGTAAGAAAACAACAGTAGAAAGACGTCAAACAAAAGCCACAGCTGTGACATTAGGGCACAGAGCGTTGCCCCCGCAAACCTTGGGAGAACTTCTAAACATTGTTTTTAGTTTATTAAAACGCAGCAGGTTGTATTTTTAAGTGTGTATTTGGAATCCCACACATGTCTGCTGTCTTTCAGGAGTGTGTTAATGTTTGCCAGGACCAAACCAACGTTTTAACCTCCCACATAAACAATATCACCGAGTCTTGGGAGTAACATGCAGAGGGGTCACTATCGGGGCTAACGTTGCTGAGCCAAAAGCAGTGTGTGAGCTAAGCTAGATAAATACGATTATTTACGGTGAAGCGTCAATGCTTTCAGTGGTTCATCTATTAAAAGAGCGCTCTTACCTTCACAAGAAAATTAAAGTCAGAAAACGTGCATTAACTCATCGCTCGAGTCTGAGAAACGTGCATTTCTGTATCAGCACGATACGCATTAGCAAAAGTAACAATAAGCTAATCAGTTTTCTGTGTATCCCGGAAGTACTTCTTCTTCTTTGAGTTTAATGGCGGATCGCAACCAATTTTAAAGTGCATACCGCCACCTATTGTACAAGAGTGTGTAACATCATGTCATTTACCCTTTCTTAAATTCTACTCACCAGCCTTGTGGCATTAGAAAAAGTAAAGAGAGCCTTCCTGGTGACTCTTACCCCCTCTCCCTCTGTTCCCAGTATCCCCATTAAACCCCACTCCCTCCCCGCCTCTTGAGCTTTATCATGTAACCTTTCTCTTTCTACTGCATACATGACACAGTGAAATATGATATGTTCAACCTTTTCTTTCACTCCACAGTTCCCACACTTGTCACTATTCCTTTTCCCCAGTACAAACATGGTGCCATCTAAACCTGTGTGATCCAATCTGAGTCTTGTTATGATGATTTCCTCCCTTCTGTTCCTTTCTTTGTAGTTCTTTGTTATCACTGACTTTTGTATTTTATGGTACCCCTTTCATTTATGGTCTTCCTCCCACCGTTTCTGCCATATCTCCATTTCTTTCTTCTTAATCACTGCTTTTCCGTCTCGTTTTCCGAGTGGAACTGGTACTGTTATTTCATTTTGTAGTGCCCCTTTTGCTAGTTTATCAGCACACTCATTCCCTTTCAGCCCCTCATGCGCTGGTACCCAACAGAACTGTACATCCATGCCACCTCAGTGAAGTCTTAGCAAACTATGGTACAGTTCAATGATTAAATCTTCTCTGACAGATGTTGTTGACTGTATGCTTTCCAACACAGCCATTGAATCTGTGCATACCACCACCCTATCTGGTCTGACCTATTCCACCCACTGTAACCCAATAATGACTGCCACTATTTCTGCTGTATACACTGATAACTGATCAGATAGTCTTTTGGAAATAGATATTTGGAACTCAGGGACATACACACAAATTCCCACACACTCCTGTTTGTTCTTAGAACCATCAGTATATATTAGGAGATAACTGTAGTAGTTGCTCCTCAGGTAAATACTTGTTTTGACTCCTACTTCATTCATTTGCCATTGTCTTTTCTTTTCCAGAATACTCATATCGATCTTTACTTCTGGGAACAGCCAAGGTGGAATGCTACTCACTGGGGTGGACCTGGTAAACCCTAAGGCCTCCATTCCATATGTCTTCACTTTTTCTTCCCTTGTCCACCCAAACCCTAACCCCTGGAACTTTGAATATTCCCAGCATTCCTGTATAGTCTTTTTTGCAGGGTTTTCTTCTCCACTTCCTTTTAGCCTGACCCAATATGCGAGTGCCAGTTTCTCCCTTTTTAATTCAAGTGGTGTTTCTCCTGCTTCTATAAGTACTGCGTTAATGGGGGTTGATTTAATAGCTCCAATGATGTCCTTGCTGCTGCTCCATACACTATACTACCATAATCTATTGTTTCCCTCATAATAGCCCTATAAATGTCAATTAATGCCTGTTTATCTGCCCCCCTGTCGCATTCAGCCACCGCTCTTAATAGGTTAAAGACTTTTTTGCATTTTGTTTCCAGATGTTTGATATGTGTTTTCCATGTATATTTGCTATCCAGCCGTAACCCTAGATACTTAAATTCAGCCACCCTCTCCATCGGCTGCCCATATAATGTTAACTTTTCTGTAATAATCTTTCTCTTATTTGAAAACATCATGTAACATGACTTGCTTGTTGACAGCTTGAAACCCCACTCATATGACCACTTCTCCACTTTCTCTATTGCTTTTCTTATACTATCTACCACATATGGCACATTTCTTCCCCTCGTCCATATGGCCCCGTCGTCTGCATAAAGTGCTGATTTGATGCATCCATCTACATTTGTAAATATGTCATTTATCATGATGTTAAACAATATAGGGCTAATTGCACTCCTCTGTGGGATACCATTTTAATTTCGAAATCCTTGGATACTTCTGCTGCTACCTTGACTCTTAATTTCCTACCTGTTAATATCTCTCTATCTATCTCTCTATCTATCTCTAGATATATTTCTATATCTATATACTTAAATAATATACATCATATATAACATGGACAATACACATACTTTAAGACAGAAGGCTGTGACGTCAGCCCCGCCGCCAAATCCAGCTGCATTCAGCTCGGGGCGCAGGAGAGGTGCGCCCCAACATCGTCCTATCTGTTGTATTAAAGAGGAGCTACTGCGCATGTACAACTTTGCTCGAGAGTCTATGGGCAAAGATTCATGCGCCCCAGGGCGGAAATACGTCACCAATCAGACAATGTCAACGAACGAAACAACTTTACTCATCATTAACTATGAAATATTTATCTTGCACATCTAAAAAAATATATACATATATTTCGAAATATTTTTATTTTATTATTTCATTTTTTTTATGTCTTATTCAAGGAAATGTGGTGAGAGGTGAGTGGTGGGGCGGCGCCCTAGCGCCCTCTATTGGCCAGCCACCACTGATATATATATATATATTTGTTATTATTATTTTGTATTCTCTCTCTCTCTCTCTCTCTCTCTCTCTCTCTCTCTCTCTCTCTCTCTCTCTCTCTCTCTCTCTCTCTCTCTCTCTCTCTCTCACTCTCACTCTCACTCTCACTCTCACTCTCACTCTCACTCTCACTCTCACTCTCACTCTCACTCACCTGTTTTCTACATATAGAAGCGCCACTGATTACTGCACTGATTCAAAACTTTGGGTCGGGATTTATTGACGAACAAAAAAGTGGGTCCTGAGGCTTGACCATAGAGATTGACCGGTTGAGAACCACTGGTCCAGAGGCAGGGCTTTTAAACTGAGCGAAATCACGTAATTCATGTCTCAGCTGTGACTGAATGGAAAATAATATAAATAAAAATGTACAACGAAAAAGCTGTTCTTGCTGACTGACATTAAATTCTTCTCTTAATTGTGTTTATATTAAAAATGAATTGGAGATCATAAAAATGTTTCATATTAATGAACACAATGATTTTTCTCCACTTTGTTGTTCAGATACATCACATATTTTTAACGAGATGAAACATTAATTAAAACTGAGGACTGCCTCCTTTGAGTTTAATGTGTTAGCTATGTGTCTTCACTCCGCTGTTGAACTGCTCTCATGTAAACCATCAGATCAGTGCATGCGCTGCATCGTCCAATCAGTGAGGGTCACTGGCTGAGGATTTCCCCGAAGGGTGTTCTGGTGGTTCCTCGGTAATCGCTCCTCGCTGCTCCGGGCACAGATAAGCGCCATGGCACGCTCCTTAAGGTGGGCCGAGGAGTGAGGAAAAGGACAAAAAGAGGTATGGGATCGACCCTAGCCGTGTGTATTCTTCTGTTCTACCTTAAGAAAAAGGAGGAAACCAAACCATAAGTTTCACTTAGCTGGAAACTAGACACTCATTTTCTGCGAAACAAAACAGAAAGTTATTCCACTAAGAATATAAAATGAGATGTCTGGAACAGGATTGGCATTGCCAGAGAAATGCAAACCGTACTTAGGACAGATAAAGGCTACATGACAAAATATTGCATAGCCTATAGCCTAAAGTAGATAAACATTCCGGGGAAAAAGAATATCGTCTCTACCATGGTTAACTGACAAAGGTAGGCAAAACTTTATTTGCACAATAATTGTTAACGTTCTCTTTAAGACCCCTAAATAGTTGTATTGGGGTTTCCCTGTCCTTACACAGATTGAGTTGATTGGTTTCAAGGTTTCAAGGTTTTATTGGTCATATGCACAGGATATACAATTTATATGTTGGCAATGAAAATCTTATGTCGCGTGCTCCTCCAACAACTCAACATACATGGTGCAAATAACATAAATAAAATAGTGCAAAAAGAGAGAAGAATATTTACAATAACAACAATAAAGATTTGAGGATGTGAAATATATACATATGTGGAATACATTGAAAGTATTTAAATACTTTACACTGTTGAATGAGGAGGTATGAACAGATGCATATATTACGTATAACAGATATGTACAATATGTGTACTATAAACAGATATGTATGGCAGATGTGTATAATATATATATACAGTGGGGTAAAAAAGTATTTAGTCAGCCACCAAGTTCTCCCATTTAAAAAGATGAGAGATGCCTGTAATTTTCATCATACCTCAACTATGAGAGACAGAATGGGGGAAACAATCCAGGAAATCACATTGTAGGATTTTTAATGAATTAATTGGTAAATTCCTCGGTAAAATAAGTATTTGGTCACCTACAAACAAGCAAGATTTCTGGCTCTCACAGACCTGTAACTTCTTCTTTAAGAGGCTCCTCTGTCCTCCACTCGTTACCTGTAATAATGGCACCTTTTTGAACTCTTTATCAGTATAAAAGACACCTGTCCACAACCTCAAACAGTCATACTCCAAACTCCACTATGGCCAAGACCAAAGAGCTGTCAAAGGAGACCAGAGACAAAATTGTAGACCTGCACCAGGCTGGGAAAACAGAATCTGCAATAGCTAAGCAGCTTGGTGTGAAGAAATCAACTGTGGGAGCAATTATTAGAAACTGGAAGACATACAAGACCACTGCTAATCTCCCTCCATCTGGGGCTCCACGCAAGATCTCACCCCGTGGGGTCAAAATGATCACAAGAACGGTGAGCAAAAATCCCAGAACCACACGGGGGGACCTAGTGAATGACCTGCAGAGAGCTGGGACCACAGTAACAGAGGCTACCATCAGTAACACACTACGCCGCCAGGGACTTAAATCCTGCAGTTCCAGACGTGTCCCCCTGCTTAAGCCAGTACATGTCCAGGCCCGTCTGAAGTTTGCTAGAGGGCATTTGGATGATCCAGAAGAGGATTGGGAGAATGTCATATGGTCAGATGAAACCAAAATCAAACTTTTTGGTAAAAACTCAACTCGTCGTGTTTGGAGGAGAAAGAATGCAGAGTTGCATCCAAAGAACACCATACCTGGGGCCATGTATCGTGAGATTTTGAGTGAAAACCTCCTTCCATCAGCAAGGGCACTGAAGATGAAGCGTGGCTGGGTCTTTCAGCATGACAATGATCCCAAACACACCGCCAGGGCAATGAAGGAGCAGCTTCGTAAGAAGCATTTCAAGGTCCTGGAGTGGCCTAGCCAGTCTCCAGATCTCAACCCCATAGAAAATCTTTGGAAGGAGTTGAAAGTCCGTGTTGCCCAGCGACAGCCCCAAAACATCACTGCTTTAGAGGAGATCTGCATGGAGGAATGGGCCAAAATACCAGCAACAGTGTGTGAAAACCTTGTGAAGACTTACAGAAAACGTTTGACCTCTGTCATTGCCAACAAAGGGTATATAACAAAGTATTGAGATGAACTTTTGTTGTTGACCAAATACTTATTTTCCACAATAATGTGAAAATAAATTCTTTAAAAATCCTACAATGTGATTTCCTGGATTTTTTTTCTCATTCTGTCTCTCATAGTTGAGGTATACCTATGATAAAAATTACAGGCCTCTCTCATCTTTTTAAATGGGAGAACTTGCACAATTGGTGGCTGACTAAATACTTTTTTGCCCCACTGTATATATAGATATATAGGGCGGCAGAAGGCCTGCACTTGTGAATTAATATGTTTAATACATTCATATTTATATTAATTATATATATTTTGTTCCTTTAAGTTAGATTGCATCTAACTTATGCCTCGCTAATATTTAAGATCAGAAAAAAGGTTCGGCCCTGCTTTTGCTGCAGGTTTATCATTCTTTCAGCCCTGCAGGGATTCTTTCAGCCCTGCAGGGATTCATGAAGTGAAGGTCTGGGCAGCCGATACTGTAAGAATCACCCACAATGAGTCATAGCACTATGCAAATTGGTTTACTGACTTTCCTGTGGCGTTGATTCTCAACCAGAAATTGTTGTGGGCTGGGTTGTGTTAGAGTCCAGCCCGTTCCTAATAGACTCATCAAGTTGTATCTGTCCTTTATGGCTCATATAGTTGGCTCATTTTTTTTTTCTCTGTGAATTTTTGTGTACCATAGTTGTCAGAGTAGATGGTGTTACAGGATTCTTTTCAATGTTTTCAGTGAGAAGCTGTTTGAAGAATCTGGAGTGTGCGGGATGGCTGAGAGTCTATCAGCAATGGATAGCTCTGATGAGGAGGTAAACAATTTACAAGACCAATAGATGTGGTCATATACGCTATTGTGAATAAGGTATGATTCATTAAGGCATTACTATTTCAATTAAAAGATACCTTTCTTATTACGTAGGAATATTATGAAGCATCAGCTTCCTTCCCTGACCCGTGCTGTGAGGAAGGAAAGATCCATCCATCAGCACCACAGCCTGACCGTAAGTGTGACTATCTATAACTGAATTAATGTTATGATGTATACGCAGCGATATGTAAAGATACTGAGATGTACTTCCTTCTCTTATGACAGATGTTCCTCCACCAGGGGAAGTAACAGTTCTTTATACTGAGCCGGAGACAGTTTCTCTTGGTTTTCCACCCACTAAAAACTCTGCTGGGTACAGACTTCAGTTAGATTACTCCTCTGAAACACACAGCAGCAGTTTGACTGTTGATGACTCCAGCCCTGTGAAGGTTGATGGACTGATACCTGGCACTGAGTATACCTTCAGAATCACAAGGACTGCAGACAATGGAAATCAAAGCAAAGCAGCCTCGCTATCTGTCTTCACAGGTAAATCTGAACAACAAATCTATAAAAATCTAAATGTCTTTTGGATCACTTCCTGAACAAATCTACTTCTTACATTGAAATGTATGTTAAAAGTTAGTTTCAGACCAATTAAGGGTCACCACACAACAGCACTTTAAAATGCTATGGACTGATGGCTTTGGGGCTTTGTAATATTGCACATATGGGTTTGCACTTTATAAAACAACTTCCCTTTGCACAGAAATAATGTCACTTGGCACTTAAGCAGCGAACTGTTTGCACTTTACTACTGTGATTAGCATATAATAGTACATTTTAACATATCATATTTGCACATGTTTACATCATTTAAACTATGAATTTATTGATGTAGTATTTATTAAATGATTCAGATCTTGAATTTTCAGTTTCAGTGAAACCTTTATATGTTCCCATAGAGCCCATCCCTCCTGTGCAGATTACAGTCGACCAGGTCTGCAGTGAGTCACTGTCTCTGCAGTGGGACACCCCTGCTGGTGAAGTGGAGAGTTACATTGTGACTTGTTGCAGTGAGGCAGACGTTGTGCAAGAGACAACGGATACAAACAAGATGACATTCTACAACCTGAAGCCAGGGGAGTGTTACTCTCTAGAGGTTACGACAAAACTTAGGAATGGAAGATCAAGCAGGCCAACTGTAACATCTGCCAACACAAGTAAGTCAAATAAAATCATTATTGCATGGTTGATAAAGACAATGTAAGAAATGTGTGTAATTAATCATCAATGTAATTGCAACACAAAGATGAAGATTATTGTAGAGCAGATGGCTTTAAGTGAACATGCTTGGCGCCGTACACATTGCAGATAGTGTTTAAGCGATGAGGAGTTTTGTTTTGAAACAACATTTTGAACTGAGTCATGTTGGTTTTCAAAAAGCTGACAAAAGATCACTTTTGAGTGTAAACCGTATATATTCCTTACATATATTCAAATACCCCTGAATCGATATTGCACATTGCAGGTGTTTTGCACAGGATCGCATGAGTCTTTATTTTTTTGGGGGTCAAATGAGGTGGTTATACAGTCATTCAACATAAAATCATTCTGAATAGTGTCTTTGTCTTTGTCTATGAGTTGGTGAAAGCTAGAGTTCATACTGACCATGGGATACTGGCCCTCAGGATGGAACACTGTATCCCGCAGCAATTATTGGCCAGTTGTCCATTAGTGTACCCCTTGAGTCTTTTCAGATAATTTCCAGACCCTGAGGTCAGAGTTCTGAGCATTTATAAATCTGCCGTATTCTGAGGCTCACAAATATCTCTATCCATCAATTTCATTTCATGCTGCACATTAGATTTGTATGTCTCTTCTCTTCACAAAAATCAACAATTGAGACCAACTTCAAAACTAATGAAAACATAAGATTTCCTTCTACTATTGTCAAAGGTTTTGCATCAATGCATTAAGCAAGCAGTTTACTGATTGACTGCCCACAATAGTCATCATTTTTGCAAGATTTAATTTATGTACTGTGTTAAAGCAAAATACAGTAAAATGTTAAACATCTAAATCTAAACATTTGTTGAGGATGAGAAAAAAGAATGGGTTTAATATTCATGTTTTTTTTTATATATACAGAGACACACCTAGAGAGCTTACTGGAGGATCTGGGATTGAATCACCACGACGAAGAGAAGCTATCCCTAAGCACAGTTCTAAGCATTGACAAGAACACCATTACCGATGAACCTGCCAAATGTAATTCAGATCTTCCATGGTATATTCTGAAGAAACTAATGATGGTTAATGTGACAGCTAGGAATGTGAAATGTACATCTGTATGTGAGCCAAACCCTGGAGATCACTTAGATCTTGATAATCTTGACAAAAGTACAGATTCAGGTGACACACTGAATCCCCTTGACATTATCACGGCTCTCTTCCTGTGCTCTGATGGTTTTGTACAGCAGGAAATGGCCCTCAAAATGTCTATGTGTCAGTTTTCTGTGCCTCTGTTGCTTCCCAACTGTGACACAAAGCAGTGCACACTCATGCTTTGGGCCATGAGAGACATTGTTAAAAAGTACAGACCACTGTCACTTTCACAATCCAAGGGATTTATTGAACAGAGAATTGTTGTCTCTGAACTTCCAATGATATCTTTTGTGAGACTGGGTGAGTGCTCCTTGTCCAAGTCAGAAATCCTCAATAAGCTTCTGAGCAATTCTCAGCAGTACCATGACACCTTCGTTCACTCCAACATGGAGGGTGGTGACAGCCCAAGGAGAATATCCAATGGATTGGTGGAAATGACTTGGTACCTTCCTTGTGGGAACAAAAACATGGATGTCTTCAGCGAGCCAGTTGCTGTAGCTAACCTCCGTGGTGACATTGCTTCATTTGAAACACAATTTGCTTTCTTGTGTCAGACATCTGCAGCAGTGTTTGTGTTCTTTGACGCTTTGGACTCTGAGTGTGAGCTGCTAACCAACCAGAACCACAAGGCCCAGATCTTCTTGGTGGGTAACCATCAAAACAAGGGTTTCCGTGTAGATGCTGTAAAAAAGGTAGCAACCAAGTTGGGTTTAACTGACAGCAACATTGTTTCGAAAAAAAAGCGCATGAATGATGCAGACTTTGTCAAACTTTTGCAGAAAAAAGTCAGCAATGCAATTCAAAACTCAAAGATGAAGATGGGAATTGAGCAAATGTCTGCCATTGCCCATGAACTCGGAATCCTTGTTGATGAAGACTCGAGAGAGTGCCAGACTGCCAAGAAAAATGCAGATGCTATCACTGAAGAAATTCAAGACATTCTTAACTACAAAGAAGATCAGCTTCCCTTGCAGGGCCAAATATGGAAGGACCTTACTCGCTTAGAGAAGGAAGAATTCAGACTTCGGAAAGTTGGGTCTGAAAATATAGAAAAGTACAAAAGTGATCTTCAGCTACAGAAAATTAAACTTCGTGAAAAACAGAACTCTTATGACATGTCAAAGGCAATGACATGTTTCATCAATGCAATATCAAGCCCAGAGAAAGAGAGGTGCTATTTCCTGAAATGGCTGCGAATGAACCTCGATAACGTGTCTCGAGAAAAACTATCTGACCTCAGGGAGCAGTACAAAGAAAAATGCAAAAACTCTGAGAACAAAGAGGAGATAAAGAAGATTGACCAACAACTTTCCAACTGCTCATTAGGGACTGAACACTTCTTCCGTGAAATGGGGCAGATCTATGAAGCTTCCCTTTCCCTTCTTGAAACACACCCAGCACGTCAACAACTACAGCATCTCCCCAAGCTATGTGCACAATTAATGCTTGATGGGTTTCCACTTGAGCTTGTTGATGGAGATGCATCCAACATACCTCTCAGATGGGTGAGTGACGTTCTCTCTCAGCTCAATGACTTGGTGTCTCCTAAGAACAAGATCCTGGTAGTCACAGTTCTTGGAGTTCAGAGCACAGGAAAGTCCACTCTCCTCAACACCATGTTTGGAGTGCAGTTTGCAGTCAGCAGTGGTCGATGCACTCGAGGTGCCTTTATGTTGCTGATTAAAATCAATGAAGATGTCAGAAAAGACTTCAACTGTGACTTCATGGTGATCATTGACACCGAGGGCTTAAAGTCACCAGAGCTCGCACAACTGGACAATAGCCACGAGCACGACAATGAGCTTGCAACACTTGTTGTGGGGCTGAGTGATATCACCATCATCAATATTGCAATGGAGAATTCAACAGAGATGAAGGACATCCTACAGATAGTTGTACACGCTTTCCTCAGGATGAAAGAGGTGGGCAAAAAGCCCAAATGTCAGTTTGTTCACCAGAATGTGTCGGATGTTTCAGCCCATGACAAGAACCTGCATGACAGGAAACTGCTCCTGCAGCAGTTAAACGAGATGACCCAGGCAGCAGCCAAAATGGAAAAGAAAGAAGAGAACATGAGCTTCACTGATGTGATGGAGTACAGTCCAGACACTGGAAACTGGTACATTGATGGACTCTGGCATGGAAAACCACCAATGGCACCAGTCAATGCAGGGTACAGTGAGGCTGTTTATGAGCTCAAGAAGAACATAATCCACATGTTGGAAAGTTGTGGATCATCAGCTAATAATATCTTGGAGTTCACAGAGTGGATGAAGAGCCTGTGGAATGCAGTAAAACAGGAAAACTTTATCTTCAGCTTCAGAAACAGCATCGTGGCTGATGCATACATTAGGCTGTGCACAGAATTCAACAAATGGGAATGGGACTTCAA
This sequence comes from Eleginops maclovinus, assembly GCF_036324505.1. Classification (NCBI taxonomy): domain Eukaryota; kingdom Metazoa; phylum Chordata; class Actinopteri; order Perciformes; family Eleginopidae; genus Eleginops; species Eleginops maclovinus. Next base: position 10,692,621 of record NC_086362.1, read on the forward strand.
AAAAGAAATGTACACATGGGTTACACAAGCTGAAACAAGAATCTCTAACTTTGGTACAGCTGCTGATAAATCTAAGATATCTGACATGAGTGAACTTCTCATACTATTGAAAAACGAAGCTTTGACAGAGCTGTCTAAATGGGAGACAACGATTCTGGGAAATCTTGAAGAGTACTTCAAGCAAACAGAGGGGTCATGTCCATCTTGTTGAAGGACACAGACAGGAGTTTGCAAACAGCGCAAAGAGCCTTCGAAAAGAAATGGAACGGTCTGTGAAAGATCAACTCATAGCAGCAGCCGACATCAGACAGGGGATGTTAAAACTTGATAGAATCAAGGAGAACCACACGAATCAATTAGAGGGCAAAGTTTGTGCTTTGATTGAAGAATGTAGGAAGAAGAAAGTCAAGATGTCAGAAAAAGAGATGGACAAAGAGTTTGACAAGATGTGGACTACATCAGTGAGTAAACTATCCTGTTCAGAAATGAAGGTTGAGGACATTTTCACCAGTGTGTCTCGCCACTTGAGAACAAATCTATCAACCAAGGGAAGTCACGCAAATGATTTAAGTCAAAAAAGTCTGAAAGATTGTGGACTGGATCCTTTTAAATATACAGTTGACGGATTATTTAATCAATGTAAAGACACATTAAAACAGTGGTTTAAAATACCAGGTAATGCAAAAGCTGTACAACAAACAGCTGACAGCATCATCACAGTTTGCTCACAGATGGTGACTGAAAAGATCCAAAGAAAGAGCAATTACCATGACACCTACATCGATGAGATATTAAACATGATTGATGAGAGGCTGCAAAACAATAAGGACGTTGAAACAGGTATTGCTTTTGAAGTCTCTCTGAAACAGCACATCTGTGCAGATGCAGCCAGAAGGTTTCAGAAAATGCACAACGATTTCATCCATGAAAACGATCCCTACATATGTCTGAACAAAAACAAAGACAAGTTTCTTTCTGATTTTAAAGACGTGTTCCATGATGTAGACCAGTGCCAGAAGAAGGCAGAAGAATTTACAGCCAGCTGCTTGAAGCCTGCAGTCGAAAAGTTTGTCAACCGTTCCCTGGGTCCTGATATCATTGATCAAATGAATGTCAGCATACGGTCATCCTTCCCGGATTCAGTTTTACTGGATCTGCTCTCACAGGATGACTTTGAAAAGTACGAGAGCTTTATTTGCTCCTATGAGGAATATGTAAAGAAATGGATCCTCAACAAAATATTGGAACGCTTTTCAAAAGGGTCTACAATGTTTGAGGAACAACATCTCCAGTCATGTATCAACAGCATAAATAATGCTATCCAGAAAGCTAAAACAGAAAACAGTGGCAACGTAAAGTCATTTGTTGAAGATGTCTGTCAGGAGCTTTGTGACAAACTGGCCATTTCCCAGGATGCTCTTGGGGCGTTCATGATCCTGAACAATGCAGATCAGGATCAGTTTGCTCACTGGCTGACTGAGTGTGTGAAGGACATGGCACAAACTCTTAGAGAGAAGTTTAAAAGAACACCCATCCAAACTAAACTACAGAACCTTCATGTGAATCCTCAGAACGAGCTTTTCAAAACAGTGAATGGATGTGGTAAACAGTGTCCATTCTGCAAAGCACCCTGTGTCGCAGGAGGAACAGGCCACACTGAACACTTCGCTTCACTTCATCGACCACAGGGTCTGGGTCGATACAGATGGGAGTGGACTGAAAAACTTGTCATTGACATATGCTCTTCCTCTGTGATCAGTGACGGTAATTTTCGCAACACAGCTACTAAGAACGAATTGCATCCTTTCAAGCGTTACAAAGAAATTTATCCGGACTGGAAAATCGCACCAGATGCGTACCATGAGGCATCAGACTACTGGAAATATGTTATGGCAAAGTTTAATGTTAAATTTGCAGCAGCATACGAAGCAAAGCCTGCTGATATTCCTGCAACTTGGAAACTCATCAAGAAGAAGCAAGCAGAGGCAGGCCTCAAAAATGCATTTTAGATCTAATGAGAAACTACCAGCTTTGTGCTCACAGAGCTGCACGTCCTCCTCATTACAGTCATCATCCTCTCATGGATATTTAGAATTCTCTTGATTTATATGAAGAGAAGCACACAAACTAACATGCTGTTTATGAGATGGCAAGGTTGACCATATATTTCGCCACAACTTACAAGGAATGTGTAAACCTTTCATTTTGATTAACAGACTCATTAACTCATTAACTCTAAATCCATCTTCTTTGCTTCAGATAAATGTTATCATAGAATTAATCAAATTTGATTTTGGTTGTGACTGATGCAAAAATATATGCTTTTTTTTCTGTGGTTTTGTCATAAAAATATTTGACTTATCGATGTTTTAAAATATCATTCAGTCTTCATGTCAACATGAAGATTATACAATGTCTTAATATAGGCCTTTTATTCTTACCCTATTGAGTGATATATGTATTCTTTTTACCAAAACATGAAACTCTTGGTTTTTATTTCAATTGAGTATTTAGCTCCAAATATTTACATTTTAAGGTTCATTTTATACTAGTTACTCAAAATGTGTTATGGGCTGCATCAAATGCCATATTTTATTATTCTCTAATCAATTAAAGCATCATTTAGTTCATATTTAGCATGTCAACATGTACACATGACAACACGTTTGAATCAGGTTGAGGATGATATGTGATTGTTTTCCAGAAAGTTATAATCTATTCGATTTTGTTTTTCTGAATAGTTTTTGTTGTTGTATGGTGAAGGTTTTAAATATATTTCAGTCTAAATGTCAACATGTAGTTTATCCTCCAGGATGTCTTTCTTACCTAATCGAGTATATGTCATTTATTTTCTTAGAAAAATATCTGTAACGACTTCTTTTTTTTTCAACTAAGTGTTTGATATTACATATTTACATTTATTAATCACTTAAAAGATCATTCAATGTAAAAGTGGACATGGCAGTGTAAAGTTTTGATCAAGTTCAGCATCAGATATGATCTTCCTTTTACTCAGAATTTATAATCTTTTGTGTCTGTGAAGTATCTGATTCTACATATTTCCGTAATGAAAATCCCATTCATTCTATGTATTGTTAACATGTATCCTTACTGCTGTTTACTATTTCAATAAAGAGAGCAAATCTGCACACTGGCTATGAATGTCTTTAATGTTTCCCAGATCAGAATCACAGCATACAGTGTATAATAACTTCTGAAGTAGGGGTGTTTAACTTTTTACACTACAGAAAAACATATGGAAGTCTGGGCCACTCACTAGAGGTGAGCTATATTGTCTTATAGGTTAAGTTATAACTTACAGTATAACCCACTCATTCCTTAAAACATAAGCCTCAGATTGCTTCAAATAAGGGGAAATATGAAGGGTATATGTATAAGTTATTGGGCTTTCTTATTAACTGAGATTTGTTAGAAAATGATGGAATTGACATTGGGCTTTTCAACACACGAATACTGTGTAATATATGTTTGGATATGTTTAAGAAGTACAATATAAGACAAGCACAAGTTTTATGTGAGGGCCATATTCCATTATACCTTTAGAATCTGATGAGGGCTGAAAAAAAAAATCTAAATGGACCCCAGGCCACAGTTTGTATACTCCTGTTCTAAAGTAAACAGAAATATGATCACCTCCTTCATTCAGATCGTTCAACTATACTTTTTGAAGTAAAAATTACACTTCTTCCATTATTTAAAATTTGTCTTATGGGTTTCTGAATTCAACAAAGAATGTAAAGACAAGACAACAGGTGCAACTCTGCGGAAGTGTGTGTGTGTGTGTGTGTGTGTGTGTGTGTGTGTGTGTGTGTGTGTGTGTGTGTGTGTGTGTGTGTTTGTCTTTACCGTGTGCGATATGAAGTCATTTTGGTTTGCTTGGCTGACTGCAGTTTGTTGAGGCTAGGTGTGTCCACATACATTCAGTCTGATCCACCGTTAAACACACGTTCAGAATCTGAAAGTGAGACATTCTCAGATTAACTTAAAAATGAATTTCAACGGTTTACAAGAAAGGATGTTTGTACATATTTCACATACAGTCATTCACATGACTATATGATTTGCTATTTAAATACAAAACATTACATTTGGATAAAGAAGGATAGATGGAAACACAACAAGTGGAAGTCTGTCCATTTCTTTCATTATCTTTATCTTCAGGTCAGAGTTGACAATGATATTAAACAAACGATTGACCTTTATTCAATCCTGATCATTTTTTAACAGTGTTAAGGATAAGATTCAGCCAGTTACGTTTTTGTCATGTCAGTTCAATAACATGACCTTTAATAGATTGACTACAGACATCTAGTGGACATGTATTGCAACACCTACTTTAAACTCAGGATTTCTCAGTATTTATACATTTAAAACTTAAAGACATGGAACTGTAAACACTTTGTTAGTTAGACCTGAACATTGTACACAATTGTAAATGTACTGTTAGCACTGTCATTTCCCCCAAAGTAATACATATTCAATTTGAAACACAACTGTTGAGTCAAGACAAGCAAAGTGAATTAAGAAGGGCAACTTTCTGCAGTTGACAACAAGAGCTTTGCTGCTGTCATCAAACATCTCCACACACAGACCACAGGGTCATATCTGATTCATCAGGGAAAACAGGACTTCAGAACTCACAAGGTTCATCCCAGTATCCATTCTCAACTTGACCCGGAAATCGATCATCGAAGGATGTCCTTATTCCTTAAATGCGTGTGGAGGAGTCGAGGAGGGAGGATGCTTCCAGAGGAGGGGGGGGACTACCTAATACCGGATTATTTGCATGTGTGGATAAAGGACACTGAATTTCACACAGTTCATTGGTAAACACAATTATTATTGTTATTATTATTTAGTTGTTTATTTCCATATTTAAATGAATACATTTGTGTCTTAGTTTAGTTTAGTGTGTTTTTATTGTTGTCTTAATAAACAAAGAAAGAATATATACTCTGGTTTGTTTAATGTTGTCAAAGAGTGAGTTCTTCCAACTTCTACTATCCAAACATTTGAATGTGAAAGACTTTTACTCGCTATGGACATGGTTATTTAGTTAATAACCATTATCTAGGTATTACTCAGACAAATCCTCTTTTGTAGTCTAGTATACTTCTTAAAACTTTTATATGTGACTACATAAACTGGCTATCATGTTCCTTGTGGTGCCCTCAAGAGGTGATGTGATGCTATTGAAGTAATACAAATATAATAATTAATAATGATTGATATCTATTTGAAAAAATAGAACATTTATACTGTATATATTTGAACATCTATCATTACATTTTTTTCTGATAACCTATTTTACTGTAGTCCATCCATCCATCTTCTCCCGCTTTTCCGTCAGGGTCGCGGAGGTAACAGCTCCAGCAGAGAGCCCCAAACTTTGCTTTCCCTGGCCACATCAACCAGCTCTGACTGGGGGATTCCAAGGCGCTCCCAGGCCAGCGAAGAGATATAATCCCTCCACCTGGTCCTAGGTCTACCCCTCGGTCTCTTCCCAGCTGGACGTGCCTGGAACACCTCCCTAGGGAGGCGCCCAGGTGGCATCCTCACTAGTGCCCGAACCACCTCAACTGGCTCCTTTCAACGCGAAGGAGCAGCGGTTCTACTCCGAGTCCCTCCCGGATGACTGAACTTCTCACCTTATCCCTAAGGGAGATGCCAGCCACCCTGCGGAGAAATCCCATTTCGGCCGCTTGTATCCGCGATCTCGTTCTTTCGGTCATGACCCATCCTTCATGACCATAGGTGAGGGTAGGAACGAAGATGGCCCGGTAGACAGAGAGCTTTGCCTTCTGGCTCAGCTCTCTTTTCGTCACAACGGTGCGGCAAAGCGACTGCAGTACCACTCCGGCTGCTCCGATTCTCCGGCCCATCTCACGCTCCATTGTTCCCTCACTCGAGAACAAGACCCCGAGATACTTGAACTCCTTCACTTGGGGTAAGGCCTTATTCCGTACCTGGAGTGGACAGTCCATTGGTTTCCTGCTGAGAACCATGGCCTCAGATTTGGAGGTGCTGATCCTCATCCCAGCCGCTTCACACTCGGCCGCGAAACCGATCCAGTGAGTGCTGAAGGTCACAGACCGATGAAGCCATTAGGACCACATCATCTGCAAAAAGCAGTGGTGCAATCCTTAGCCCACCGAACTGCAAACCCCCTCCCCCACGACTACGCCTCGAAATCCTGTCCATGAATATCACAAACAGGATTGGTGACAAAGCGCAGCCCTGGCGGAGGCCAACCCTCACCGGGAAAACGGTCCGACGTGCTCCCGAGGACCCGGACACAGCTCTCGCTTTGGGAGTACAGAGATTGGATGGCCCTGAGCAAAGACCCCCTCACCCCATACTCCCGCAGCACCTCCCACAGTATCTCCCTGGGAACCCGGTCATACGCCTTCTCCAAATCCACAAAGCACATGTAGACCGGATGAGCGTACTCCCAGGCCCCCTCCAGGATCCTTGCGAGAGTGAAAAGCTGGTCCGTCGTTCCACGACAAGGACGAAACCGCATTGTTCCTCTTCAATCTGAGGTTCAACAATCGGCCGGACCCTCCTTTCCAGCACCTTAGAGTAAACTTTCCCGGGGAGGCTGAGTAATGTGATGCCTCTGTAATTGGCACACACCCTCTGATCCCCCTTTTTAAAGAGAGGAACCACCACCCCGGTCTGCCACTCCTTCGGTACTGTTTCCGACTTCCACGCAATGTTGACGAGACGTGTCAACCATGACAGTCCCTCAACACCCAGAGCCTTCAGCATTTCTGGGCGGATCTCATCCACCCCCGGGGCTTTGCCACTGTGGAGCTGTTTAACTACCTCAGTGACTTCCCCCCGTGAGATTGGAATTGATCCCCCTTCATACTCCAGCTCTGCCTCTAACATAGAGTGCGGAGTTGTCGGATTCAGGAGTTCCTCAAAGTGTTCCTTCCACCGCCCTAACACACTATCAGTTGAGGTCAACAACGCCCCATCCTTACTGTACACAGCTTGGATGGTACCCTGCTTCCCCCTCCTGAGGTGCCGGACGGTTTTCCAGAACAACTTTGGTGCCGACCGAAAGTCCTTCTCCATGGCTTCTCCGAACTTCTCCCACACCCGCTGCTTTGCGTCGGCCACGGCTGAGGCTGCTGCCCTTCGGGCCTGTCGATACCTTGCAACTGCGTCAGGAGTACCCAGGGATAACATATCCCGGAAGGCCTCCTTCTTCAGTCGGACGGCTTCCCTAACCACCGGTGTCCACCACGAGGTTCGAGGGTTACCGCCCCTTGAGGCACCTAAGACCTTGAGACCACAGCTCCCCGCCGCAGCTTCGGCAATAGAGGCTTTGAACACCGCCCACTCTGGTTCAATGTCCCCAGCCTCCACAGGGATGCCTGAAAAGCTCCGCCGGAGGTGTGAGTTGAAGGCTTCCTGGACATGGGACTCTTCCAGACGTTCCCAGTTCACCCGCACTACACGTTTGGGCTTACCAGGTCTGTCCAGAGGCTTCCCCCGCCACTCGACCCAACTCACCACCAGATGGTGATCAGTTGACAACTCCGCCCCTCTCTTCACCCGAGTGTCCAAAACATGCGGCCTCAGATCCGATGATACGATTACAAAATCGATCATGGACCTTCTGCCTAGGGTGCTCTGGTACCACGTACACTTATGAGCATCCTTATGTTCAAACATGGTGTTTGTTATGGCCAATCCATGACTAGCACAGAAGTCCAGTAACAAACCACCACTCCGGTTCAGATCAGGGGGGCCGTTCCTCCCAATCACGCCCCTCCAAGTGTCTCCATCGTTGCCCACGTGTGCGTTGAAGTCTCCCAGCAAGACTAAGGAGTCCCCTTCAGGAGCCCCATACAGGACTTCTTTCAGGGTCTCCAAGAAGGCCGAATACTCTGAACTGCTGTTTGGTGCATAAGCACACACCACAGTCAGAGTTTTCCCCCCCATGACCCGCAGGCGTAGGGAGGCGACCCTCTCGTCCACTGGGGTAAACTCCAACAAAGCGGCACTCAACCGGGGGCTTGTGAGTATCCCCACACCCGCTCGGCGCCTCACACCTTGGGCAACTCCGGAGAAGAATAGAGTCCAACCCTTATCCAGAAGTAAGGTTCCAGAGCCGACGCTGTGCGTAGAAGTGAGCCCCACCAGATCCAGCTGGTAACGCTCCACCTCCCGCACAAGCTCCGGCTCCTTCCCCCCCAGAGAGGTGACATTCCACGTCCCCAAAGCCAACTTCTGTCGCCTGAGTCTGGTCCGTCGAGACCCTCTGCTTTCACTGCCACCCTTCTGGCAGCGCACCCGACCCCATCGTTGTTTCCCGTAGGTGGTGGGGCCCGCGGGACGGAGAAGCGGAGGTGTTGCCCACGTTGCTTTTTCGGGCTGTGCCCGGCCGGGCTCCGTGGCAAGCCCGGCCACCAGACGCTCGCTGACGAGTCCTCCTTCTGGGCCTGGCTCCAGAAGGGGACCCCGGGCTTCCTCCGGGCCGGGTATCCTCGCTTCCAATGATGTTCATTCATGAAGTCTTTTTGAACCAATCTTAGTCTGGCCCCTTACCTGAGACCAATTTGCCATGGGAGACCCTACCAGGAACACAAGGTTCCAGACAACACAGCCCCCAGGTTCATCGGGGAACACAAACCTCTCCACCACGATAAGGTGCTGGTTCTCGGAAAGGATTTTACTGTAGTGATATTATAAATTCTATCAGTTGTATTTACATGAATTATCATTAATAATTGTTAATAACCAGACTCACTTAGACCAGAACAACAATATTTTGGTGGGCCTTTTTGAGTTGTACTTTTGTCATTACTTTGGGCACTAAAAGTGAAGCGTAGATCCCCAACTACCTTTAAAATGCAAAATGCTGTCAATGTATTTTAGTAAGCAGTCTGTTATTACCTGTCTAATTATAACGAGATAAATCAGGTGCATAACATGATTATATGTTAATTGGTCTTTAACCACAACTATTTGAACTGTCAGTCTGATTTAAAATGCCGTTTTACTGAAACCTTTATGTTGCTCCCACAAAGCCCTCCTGTGCAGACCATCAGGTCAGCAGTGAGTCACTGTCTCTGCATTGGGTCCCCCTGCTGGGGAAGTGGAGAGTTACATTGTGAATTGTTGCAGTGAGGCAGACGTTGTGCAAGAGACAACGGATACAAACAAGATGACATTCTACAACCTGAAGCCAGGGGAGTGTTACTCTCTAGAGGTTTCGACAAACTTAGGAATGGAAGATCAAGCGAGGGAGGGAGACATTGTGTGAGGGACGATAGACACCACCAAAACGACACTCAGAAACCAGAACCTAGCAAAATGGCTCGAGCTGCTGAGTGTCTGTTTTTGCACAACTTTGGAATGAAGGATCAAGTGTAATGTAGTTTAATACAAAAACAGGCCAACTAGCTCCACACAGTAATTCCAGTAGTCAAATACAATCACTGAATGGTTGACGCAGAACATCTAAAAGATTTGTTTAAAAAAATGTCAGCAATGTGATGGGAACTCAGAGATGGCTTTTATTGCACATTCCTCTGGCTTGATAGAGTCCCTTTAGTGTGTGAGACTGCCTTGAAAAATGTGTGTGCCAAACCTGCAGAATCCTTCCTTAAATACAAGGAAGTTTGTGTTGCAGAAGACCGAAACCTGATAGGCCCATCTGCTGTAGTTCCTGCATCCAACTATGCATTTCAAAAACAAGCTTGCAATGGTTTTGAATTGTTTCGTCTTGTCTTCCGAGGTCATCCTGACCATGGGATACTGGCCTTTAAGATGGCATGATATAGTCCGGATCTAAATTGGCAAGTTATTGAGTAGTGTCCTCCATGAGTCTCGGCAGGTTGTTTACCAAAGTTCCCTGTGAGATTGAAGTGAGCACATTCGCTACATAGCTTAATGGTCTTAGTCGGAGAGGGAAAGAATCGTAGCAGAATAAAGGTACAGAATGAAGTGCTGGTGGCTGAAATTCAGATCCTGTTTAGTTGAAGTCTTCTCAGACCAGCACCAAAAGCATGGAGTAAACCCTGATTGGAGGGCAGGCCCCTTTCAAAACCACTGGTAAGCTGACGCATTCGATCTGAATGGTTCCACTGACCCTGCACCACCGTCCTTATCTGTACCAGGCTTGGCTCTTCAGAAGCTCCAACGCTATGGTGAACTGGTTTTGCTTCCAGGAACGAAAGGAAGCAAGTCCAGTTGAGACAAGTATTCAGCTTTGTTGTAAGGAACAGTCTCAGCACATACAGCTATGGTAAGCACAGGAAGGAAAAGTGAGTGAGTCACAAAACCATTGTCGCTTTGTCGTTCAACCAAGGTGAATACCAATGTCCTTTCTTAGGCTTAGATATTTAGTCATGGCACCATCACAAGAATCAGGGAATTAACTGGGCTGCGGAGTGATGTAGCTCCCACAGGGCAACCAGTTCACATCACCCCACACTAAGAACACTAGTAGGGGTTGCTCTCGTAGGTCCCCCTGAACTGTTATGAGAGGCCCAGGAATAGGTTAAGCACGTACCCTGTTTCAGCAGAATGTGCTGTTGTCTTTTGGGTGTGCTAGATTTGAGTGTTATGATCCGTGCATGGTCTAACTTGGAGCTAAATGCAAAACTAGAGGAATCAGAAGTTTTCACACCATAGTTGTTGAAGAATCTGGAAAATGGTTTAAATGATCATTTTCATATAAGGCAGAGAGACACCTCAAGAGCATATTGGAGGATTTCCGGTTAGATCATTCACCACTTTAAAGAGAAGCTATCCCTAAGCACAGTCTTAGTAACTCAGATTGCCATGGTATTTTCTGAATAAACTATAGATAGGAATATAACATGTTCAACTGCATGTGGTTCAAGCTTTGTTGATCCACATTTAGATCTTGATAATCTGGGTCTAGACAAACATTAGCAAGATAGTTAAAGTCTGAGATGAGTGCATTCCAGTATAATGTAACAGAGTAGCACTAGAGTTCAGGTCAGTTAGAATCAGAAGAACGCACCTCAGATCAGGTCCAAAGGAAAGTATTTCCAGGGTGTGTGGTTCTGCTATAAAGTACCTTAAACGGATCTGGTTCCAACACGACATAAGATGCTATGTTATCTGACGTTGGAAATCCCCTTCAGCCTCTGGAGGATATCCTGAAACAAACATGTTCATAAGTAAGCAAGTTATGACCATGACGACACCCTTTATGAGTGTCCTTAAATGTTCTCCTGTTAATAATGCTAATATCAGTCACGGTGCCACAGAATTAGGATCACGTTCTTTAAGTTGCTTTTTTCTTTTGCCAAATAATGTCTCTTTTGTAGTGGTGACTGAAATGCTCTTTTCTGTCTACATTCAAATGTGATTTTCTTTTCAATATTCTCAGGTTGAACATGCAGTCAGAGGAGATTATAAGGGCTGAGCGATTAATGTCTAAATAATATTCTAAAGCCAACAGATATCAGCCATTTGCACACTTAAAAAAAACTAGGTTAGATGGTGTTGTTCAAGCCAATTGTTCTGTAATGAAGGAAACAACATTTTCCAGGCTCCGTCCAACTGCTGTTAATATGTATTTGAAACGGGATCATTCTCAGAAACCCATTTTATCACTGCTATCAATTCCTCATACCAGATACCTGATAATGGGTGAAAGGCATTTGCTAAATAATCCCTAAAATAAAGTCTGCACACAACAAAAACTAATGCAGACTAGTAGAACGAATGGTACTCTAAACTTTGCGGGATATTAATAGCAGTATGGTCTATAAGAGAACACAACCTTATTATCTCTTATTACTTTCAGAGAGAAGCTGTTTTCCAAATCAGGACCAAGACTGGGGTGACTGAAAATACCCTTAATGAAGGCCAACTCTATTCAGAAAAGGGAGGATACCAAACAATACATTATTTTTTCAAGGAAATGACATGCAAAGGGACTTCCCAAGGCAGTATAAAAGGAGACACTTGCAAGAGGCACTTGCAGTGGCACAGAGGGGCAAAGCTGTGTACTTGCAGAGCTTTATACGACTATACAGTGTAGATGAAAGCGCTGGATAGAAGAACAGATTGAGGTGTTACCATGGTTCATCTACAAAAGTAGGAAATAATGTGTTGGTCCTTCATTGGTTTCTATCTTTTAAGACCTGAAATACTTTTTAAATGATGGCTTCACATGGTCTCAAACCGAAGCAGGACTCATCATATTAAATCTGTCTTTATGGCTCTTACAGCGGGTTGATTACATTTTTCTTCAAGTTTGGTGTAAATTGTGATCTAGCAGGCTGCAGAGCACACATGACTGTGATTTTTGTGGTGGAAGGTAACTAAATGTTTTCAAGTACTTGACTTAAGTATGTATCTGAGGTACTTGTACTGTACTCAAGTATTTTAATGTTATGCTAATTTGTACTTTTACTCCACTACATTTATTTAACAACTTTAAATTCTGTTACTTTACAGATCTGGATGAATGAGGTGAAATATAAATCAACCCTTAAATCAGACTTTAGTTCACCTGGAGTAAACTCAGCAGCTACCCTGCAGTATACAAAGCCAAACTAGCTGCACCTTTACCAGCTCTGAGAACACTTTAATGATCAATCATTATAAAACATATCAGAGATATTATTCTGAAATGGACCAATCGAACAATGACTACTTTTACTTTGGTTCTTTGAGTACATTTTGATGCTTATACTTTTGTACTTTTACTTGAGTAACATTTTGAATGCAGGACTTTTACTGTAAGAGGGTATTCCTACACTCTGGTGCTTTTACTTACTTACTTACTTTTACAAGAGCTGAGTACTTCCCCCACCTCTGCTTCTTACTTTTTCACAGTTTAAGTTTCTAGCTAGATGTTAAATAATAATACGGAATAAAAAATAAACCAATGAACCATCATGTTTATTATACGATAGGCTACCCAGCAGCATATATCAAGACATACAAACATCCCCACCTCTACCAAGTGCAACATTGACATTAGCAATGTAATATTTTAAACGATGAAATGGGCGTAACTGCTCAATGTGTACGTTTAAGTTGTGTACTTGAAGAATATTTTCATGTTAATACTTTTCTACTCTTACTTGGGTACACCTCTGGTTATTTCCTATTACTTTTAGTGAGAAGCTGTTTGGATAATCTGGACTGAGGGGGATTTCTGAGGGTCTAATGGAATACACTGATAAGGAGATAACCCGTTAAATGACAATACAATTACATATACATGTCACATAAGCTATTGTTAATATGGTATGATTGACTCATTCAAAAAATAATGTAAACATATTGTGCTCAATTAACAAGGAACATTATGGAGTATCAGATTCCTTCCCTGACCCGTGCTGTGAACCACAGTCTGACCGTAAGTGTGACAGTCAATAACTGATCCAGTGCAATAAATGTACAGTATACACAGCGATATGTAAAGATACTGAGATGTACTTCCTTCTCTTATGACAGATGTCCCTCCACCAGGGGAAGTAACAGTTCTTTGTACTGAGCCGGAGACAGTTTCTCTTGGTTTTCCACCCACTAAAAACTCAGCAGGGTACAGACTTCAGTTAGATTACTCCTCTGAAACACACAGCAGCAGTTTGACTGTTGATGACTCCAGCCCTGTGAAGGTTGATGGACTGTTATCTGGCACTGAGTTTACCTTCAGAATCACAAGGACTGCAGACAATGGAAATCAAAGCAAAGCAGCCTCGCTATCTGTCTTCACAGGTAAATCTGAACAACAAATCAATACCACCTGTTTCTGGATCTTTTGGATCATTTCCTAAACAAATGCACTTCTTGGTTTCTGAGTGGCATAATTATCGTTGGCTTTTTTGTAGCCTTTACTTGGGAGTCAAACACCACGTTAGATGCTGACAAACATTGATGGAACATGTATTTTAAAGTTTAGTAAAACCTTTCTGTTTTTCCCACAGAGCCCAGCCCTCCTGTGCAGAACACAGTCGATGAGGTCAGCAGGGATTCAGAGTCTCAGCATTCTGACACGGCTGCTGGTGAAAAGGAGAGTGACAATGCGACGTGTTGCAGTGAGGATGAAACTGTGCAAGAGGAAGAGGATGGAACATTAAGCAAGCCAACTGAAACATCTGTCCCCAAAGGTACAGTGGGGCAAAAAAGTATTTAGTCAGCCACCAATTGTGCAAGTTCTCCCATTTAAAAAGATGAGAGATGCCTGTAATTTTCATCATAGGTACACTTCAACTATGAGAGACAGAATGGGGGAAACAATCCAGGAAATCACATTGTAGGATTTTTAATGAATTAATTGGTAAATTCCTCGGTAAAATAAGTATTTGGTCAATAACAACAAGCAAGATTTCTGGCTCTCACAGACCTGTAACTTCTTCTTTAAGAGGCTCCCCTGTCCTCCACTCGTTACCTGTATTAATGGCACCTTTTTGAACTCGTTATCAGTATAAAGACACCTGTCCACAACCTCAAACAGTCATACTCCAAACTCACAAAGGCCAAGCCCCAAAGAGTTTTAAAAGGGGGGACCAGAGACAAAATTTTTAGACCTGCACCGGGGGGGGGAAAAAACGGGAATTTAAAGGGTAAGCAGTTGGTGTAAAGGGAAAATAAACCCGTGGGAGCAATTATTAGAAAAGGGAAAAAGGACTTTTAAAGGGCCCACTGCTTAATCTCCCTCAAATCGGGGGGCCTCCACGCAAGTCTCACCCCGGGGGGTAAAAATTATACAAGAACGGTGAGAAAACCCCCCCCAAAACCCACACGGGGGGATCTGGGTGAAGGGACCTGCAAGGGGAGCGGGGGACCCAAAATTTAAAGAGGCTACCATCAGTAACCACTACGCCCCAGGGATTTAAAAAACCGGGCATTTCCCAGATTTTGCCCCTTCCCTTAAGCCAGTTTTTTGCCGGGCCCCGGGTCTAAAGTTTGTAGGGGGCCCTTTGGTTAAACCGGGAAAAAGGGTTTGGGGAGAATGTCATTTGGTCAGATAAAAACCCCAAAATAGAACTTTTTGGAAAAAAACCAAAACTCGTGTTTTTGGGGAAAGGAGAAAAAAAAGGGCGAGTTCCATCCAAAAAAAAACCTTACCTACTGTGAAGCATGGGGGTGGAACCAAACTGCTTTGGGGCTGTTTTTGCAAAGGGACCAGGCGAAAGGATCCGTGGAAAGGAAAGAATGAATGGGGCCCTGTTAAACGTGAGATTTTGAGTGAAAAAAATCCTTCCTCCCGCAAAGGGGAATGAAGATGGGAAACGGGTGGGTTTTTTCAGCCTGGGCCAAAGATCCCAAACACCCCCCCCCCCGCCAGGGGAAAGAAGGGGTGGTTCGTAAGAAAACATTTCAAGGTCCTGGGGGTGGCCCAGCCAGTTCCCGGTTTCAACCCCCCTAGAAAATTTTTTGGAGGGGGGTTGAAGTTGTGTTTCCCAGCGACAGCCCAAAAAATCACTGCTTTAGAGGGGGATCTGCATGGAGGAATGGGCCAAAATACCAGCAAACGTGTGTGGGGAAACCCTTGGGGAAGACTTCAGAAAACCTTTTCATTGCCAAAAAGGGTATATAAAAAAAGTATTTTAGAGGGAAAATTTTTTTTTTTGGGCCAAATAATTATTTTCCCCATTTTTTTGAAAAAAAATTCTTTAAAAAACCTAAAAAATTTTGAAATTTTTTGGATTTCTTTTTCTCTTTTTGTCTTTAGTTGAGGGGATTTCCTATGATTAAAAATTTTGGCCTCTTCATCTTTTTTAAAAAGGGGGGAACTTGCACAATTGGTGGTGCTAAAATATTTTTTTTCCCCACGGTAAATTGGTTTTTTTGGGAGTTAGGGGGGGTTGTGGGAAAAACAGGGGGGTTTAGTTCTTTAGAGTTTTTCTGGATTGGGACCCCGAGAGCTAAATTATGCTCTTTCCCGGGTTTTTTGTTTTGGGTCATAAAAAAAAATCAAAACCCCCTTTTTCTGGGTGGTTTATCCCGAACTGTTTTTGGTTTAACCCGGATCCATGAGGTGCAAATTTTTTTTATGATCAAAACATGTATGTCCGGTAAGAGTTTATTTGAATGCAATTTTAAAATTTTGCCTTTCTTGCAAAAGTGGGAGTACATTTGGCCCCCTTTTCAGGGGAAAACCCCCAAAACTGGCTTTTGGGCAAAAACCTGCAGAGGGTTTAGACTGCAAAGAAAATGGGGGAAAATGGGGAAAACCTGCCCCCAAATTTTTCCTTGAATACCCCAAAAAAATTTTTAAAAAGGGCTGAAAGTGATTGCCCGTTTTGGGGTCAAAGGGAAGGGTGGCCCTTTCCCAAAAATTTTTCCTCCCGTCCCGGGATGAGGCCTTGGTGAAGCTTGAATCCTTTCCCGACCAGGGTTAAATGACCCTTCAGAAAACACAACCCACATAATTTTTTTGGGGTTTTCTGTGGGCTTTTTGGTGTCAGACGCACTTTAAAATTGGGCAAAACCTTTGATGGAAACCCGGGATTTTAAAGTTTTTTGAACCTTTCTGTTTTTTCCCTCAAGGGCTCGCATTTTGCCCCGGGGTGCTGGTGAAATGGAGAGGGAAAAAATGGGAATTGTTGCAGTGAAGGGTGGGAAAATGTAAAAGGAAGAGGATGGGAAATTAGGCAAAAAACCAAAAAGTAAATTTTGTCCCCCAAGTAAGTCTTTTTTTTTTTTTTTTGTTTATTGGGTTTTTTTAAAACCCTTCCTTTTAAAAAAGATGTAAACAAAAGTAAGTAAAGCAAACCTTCACCCTTTAAAACAAAATGGGTATAACAAAAACGTAAAAATGCTTAACCCCCGGGCCCCGAAAACCCCCCAGACGAAGACAAAAAGAATACAAAAAAAAAAACACAAAAAACAAACCCCGTCAGCTTTAAAATAAATGGCCAGAAAAAAACAATTAATTTTCAGTCCCGGGAAAAACCTCCTCCCCCCGAAAAACCGTCCCTTGTTTTGGGCCCCCCCACCTGAAAAAGTCTAAATTGGGAAAAGATGGGGAATTTTTCCCCTTAAAAAATTTGGGAAAAAGGACCCCCTTTTTTTTCCCAAAATTTTTTTGGGAGCCCTCAGAGAAAAACCTAATCCCTTTTCCCTTTCAGGAAAAAAAAGGTGTTTTTTATCCCGTGGGGTGTGGAAGGAAAGGTTTCAGTATCTTTCCATTTAATCAAAAACAACCTTTGCCCGTAGGATGGTAAAAAACTAAACAGTACTCTTGGAAAAAAATTTGGGGGGGGGGGGGAGAGGGGGAGACCCCAAAAAAATGCGAAAAAGCCCTCCGGGGCCCTGGGGCCCCCAAATTGGTCCCAAATCTCATGAAAATCTTCCCCCCCAAAACATAGCATGGGTTTGGGGAAAACCAGAACCTTTGGGGTGGGTCTTTCCGGGAGATTACGCCCTATTTTACAGGGGTGGGGGAAAAACACTGCCATAGATCTAGAAAACGGGGGTTAAATATAATAAATTCGGTTTTTAATAGTTTTCCCTTTAATGAGACCAAAGTCGCACAAATTTAAGTTTTTTTTTGTATATATTGGAAAAATTGGGGCCTTTCAAAAATTTTCCCAAAAGGTGTCAAGGAAAAAATCCAGGTGGAAAAAATTGGGGGAGATGGGAAACCCTAGGAAACGGGCTACGAGCCAAAGTAAAAACCCCGCAAAATTCAAAAAATGTTGTTGGGGGGAAAAGGAAAAATTTTTTTGCAAGTTGTTTAAAGGAGCAAAAAATTTTAAAAATTTCAAATCCCTTTTTTGTATTGATACCAAGGTTTTGGGCCAAACTTAAAAAAAACACTATCTGCCCAAAGGGAAAAGGGGGGAAAGCATGATTTGTAACCAAAAGGGGGAAAAAGAAGGGAAAAAGAAATTTTTAAAACCAAAAATTTTCCCCTTAAATGGGCCCAAACCTAGGGGGGGTTTTGGGCAATTTACATTCTCCGTTTTTCGAGGGAAAGGGAAGGGAAACAAAAGTTTGGTAGGAGGTTTTTCCTCTTAAACCCGCCAGTTAAAAGGGGTTGGGGGCCTCATAATTTAAGCCAATAATTAAGGGAAAACAATTTTGGCGGCCCAAAAATTAAAACCGAAAGTTTTGGGAAAAAAAAACCCCCCCAGTGACCTAGTATGTGCAGATATTGTTTTTTCCCCTTCCCGGAAATTCCCCCTTTTAATTCCCAGGAAAAAATTCAAAGATCAAAAAACGGGAAATTTCACTTACCGGAAATCAAAAAAGGGGAACCCAATTTTTTTCCCAGCCTTGTAAAGATCCCCAAACACATGTGGAATATTGATACCCATTCTGAAAAGGGGAAAAAATTGGGGCAAAGGGAAAAAAATCTAAGCGCTGTATTAAAAGGAAAATCTTACTTTTTTTTTCCGAGATTTTACCCAAAGATTGAAAAAGTGGTAAGGGCAGCCGGGACAGGAAAAAGGGCAGGTTGGAAAAAATTAAAAACAGGACTTTAGATTTAAAGGGAAACCTTTTTTAAATCTATCCATTTAAATTTTTACCCCCTAATTGGGGGTTGGCTCGAAATGCTATCGCAAAAGGGGGGGCAATAGCCCATCGCAAAAAACAATGGATCAAAAGAAACCCCGTCTGGAGAGCGATAAAAAAAAAGTATTCGGATTGTGATTATTTGTCCTGAAGAGGCTCGTGGAGAGGAGTACGACAGCTTAACCCCAAAAAATAAAAATTTTTCCCCAAATTTTTTCCAAAATAAAAAAAAAGGGAATCCCACTCCCAATCTATCAAAAGCCTTTTTCCCCATTAAAAATATTAAGCCTCCGGGGAATCCGGGTGGAACCATTATAGATCTATTGAAAAGACGTCTAAGGTTTTTGGAAAAAACTGTGCCTGTTTCGAAAAAACCCTGTTGATCCGGGAGTTTAAGATGGGAGAATGGATTCGAGGGGTAACCCCCAATAGCTTCGGATAACAACTTAAAAAAAAACATTCGCAAAAATTATCGGCGGTAGGGGGGAAAAACAAGTACAGGGGTCCTTGCCGTTTTTCAAAAAAAAAGGAGGAGGGGGGATTAAAAAAGCCTTTTTTTGGCGGGGGGGGGGGGGGGGGGGGGGGGGGGGGGGGGGGGGGGGGGGGGGGGGGGAAAAAAAAGAAATTGGAAAGGGAAAAAAGGGTTAAAAAAAAAAAAAAAAAGAAAAAAATGGGGGGGGAAATTTATTAAAAATATCCAAAAATAAGGGGTAAAATTTTGCCAAAATTTTTTTATAGAACTCGGAAGGGTTAAACCCTTTTGGTCCCGGACATTTTCCCCCTTGAAGAGAAAACACGCTACTTTGATTTTTGCAATAGTAATTGGGGTTTTTTAGTTGTTCTGCAAAAAGGGTTTCCCCCAAAAGGGGAAAGGGCCCAAAAACATTAAAAAAAAACCCCAAAAATTTGGGGGAAAAAAAGGGCAAAGTTTTGACGGTACGGGCCAAAAAACAAATTTTTAATTTCTTATTTATTTCCGAGGTTAGTAGTTTCACCCCGAAAAATTTTTTGGGTCTTAGGGATTTTTGAAAAGAGGGGAAACCTGGCGTAATGGTGTGTAGCCCTTTTCCCACGTAATTTCCGGGGTTTTGGTTTGGAGCAGAAAAGTTCCCGTGGGAAGATTGTCGTTAGGGGCATCAAACTTGCCTTTAACGGAGGGAGGTTTCTTTTATACCTTTGGGGTTTGGGATGTGCATTTATATTATCCAGTGAGAAATGTGTTGTGCCAGATTAGTCAGTTTTTGTTTTCAATGTTTCCCTCATATCCTGCAAAGATATAATATGCCTTTAATGCTTCCCACAACACAGAGGCTGAGACATCAGGCGTTTTGTTCAGGCTAACAAGAAAATCTATTTGCTGTGAAACAAATCCAACAAAATATTCATTTGAGAGTAAGCGTGTATTAAGACGCCATGTCGCACGTGTAGTAGTACAGTTTTTTAAATGTATATTCATAGATATCGGAGCGTAATCAGATATGACAATGGCATCATATCTACATGCGGACACAGATGGGAGTAATCTGTTATCAACTAGGAAAAAATCCATGCGTGTAAAAGTAGGATAAACATGAAAAAAAGAATATTCCCGTTTAGAAGGGTTAAAAAAGCACCAGGCGTCGGAAACGGCAAACTCTTCCATAAAACACTGAATTACTTTGGTCGACCTTGAAGGCATACAGACCTTAACGAAGGGCGGTCCAAGTGGGGATTAAGCCAGCAGTCAAAGTCTCCTCCTAATATCAAGAAATGTGAAGACATATCGGAATCTTTAAGGAAAGACGTTTAAAAAAGGCACATCACAATTGGCAGCATAAACATCAACTAAAGCCACACGGGTGTTATGGAATCTGGCCAGTAACTATGACGAATCTGCAATTAGAATCAGAAATGACTGTTGCGTGAACAAAGGGAACAGATTTATGTAACAGAATTGCTTTGCCACCAAATGAAGAATGATAAATTTGACCTACCCATCCCCTCTTCAATTTCAAATGATCAGTACCCTTAAGGTGAGTTTCTTGAAAAAATATTATGTGGGGACCCAAGTTGTGGAGATGGTGTAAAGCCTTGCTACGTTTTATAGGATTATTAAGTCCTTTACATTTAAAGCTGGTAAATCTAATGTCACCCCCATCAGACAGCACTGTTGAATTAGGCTGGGTCATAACTGGGAAGTAGGAGTGTCACATAAAGACAGAAGTGGCGTTCTGTAGCAGCAATGCAAAAAAACAAGATATACAGTGGGGCAAAAAAGTATTTAGTCAGCCAACCAAGACAAACGAAGCTTTGACAGAGCTGTGGGAGACAACGATTCTTGGAAATCTGGAAGAGTATTCAAGCAAACAGAGGGTCATGTCCATCTTGTTGAAGGATACAGACAGGAGTTTGCAAACAGCGCAAAGAGCCTTCGAAAAGAAATGGAACGGTCTGTGAAAGATCAACTCACAGCAGCAGCCGACATCAGACAGGGGATGTTAAAACTTGATAGAATCAAGGAGAACCACACGACTGAATTAGAGGGCAAAGTTTGTGCTTTGATTGAAGAATGCAGAAAGAAGAAAGTCAAGATGTCAGAAAAAGAGCTGGACGAAGAGTTTGACAAGATGTGGACTCAAACAGTGAGTGAACTATCCTGTTCAGAAATGAAGGTTGAGGACATTTTCACCAGTGTGCTTCACCGCCTGAGAGCAAATCTATCAACCAAGGGAAGTCACGCAAATGATTTAAGTCAAAAAAGTCTGAAAGATTGTGGACTGGATCCTTTTAAATATAAAGCTGAAGGATTTTACAGGCAAGTTCAAAAATTGTTCAGTGCAAGTCACACAAAAGCTGTACAACAAACAGCTGACAGCATCATCACAGTTTGCTCACAGATGGTGACTGAAAAGATCGAAAGAAAGAGCAATTACCATGACACCTACATCGATGAGATTTTAAACATGATTGATGAGAGGCTGCAAAACAATAAGGACGTTGGAACAGACATCACTTTTGAAGTCTCTCTGAAACAGCACATCTGTGGAGCTGCAGCCAGAAGGTTTCAGAAATGCATGAATATTTCCTCTATGTCAATGATCCCTACATATGTCTGAACAAAAACAAAGACAAGTTTCTTGCTGACTTTAAAGACGTGTTCCGTAATGTAGACCAGTGCCAGAAGAAGGCTGCAGAGTTCACAGACCTCTGCTTGAAGCCTGCAGTGGAAGACTTTGTCAACCGTTCCCTGGGTCCTGATATCATTGGTGAAATGAAGACAAGTGAGCAGTTCAGCACAAGAATGTCCTTCCAGTATTCAGTTTTACTGGATCTGCTCTCACAGGATGACTTTGAAAAGTACGAGAGCTTTATTTGCTCCTATGAGGAATATGTAAAGAAATGGATCCTCAACAAAATATTGGAACGCTTCTCAAAAGGGTCTACGATGTTTGAGGAACAACATCTCCAGTCATGTATCAACAGCATAAATAATGCTATCCAGAAAGCTAAAACAGAAAACAGTGGCAACGTAAAGTCATTTGTTGAAGATGTCTGTCAGGAGCTTTGTGACAAACTGGTCATTTCCCAGGATGCTCTTGGGGCGTTCATGATCCTGAACAATGCAGATCAGGATCAGTTTGCTCACTGGCTGACTGAGTGTGTGAAGGACATGGCACAAACTCTTAGAGAGAGTTTAAAAGAACACCCATCCAAACTAAACTACAGAACCTTCATGTGAATCCTCAGAACGAGCTTTTCGACGACCTGATTGGATGTGGTAAACAGTGTCTGTTTTGCAAAGCACCTTGTGAGGCAGGAGGAACCGCCCACACCGAGCACTTCGCTTCACTTCATCGACCAGAAGGTCTGGGTACATACAGATGGATTGATACACAAATCCTTTGCATTGACATATGCTCTTCCTCTGTGATCAGTGACGGTTGTTTTTGCTGCAATGATACGAATGATCAACTACACCCTTACAAGCGTTACAAAGAAATGTATCCGGACTGGAAAATCCCACCAGATGGAAGCCTCCAGGCGTCAGACTACTGGAAATATGTAATGGCAAAGTTTAATGATGAGTTTGCAGCAGCATACGAAGCAAAGCCTGCTGATATTCCTGGCGCTTGGAAAGCTATCAAGAAGGAGCAAGCAGAGGCAAGCCTCAAAAATGCATTTTAGATCAAATGAGAAACTACCAGCTTTGTGCTCACAGAGCTGCACGTCCTCCTCATTACAGTCATCATCCTCTCATGGATATTTAGATTTCTCTTGATTTATATGAAGAGAAGCACACAAACTAACATGCTGTTTATGAGATGGCAAGGTTGACCATATATTTCGCCACAACTTACAAGGAATGTGTAAACCTTTCATTTTGATTAACAGACTCTAAATCCATCTTCTTTGCTTCAGATAAATGTTATCATAGAATTAATCAAATTTGATTTTGGTTGTGACTGATGCAAAAATATATGCTTTTTTTTCTGTGGTTTTGTCATAAAAATATTTGACTTATCAATGTTTTAAAATATCATTCAGTCTTCATGTCAACATGAAGATTATACAATGTCTTAATATAGGCCTTTTATTCTTACCCTATTGAGTGATATATGTATTCTTTTTACCAAAACATGAAACTCTTGGTTTTTATTTCAATTGAGTATTTAGCTCCAAATATTTACATTTTAAGGTTCATTTTATACTAGTTACTCAAAATGTGTTATGGGCTGCATCAAATGCCATATTTTATTATTCTCTAATCAATTAAAGCATCATTTAGTTCATATTTAGCATGTCAACATGTACACATGACAACACGTTTGAATCAGGTTGAGGATGATATGTGATTGTTTTCCAGAAAGTTATAATCTATTCGATTTTGTTTTTCTGAATAGTTTTTGTTGTTGTATGGTGAAGGTTTTAAATATATTTCAGTCTAAATGTCAACATGTAGTTTATCCTCCAGGATGTCTTTCTTACCTAATCGAGTATATGTCATTTATTTTCTTAGAAAAATATCTGTAACGACTTCTTTTTTTTTTCAACTAAGTGTCTGATATTACATATTTACATTTATTAATCACTTAAAAGATCATTCAATGTAAAAGTGGACATGGCAGTGTAAAGTTTTGATCAAGTTCAGCATCATACAGTGGGGAGAACAAGTATTTGATACACTGCCGATTTTGCAGGTTTTCCCACTTACAAAGCATGTAGTATTCTGTCATTCTTATCATAGGTACTCTTCAACTGTGAGAGATGGAATCTAAAACAAAAATCCAGGAAATCACATTGTAGGATTTTTAAGTAATTCATTTGCATTTTACTGCATGACATAAGTATTTGATACATCAGAAAAACAGAACTTAATGTTTGGTACAGAAACCTTTGTTTGCAATTACAGAGAGCAGACATTTCCTGTAGTTCTTGACCAGGTTTGCACACACTGCAGCAGGGATTTTGGCCGACTCCTACTTCCAGATCTTCTCCAGATCCTTCATGTTTCGGGGCTGTCGCTGGGCAATACTGACTTTCAGCTCCCTCCAAAGATTTTCTATTGGGTTCAGGTCTGGAGACTGGCTAGGCCACTCCAGGACATTGAGATGCTTCTTACGGAGCCACTCCTTAGTTGCCCTGGCTGTGTGTTTTGGGTTGTTGTCATGCTGGAAGACCCAGCCACGAGCCATCTTCACTGCTCTTACTGAGGGAAGGAGGTTGTTGGCCAAGATCTCGCGATACATGGCCCCATCCAGCCTCCCCTCAATACGCTGCAGTCGTCCTGTCCCCTTTGCAGAAAAGCATCCCCAAAGAATGATGTGTCCACCTCCATGCTTCACGGTTGGGATGCTGTTCTTGGGGTTGTACTCATCCTTGTTCTTCCTCCAAACACGGCAAGTGGAGTTCAGACCAAAAAGCTCTATTTTTGTCTCATCAGACCACATGACCTTCTCCCATTCCTCCTCTGGATCATCCAGATGGTCATTGGCAAACTTCATACGGGCCAGGACATGCGCTGCCTTGAGCAGGGGGACTTTGCGTGCGCTGCAGGATTTTAATCCATGACGGCGTAGTGTGTAACTACGTGGTCCCAGCTCTCTTCAGGCCATTGACCAGATCCTGCCGTGTAGTTCTGGGCTGATCCCTCACCTTCCTCATGATCATTGATGCCCCACGAGGTGAGATCTTGCATGGAGCCCCAGACCGAGGGAGATTGACCGTCATCTTGAACTTCTTCCATTTTCGAATAATTGCGCCAACACTTGTTGCCTTCTCACCAAGCTGCTTGCCTATTGTCCTGTAGCCCATCCCAGCCTTGTGCAGGTCTACAATTTTATCCCTGATGTCCTTACACAGCTCTCTGGTCTTGGCCATTGTGGAGAGGTTGGAGTCTGTTTGATTGAGTGTGTGGACAGGTCTCTTTTATACAGGTAAGGAGTTCAAACTGGTGCAGTTAATACAAGTAATGAGTGGAGAGCAGGAGGGCTTCTTAAAGAAACACTAACAGGTCGGTGAGAGAGCCGGAATTCTTACTGGTTGGTAGGTGATCAAATACTTGTCATGCAATAAAATGCAAATTATTTATTTAAAAATCATACAATGTGATGTTCTGGATTTTTGTTTTAGATTCCTTCTCTCACAGTTGAAGAGTACCTGTTACGTGCCGAGCAGGCTGTACTTTTGTTTCTTGCCTCCTGCTCTTTTCTCTACTCCCTGTCATTCACTACAGCTAATCAGCAGCTGATCAGTACCTGCCTGGGCATCTCTGACTGATGACTGATTGGCTCCTCACCCTCAGCGGACCAATCAGCACCCAGGACCAGCCATAAAGGAGACAACCAGGAAGCCTTCTCGGTCTCACTGCTGGGCCTGCTGCTGACTGAATTTGACTGCGTGTTAAACTATTGTGACAATCGCGTAGCCTATGCTATATGTTGTGACTGTGTGTGTGGTGGGAGGTGGAGGAGTTAGGTAAGTTGGGGTACCCTTTATATCTCATCACGTAGATAACCTATGTTAGACACACTAGGTTAGCGGATTGTTGCCACCCCTGTATTTTGCTTTGTCCACTTGTTAGTAGTTCAGGAAGTGAGGGTTTTTTGGTTGAGTTTGTTTCAGAAGAGAGATGTAGAGATAGGCCTGGTTTTTGTTATATTTATTTCTTTTATTTGGCACAATCTCCCTTGTCTCCTCCTCCTCCTCACCTGAAGAACATTTGTTGTGTATTCTTTTGTGAGTACAAATAAACATTGTCTGTGACCTTTAACCTGACTTACTCATTAATTGGTTGTCGCGTGTTACAGTCTCCAGGTCCCCTAGACTTTAGTGGGGACGTAACAGTACCTATGATAAAAATGACAGACCTCTACATGCTCTGTAAGTGGGAAAACCTGCAAAATCGGCAGTGTATCAAATACCTGTTCTCCCCACTGTACATGATCTTCCTTTTACTCAGAATTTATAATCTTTTGTGTCTGTGAAGTATCTGATTCTACATATTTCCGTAATGAAAATCCCATTCATTCTATGTATTGTTAACATGTATCCTTACTGCTGTTTACTATTTCAATAAAGAGAGCAAATCTGCACACTGGCTATGAATGTCTTTAATGTTTCCCAGATCAGAATCACAGCATACAGTGTATAATAACTTCTAAAGTAAACAGAAATATCATCACCTCATTTATTATATAGTTTTACTATACTTTTTTTAATAATCATCTTTTTTTAAATTCCATTATTTAACATTTTTCTTCATCTCAAGTCTTGGGTTTCTGAATTCAACAAAGAATGTAAAAACAAGACAACAGGTGCAACTCCGCAATGGAGACCCAGCTGGAGAATCGTGTGTGTGTGTGTGTCACTGTCTTTACCATGTGCCATATGAAGTCATTTTGGTTTGCTTGGCTGACTGCAGTTTGTTGAGGCTAGGTGTGTGTCCACATACTTCCAGTCTGATCCACCACTAAACGCACAAATTCAACTTCTGAAAGTGCACTGGCCTTTTTGAGATTTACTTGTTCCTCCCATTCTTAACTGTTAAGAACATGCAACTGTTCACTGCTACATCAAATGGTCAACACAACCTCCATGATCACAATGCAACACAGTGTGTGTAGGGACAGTTCAGCCCAGCTGTGTGATCTCATTACTCTGTGAGGCATCTTGGTATCAAAGCCCTCATGTGGGCCCACGTGTTCAGGGGCCACAGGTTAACACTGCTACATGTGAAGTGAGCTAACATTTAACTGTCTTTGCGTTCAGTGTCCAAACGCAAGGTTCCTGCACTCCGTTAACTTGCTCTTAGCCTCCATAAATACTTTGAAGTTAAATCCCTCATGCAGCACACATTCATCAGGAAAATAGTTGGATCATATCTCTAAAGCTTAAACCCAAAAAAGAAGGAAATAATGCAGAGTAATTGACACCCTCTACTACAACCTCATATAAACAAGACTTAAACTATATTTTTACATTTTAATTTGTAATATTCAAACCAGCAAACGCTAACTACAGCGTCTGGGGCGGTGTGTGGGCTGCAGTGGAGATGAATTTCTGCTACAGTGACTTTCCTGCTAATGAATCAGGATGCTACAGGATACCCATGTGATAATGGGCGACATGAAACAAAGTAAAGGAAAAAGGTCATTTTCTAAAGGCATGAAAAGGGATGTCGGCAAGCAGTCGATGTGAAACCTCAAGCTGGTGACCCTTTTTTGTTGCAAACTGCACCTGTTGTCTTCTTGTTGTCACAAAGTAAGCATTTCATTCATTCACTCAAAAAGAAAAAAAGAAAAAACAAACAAGAAACTTAATATTTACAAATATTTTGTCTGTTTGATTCTTACACATAAAAATGTACAGTTTTGATCTTCCTCCAGATGTTGAGTGTCTGTCTCTGTCCTCTTGTCCAGTTCAGCGTTTTTCTTCACATATCCAATCTCAAGAGTGGTTGGACGGCAGTGAAGCCGCTTCAATGGCGCCCTCTAGTGTTAGCTTATAAAATAGACAGGGGAAAACAGACCAAACTGAGGACCTTGTTGATATTTTCACCTCTGGTGGTGTCATTGTAGCTGTGTTGTGGTGAGGTTAACCTCACAACCCCTCACGGCCTCATTATCTGCAGGAGTAGAAAAGGGTTCATATGGGTCCGCTTACACCTATCAGACCCCCCGTGGGACGATGAGCAGGGTATCCTCCTGTCAAACATTGTGGGTAGAAAGATGGCCATGCCTTTGAATGTCTTTATTTGCAAATGATTAGTTCATCCTTCTGTGATTTCTACATTTAAGGCTGCAAGTCTTTTTCCTATTTCCTCCCAAAGTCTATTTTCCGCAGCGTGCACCTTTCCCCTCGCTGTCCATCATCTCTTCCACAGCATTTATCCACGGGCAGCACAACCAAGTCAGTTGTTTTGTGTTTAACATTGTGCACATTTCCTTTTTCAGCGGGCTTACAAAATCTCTGACAGGAGCAGCCAGGTATATTTCTCCCTCTCCAGCCCTCCCCCGGTAGGCAGTAATAAAATAGAAAACAAACAAACAGGCTAAAGCTAGAGCACAAGCAAAGACAGCACCAGTGACTAACTTCTCCAATACTGGATGTAGGCTACCATGTGTTCCTGTGGGCTCCAACAACAGTTCATGAACGTACTGTATTAACCAGAGATGACCCATTTTTGAGATCCAGCAGAGAATTGGAGGAGGTGAGGGGAATCGCTGTTGGCCTACACACTCTTACTCCAACGAAAGGAGCAGAATCCGAGACAGCAGCTGCCCACTGTGTTGCTTTTACCCTGTTTAGGAGATCCGAACCCCTTTTTCATCTTGCAGCTATGCGACGCAGGCCGCAGTTACCCTCAGTGTGCTTAAAGTTTAATTTACAACACAAAAAAGTCACAAGCTTAGTGAATTATTAACCCTTGAGTGTGAGAGCTGAACTGAGGTCAGAAATTGTGTGGAACGCAGCTGACACAGTGAAGTCAGGTGTTTCGGAGTTTTACGGTCATCCCAGGGGGCTGGTCGCGGGTGATCACCGCAATATGGGTGTTAGTAATCAGTGGGAGGGGAGTAAGTGCTGATAAGGAGCGGGATGTTTGCGTACGCAGCAGGACGGAGCTCTACTTTTTTACCGCGGGGGGCTCCTGCCTGTCTGCCTCTCTATGTCTTCGTGGTTTAATTAGGGCCCACCTACACCCATGTAAAGCAGGTCTGACAAATCACACACACACACACACACACACACACACACACACACACACACACACACACACACACACACACACACACACACACACACACACACACACACACACACACACACACACACACACACACACACACACCTAACAGAATATGCATGTGGGGAAAATAATTACAAAAATAATTCTGTACAGGCAAACTACAACAACAGATCTGGTACGCTAAAAACGATCGTCTTCATACAGATGGGAAGAAAAAGTAGCTCCTCTAAGATGGTTGGCGTGGTTTAACATCTGGTAGGAGAAAAACCCTGGAAATAACGTCATATAGGGGAAAAGGATTGGAAGAGTTGTTCAACAGCTCATGAGATTTGTGGTGATTACTCTTTTTTTAATAATAAAGGTTTGGAGGTAAAGGGATACTACAGGACCGTCTGTGTTGCTTTTGTTCTGTGAGATAAAACAAGATATCAAGAGTGGACCGATATGATTTGATTAGATTTGGGAAACGTGCATTGACAGATACAGTGTCCCCCCCCACCCCCCGGCATCCTCTTTAAAAATAAGTCATGCATAGATCCCCACTGAGAAAACCCATTTATATACTTTCTCCTTTGTACACATTTATATATAACTATATATAATATCATTTCTCTATATCTATATTTTCAGCAAAAAATTCTTTCCACAAAAAACAACAATTAAACAAATGCATGAAAATAAAAGAAAACAGAAGATGAAAGAAAGAATAAATCACAATCAAGGGCCAGTTTGGCACTTTGTCATGAGAACACACAGCATCTGTAAATTGACAGTAAATAGGAATAATTGAGAATTTTCTTTAGATTTTTTCTCCCTCGATGCAAACACAGTAGTACATACTTGGCACAAAGAATGCTGGTAGTAATGAAAGTGTCAGATATCAATGTTTTCAGAGCTATGCGATTACTGTATGTACTCTATGCCCACTCCTACAGCTCAGCTGCTTGTGAGTCCTTAGAGCAAAGGAGCCCTGGGGAGAGGGAGAGAACCACATGTTCAATGAGAGGAACAAAGCATGGATAAGACACAGATGTAGAAAAGAGAACAATATATGCACATAACACACCAGGTAGAGAAAAGAACAACATGATGGAAACTGCGAGGGCCGAAAACGCATTCGTCGTTGTGACAAATGTCAGGGGGCTTCGGTCTGGAAAGAGCAGACCTATGAAGAAAGTATCTCTGAAAGATCTGAGTCACCCCTTAACTGATCCTGTTCAGCTGCTTCTCCACACACCACCAGTGGAGCTGCTAAGTTTGACAGCATGATGGAGGAGGTGGAGCTGTTTTTGGAGAAACAAGAGTATAAGAGAACAGAACAAAGGCCCAAATCCAGAGGCCTCCCTTCTCGAGCCAGTATTTCTGGTCCTTAGTCCCTACTATACCCTGGTGGTAGAGTGGGGATGGGGCAGGGTGTTGTTGTGGCCGGTGGAAGGAAAAGTGTTGAAGGCATGAAGAGGCTGCATGCCAGTGATGGTACTGGGGATCATGGTGATGGTGTTAGGCGTCATCAGCGGCACGTCGTCGGGGGCACGGCGCAGCGCCAGCGTGTAGTCGGGCGGGCAGGCAGGTCGTAGGATGTCGTGGGGCCGCAGAGGCTCCATGTCGTGGTGAGCGTCGTGCTCCGAGTGCTTCATCTGAAGCGACATGATCTCCTCCTCCTGGCTGTGAGCCAGGTCATTGGCAGGCCCGCCCCGTTGGGGAGACAGCCGGTGGCGTCGCATCTCGTGCCGCTTGTCACGCTTGTAGTAAAGTGCGGCAAAGGCCAGGATGTTGAGGAAGAGCAGTGACGCCCCCACAGCGACTGTCACACTCAGCTCAGTGGAGTAGTCCCGGGTGTCACCGGGGAAAAGCTCCTGGCGTGGACGCTCCGAACCATAAGGCTCCGGATCAGAGGGGAAGGTAGGGTAGGGATGACGGGTAGTGCGAGGGCCCGGTGTTCTAGGCCAGGGTCTCTGGCTGCCTGAGCCAGGACCCGACGGAGAGCGGGTGGTTGTGGGGAAGAGCTCTTCATGTAGACTGTGGAGGTGGGGGACTAACTCCAGCCAGAAGGCCACCTTGTTGGCCCTGTAGTTGTCCCTAACACGAGGTTTTAAGCCAATGTGGAGGTACTGCTTGTCCTTGGAGTTGAACTTGGTCCAGATGACCTCTTCAAAGCGGTTTGGCTTTGTGTGAATGAACTTGGTGTCCTGAGGGACAGGCAGGTTGGGGTCCCTAATGGAGGAGAGAGGGGACATCTCGGTCAATATTTTAATCAATCTGGTTTCAAAGCTTTGTATTAATTGTGGCGACATCTGGAAAAAAACTTTAAACGACGAGAGACAGGACACTTAGCTTTTAGGAACTCTACCAACATGTGGTTGTTAAACAGAAAGAAAAAACCCACTACTCTACTACTGAAGAGGCACTACACCGAGCTAGTCTATCCTGCATTCGCACTACAGCAAAAAGAGAAATTCAAATATAAAAAATACAAATCATCAGATAGACCTACCCAGTCTTGGCGAAGTTGGTCCAGTAAGTCATGACCACGGCGCTCAGCATCACGTCATTCTTCGAGAAGTTGCATGGGAACAGATCCGTGGCACCGATCATGGGCACGCCAAATACGTACGGTATCTCATCTCCATGTGCGGCATCGGCCCATTCGGGGCGCGTCTCCGTCTGGCAGTGGTGGTAAAACGTGTAAAAGTAAACCGGAGACTGAAACTCGGCGTGGAGTTTAGCGGTGGCCACTGCCGGCGCCACCCACTGGTGGTCTGTGAACAGCGCTAAGAGGGTTTTCCTTCGCATATCGCCATTGTCTCTGTCTGCCCAGTCAGTGTACATGAACTTTATGGTCTCCCTCAGGATGTCTTTGCCTGGAGGATAAGACGCAGGAAGGGAGAGGGACAGGAAAAAAAAGGGGAAGGGGGAACAAGAGAAAAGTGTGATAAGTTGAGAGAAAAGAGTCGACAGGGATAGAAGATATTCATAGAAGTACAAAGAACTGGAATGACAGGAATAGGTAAAGACTGTTGTATGCATGTATGATAGATAAAGCTGAGGCAAATAGTGACTGAGTGACACAAAGGGCAAAAGAGGAAATATGCCTCTCTTAGAGAAGAATGAGTGACAGGCACTTGAGAGGAAGCGTGACTGCATTATCAAAATGCGTCTGTATTTTGACTGTGACCCGCTGTGAGGGCTTTGCAGGCTGATCTGTGGAGAACAACAGCACTGTGATTGGGAGCTGGCTGCCTGGGGGATGATGACAGACGGCATTAGTGCCCACGGAGTCTCAAAGGCCAAAGCACAGACCCACCACGGTGAAAGATAATCTGGATGATAGGCAACCTCTTTAACATGCCTGTCTTGGTTGCTGCTCTTTGCCGGGCTCACATTTGATCTCTTTTCTCATTCTTTGCCCACATATTGTTTTTAAAGACATTCAATTCCACTGGGAGCTCTATCTTTGGACATGTTGTTGTTTTAGCTATTTTTTGGAAAGCATATAATGATGATGAACAACAGAATATGAACCTTTTTTTTATAGTGTGTATCAAACTCATCTACCAGAGAATGTTACATCATTTATTCAATTGTTTTATAATATCAGTTTTGTGTTATTATGTATTGTTTACTTTTAGAACTTTATGTTCTTTTTATTTTTGCAATTTATCCTTTAATTTCAGTTTTGTGTGTGTGGGCCCCAGGAAGTTTTCATTACCGCCTCTAGGGTGTCATCCTAGAGGCGGTACACTCAGAGAGAGTACATTGCAGCCTGGATGGAGTACAATGTCGACGGTCCCTACCTTCAGGGTAGCCGTAGAGGTTGTCCACGAAGTTGGAGATGGTGTAGTCGAATGCGGCAGCTGTGATGCCATCGTTGTCCTCGCTGTCATCCACAAACTTCAGCCCCTCGCCTTGGTTCACTCCTATCAGGATGTCATAGTTGAGGAACTCCCCCTGGTGGTGCAAGAGGGGAAGTACATGTTGAGTGCTGAATTCAGTACAATTATGAAGGCGTTCTTTCATATTTGTATGTAGTATTTATGCCAATAATGGTCATGTTTAGCTTTTGTTGTGGGACAATACCTACAAGCTCAGTAAAAGGCAGGCACAAGGTGAAGGTGAATGAATTCAAGTAGGGGCAGTAGCAGTCCTACATAAAACTCATTTAAAGTGTTTGTAAGTGAGTGGTGCATGATGTTAAAATAACAGTATCAAGCAAAGCTGGAAACATACGTATACAGCCAATATCTTCATCTTACATTTATTGTCCATTTTTAATTTTCTTTCTTTCTGTTTCCCGTTTGAGTTATGATGATATTGTCATTTCTCAGTGTGAGTTTTACATTTGTTTGTCTATCATAAAAGCAATAAAGAATTTATCATAATAAAAGTATGAAACTAGGAAAATAAATCCAGTTGACATATACATGTATATTACATCTATACAATTATACCATATCCATTATATGATGATGATGATAATAATAATAATAATAATAATAGTATAAAGGGTCAAATCACTTTTTATATTATCTTTTTTAACACTTTCCCTCAGTCTGTCTCATTTCCTGTATATTATACATTACAAGCTGGTTATCCCTTATGTGAGAAATGTAAACAAATGGACGTCAATCCTGAGAATTAAGAACTTAGAGAGCTTATAAGTAAAAGCAATATTAAGAATTGCAAAAAAAGAATAAGAAATAACAAAATAAGAAGTCAGAAAATAATAAGTTTGATCTTTTGGATTATTCCTGGTCTGTTCTGTGTCCTTGTTTAATACTGTATGGTTTTACCTCCTAAAATTACTCCATTTAAGCTGAAAGAGAAAATCAGTCATGGGTTGAAGAGATCACAATCTGTGAAGAAAGGTTCTGCAAGTATACAATGATTTGTATGAATGGGATCACAAGCAAAAAAAATGTGTGAGCCACGGGTAGAGAATCTAACACGGAGCGTTTTAGGATGCAAGGTCACACCAGCTGCTAAATGTCACAGCCAGAGCCTAACTCTGTGGAAAGGTCACACCTCCTTCAACACGTTCTCCATGTTCTCTTTGCATGGTGGACCCTCACCTGCTGCATGAGGATCTCAGGGTCGTCGGGCACCACGTCTCCGTCCACCACAGGGCCAAAGGCGATGTGGTAGCGGGCTGGCTGGATGTCCTGGTCCACCAGCTCCCGGAAGTTCTTGCGCCTCAGGCAGTCGACCAGGTCGGCCGTCTCTGTGTACGTGCAGCCCACCTTCCGGGCCAGGATCTTAGTGTACTTGAGGGGCTGGTAGTTGACGGACCAGCTGGAGATGGCTGTTCCACTCTGAGCTATGGCCCTGTGGAACAGACCTGAGGAGATGGAAGAAAAAGATCATTATAACCCTGTATGAAGGGGTGAATATGACCAAAGCATGTTTAAATATTGTGTGATCTCTCTAAATGTCATGTGCTTTTCCCACCACGTTTGTTATTTGCCGGCAGGAAGGAAAGTTCTGTGTTATGCGTTTAGACTTCTTGATATGAAAATTATACATCTCTATTTCCACTAAAAGAATGATTACATTTTGACCACATCTAACGACAACATGAGGAAACCACCGTGGCGACAGAGGCCGGTAAAGACTGCTAAAACATTTTTTAAAAACTTCCAATTTCACTTTTTCATCTCATTATTCTCACTGGACTAAATTTGGCAGAGGCATTATAGGAGTACAGACCCAGAGCATCTCGAATAGAGCATGCTACAGGGCTAAAAAAGACGCCAAACTGGGAATAAGCTCATCTGAGACGTCAAGAGAGCCATTTTCCTTTCTCGTGCTGGCTGTTTCTTCTCTCCCTCTCTCCCTGGCTGTGTTCCTCCCTCCCACTCTTCCTCTTTGTCTCTCTCCGTCGCCTCGGTTCTGCCTTTCTGGTGCTGTTTGAACCACTCAAGTGGCTCGTTAAGAGGCCGCCTGACTCACTCCTTTCCTCTCGCGATCCCCTTTTTTCTTTCTCTTCCCTCTCTTGGGCTGAAGATTGGTCAGTTAATTATTAAGCAGAGCTACAGAGCCCCCTTTCCCTGGGAAATCAATTATAGTAAGAAGCAGCTTGGAAACAGCTACACCTACACATCTGAACAGAAAAAGACGGTATTATTCAATTCAAAATAAGTTCTCACTCCAAGAGAGCCTTCCTCGCTCAGTACTTAACTAGATTTGTCTACTATATTCTTCCTCAAAACCGGGATAATGTCTCCTCCTCTTCCCTTAAATACAGGATACTTTGGGTGCTGTCTCCCCCCTTTAAATCTCCAACCCCTTATCATATCAGCGTCACTTATAACCTCTCTCTGTCCTGTCTACCACTTCCCTCCTGCCATCCATCCTGTGCGTGTCTGCTGTCGTTTTTGATTTGCGACAGCGTGTTGGTGACATGATTGGTGTCCCTAAAGGGTGGGGATGACAGACTCCTTACCTGGCGTCCCTGGCGGGGGACAGTGAGGGGGGGAGAATGACAGACAGGCGGCGTCTAGAGGGCTGGTGTTACGATGGGTTGATGACAAAGCGGAGGCATGAGAATGGACTGGTGGCGGGGTGAGGGGGGTTGGTTGTCAGCAACAGGGGACAAGGGGTTAATACAGGCTTTCCCAACCGTTATGGTCCATCAGCTGCTTAAAAGGGGGGGGGGGGGGTGTCCCTGAAAACATATAATTGAGCCACAATGACTATCAATGGCTGGTTGCTTTCCAAAAATAAACAAGCAAGCAAGATATCCAGTGCACATTAGCCATCTGAGAAAAGGTAAATCATGAATACACTAAATGTACTTTTCTGGAGTTGAATGAGTTTTATATAACATGTGTCCAAATGTTGAGTACAAACCTGGAGATGGGAGGTAAGCTGATAAGTGTATTATAGCACTTTTGAGAAGCTTAGCTAGCTGTTTACCTTTCTTT
The DNA here is from genome assembly GCF_036324505.1 of Eleginops maclovinus. Classification (NCBI taxonomy): domain Eukaryota; kingdom Metazoa; phylum Chordata; class Actinopteri; order Perciformes; family Eleginopidae; genus Eleginops; species Eleginops maclovinus. Next base: position 10,728,264 of record NC_086362.1, read on the forward strand.
TCCTTCTTTTTTTCATGTTAAGTTAGGCTTACCATCCTGACTATAGCTCCATAAATAATGCAGACAGTGGTATGCCATAGGATGCTTTTAGATATGATTTAACTCCTTATGACATTTTGAGAGATATCATCTACAAAAGTGGTTTAAACTTTGCTTTCTTCATTCTACAGTTGCTAATAACCTCAATAAGACATAGTTAGCAGTCATGATAATGCATCTCAACACTGGAGTTAACGTTTAGTATTTGCTCTTTCCATACTTTGGTTCCTAAACAGTGTACAAATTTAAGAAATAAACACTTTTAATAATGATCCAGTCTCTAATTCATTATAAACACACTTACGATGTAATGCTTACAGCACTGTACACAAAGTTATAATCACATGTTCAAAAGGCTTTAATGACTTATAAGGTGAAGTATCAAAACTTTTCAAAACTGCTAGTCAGTCTGTGCCATTTTTTTGCAGGGATTAAAGCACATAATAGTTCCCATAATACATAATCTTTTTACAATGGCTTATCCATTAACTGTCCTGAATCATTTTCAGATATTATACATTAAAAGCTGGTTATAAGTTGCTATAAATGGTCATTGTTTGCTTTAAGAAAACAGAAATAAATTAATTAAATATTAGTGGGAAACCTGCATCTAGGGACTATTAGGAATATGTGACATTATACGTCATTATTGTTGGTTTTTTATAGATATTTACAAGTGCTTATAACTATTCAGAGTAGAACACATAACCCTATAATGCAGCATAATTATGTTTGTGTTATATCACAGAAATAAGGTAAAACTTTCCACACACTATGCATGGCCCCTGTTATGACATCAATATCAAATAATTGGGGTTTTGGGAGGTTACTAACGGCTAATTGGATCACCTGCCAATGAGTGGAGAAAGGTTGGGTGTGCTGGGTTAACATGAAGGGTAGGCAGTGTAATTATAGGGGCTGGGATGAATGGACACAGTGACACGGCAGCAGGGTACAGATGCTCACTGGAGCTTTGACGACACACATTTGTTATTAAAGCACATCTACACAGACAGAATGAGTCAAAGTTAGAGACGTCTGCTTGGTGCTTCAGACACAAACACACACACACACACACACACACACACACACACACACACACACACACACACACACACACACACACACACACACACACACACACACACACACACACACACACACACACACACACACACACACACACACAGCGAGGATTCAGACAGATGTGAGGTTTTGTGAACACGCTCTCCTAAATCTCTCTGTCCACCGTTTCTGTCCTACGCGGTTTGTGAATGAATAGAGGAGAGCGATATTGAGAGAGAGTCCTTGAGCAGCTTCGAGTTACGATTTGAAGAGGACAGCTTCAAGAACGGCATGATCAAAGGCGCCGAGTGCGTGACCGTTTGGCTGCGGGTCGGCAGCCACACTGATCTCAATTCAGATCAAAGTGGATCGGTCCGTAGGCGTCTCTCTTTTGGTGGTGCAATGTTAACACTTAGCCCTCGGGGTGTGTTGTTGGTAATGGGGAGCACGAGGTCAGGCGGATGTAGGTTTTTTTTCGACGGAGGTAGGGCCTCTCTGCTGCAGAGCGGTGGACTGTTAACAGAGCCAGGAGCGCTCGCATACTCAGGTAATGTTGGCGATTCATCCTTCTCAGAAATGTACGACACAACCTGAATCAAACCTGGACTCGCTCATTAGCCCCATGACTGCTCAAATTCTTCAGTTCAAGAAGTGTCAAGCGCACATCACAGGACTTAACGATTTCTGTGCTAGATGCTGCTAGCAGAGTCTCAGTCTGAGCACATGGGACAGGACCCTTGCTGCTATGATTACATTTACACAGGTCATGAAATAGCCAAAGGATACTTAAATGAAAATGATGTTTGAATACAGAGCGAGTCATTCCAGACACAGATATAGGATCACACCTCCAGGTCCAATAGGATATGAAAGTATGCATTGCTACCTTGCTTTTCAGCAAATACGCATTGTGGCTAAGCGATGAATGATCTAAGCTTTAACATTAATGGATCAAGTGTAATTCATGCAACCAACTACAATCCATTAGTCAAAAACGTGTTGAAACAAGTCATTTACAGGGTTGGACCGAGACTATTAGCATCACAAATACACATTTTTATTGCAGGAATTCTGTGACCAGTGGGAAGATTTTGCTTGGTCGTTTTTCAATAAAAAAAGTAAATGACGAGGTGACAGACAAGGGAAAATGGATCTGTACCAAGAAAACAAACAGAGTGAGTCTCTAATTACCTTCTGAGTGGTGCGAGAGGATGAGGAGGTTGACGCAGGAGGCCCCAGCTCCAGAACCGAAGATGGTGATCCTCTCTGGGTCTCCGCCAAAGTGGCCGATGTTCTCGTTGAGCCAGCGCAGGGCCTGAATCTGGTCCAGCAGGCCGTAGTTCCCCTTAGCGGACTGATCACCAGTACTGAGGAAGCCTGAGGGAGGACATTGAAGAGGGGAAATGGATGGAGGAGGATAAAGAGAGAGACAAGAGGACGTTAGTATCAGGACATTTAGTACCTGTCTGGCAAACGTTCTCTACTTTGGCCTGTAAATCATCTTCTGACCGAGAGGGAATTATTGAGTGTTTGCGCGACACCGTCATTCACCAAACGACAGAGAAAGCGTAGTGAGGCAGACAAACTAGCTTTCTTAGATCCTCTCGGTAAATCTTTAGATTAAAGGTACACAAATTCACCATCAACAACTTGTTAATTGAGATGCACATTAGCAGTATATTGGCTCTTTATTAGTCATTATAAAACAGTTATTAATGCCTTACTCTACATGACCATATTCTACAAGTAATAGGACTTTAGTTAAGAGCTTTTCCTCAATAACCTTCGAATTAGTGCTTATTTATTGCAAGTAAGGAAGTTGTTGAGTTTTGGTCTTAATATGCTTTGCTCCATATGGGTCTAATAAGGCAGTAGTGATTCTCCCATAATAACACCAAACAAATATGGTCTATTCTTATGTAACAAGCCATACAACTACACGTGTTAATTGTGTCAAAATAACTAAAAATTAGGTATTTCAAACTTAGATTTCTAATTCTTTGTTTTGCTTCATATTGTGTTTTGCTGCTGTAACAAAAAATGTCCCAGTTTGGATTGAATAAAGTAATTCTGATTCTGATATGTTCCCTATTATAATGTGAAGTCTTGTAGGCAAACCAATAGTACTTACACAATAGGTGAAAGGTGATTATTGTGTTTTTGATTAATATGGTATAACCATGCCATACATTTGAAAAGTGTCAATAAAATGTTCAATACAAATTCTACTAAAATATAAATGTGCAAATATGAAACATACAGATCAATATCACCTTGCTCTTGGTAGCTCAACTCTCAAGTCTCAGAACAAATATACCAATTAGCATAAAACTGTATTTAACACACTTAAGAATTTACATCAACTACAGGTTCGTAAGGAGCTATGGAAAATAGTCTGTGATAACGACAAATGAAAGTACAGACAACAAAGTACGCAGTATGCCGCGAGACTCAGGCTAGCGTTAGCAGCATTAGCATCATTCTGCTAGTTTACAGATAGTTGAGAAGAAAAGAGAGACTTTCAAAGCTCCCGGTTGCTTCTTCTTTTGATCTCATTCAAGGTGTCAGTAGCTTGTAGATAAATTAGCTAACTTTGTAAACTTTTGTTGCCCATTCAATCTTTCTGCTCCGACCTTCATCACAGGCGATGCATACGTCTACTTTCCGTAAGTCACACACACTGACGCACGTGCATCATGACCTGTCAATCAATCGCAGCTAGAGGCGGGACATAACCAAACCACCTTTTCTGAGTGGCTGATTCCTCTCTGCTTGTTTTAAATGAGGCAGAATCATTATTAATCTATATTAATACCTATTTTAACCCTCTTCTTGTCACTGGGTTACATGTACAAAGACCTACTTTTCACCGCTTAACCGTTCTCTATGAATGTTTCTAGACAGAGCTGTCTAGATAAATAATAGTGTCAAAGTTTTTGACAGAGTGTGATTATCAACTTGCTATTTGCAGGCCTCATACTTTTTATTTGTTCCTAAGGTCATGCAATGCATAATAGGGAGCATATTCTAAGTTATTTTGACACAATTAACATGCGTAGTTCCATGTCATGTTATATACGAACAGACCATATTTGTTTGGTGTTATTATGGGAGAATGATTATTCTTGTGGTACTACTGCCTTATTAGCCCCATATTGAGCAAAGCATATTAAGACCAAAACTCATGTACAACTACTTCCTTAATTGCAATAGATAAGCCCTAATTAGAGGGTTATCGAGGAAAAACTCTTAACCAATGGCTTATTACTTGCAGCATATGGTCATGTAGAATAAGGCATTGATAAGTGTTTTATAATGATTAATAAAGAGCCAATATACTCAAAGCCACTTACAGTACAGCAGCCCCAGAAATATAGGTGACACCAATCTGAATCACACCCATAACTGGTGATGACTCATCCTGCCTGGAATTCAGGATTGTGGAATGTAAAACTACTTTTCTAACCAACAATTTTTGGCATGAGAAAAAAAGCACGTGAAGGTGAGCAGCATGCACAGCACCAGGAAAACAGGAGGAGCTAAATGAAAATCCGACGTCGTTCGCATTCCTACTGTGACATTTTAAAATGTCTTCAAGGCAAAATGTCCTGGAAGCCACAATATGATATGATATCCCTGAAACTCAAATTCATTTTTAAATTCCCAGGTAAAGGATAAGACTTGTGGCATTCTATTTGTGTGATGTCAACACATCTCGTAAAAATGGAACTCGGTAGGTCACTATTAAAAACCCATGAAAGAGCCACACACACGTTCCTTCATTAATATGAACATGGACCATTTAGTTTGATTTGATTCAATCCCACAAACATAAATATAAATTATCTCTAGAGGAAAGAAATATGTATTAATCCGCAACTGAAAATAGTCCCCAATAAATGTACTATTTACTCCTATTTTAACTAAATTGCTTAAAAAAACTTGTTTTAAAGGTTTCTGAGATTAAACAAATAAAGTATGCCAGAATACAGTACAGAATATTCATTGAGAGGTTCAAGATTTCCATGTTCAATAAGAAAGATATACTTTTAATGTTCTAATCGTATAATGATTTGGACTACACCTTCTCTCTAATGTTTGTTTGTACATACAGAACATTAGCAAACGTTTTGTTTGTTCAATATTTTTTCTGATCCTTTGGAGTTTTATATTTTCTGGATATGTTTTTTTTAAAATTGTAAATTGTGTAATTTCTAGTTTTATCTTTTATTCGTGCTTCTTAATGCTAAGGTATCTTTGGCTCTTTGCTGTAACAATGCACACTTCCCCTCTGTGGGACGAATAAAGGCATTGTGAATTTCTTAAATGCAACAATTGTAGTTGAGGATTTTCAACATCCTTTTTGCAAATAAAATGTCCCTTGTAATGAAAAAGCACTAAATGTCCCTAAACGTTTCTCTCAAAGACATTCATCAGATTACTGCCGCTCGCCTCTTCTGTTTGCTGACATTTGCCTCTTGTGATTAACGCTGAGCATCTTCAACCAAACACCTAAGTCTTTTTAATTTAAGCACCCATTAACTGGTAATCGCTCAGGTCCTCATGGCTCTCTTAATTAGAGCTTTATTAAAGGCAGGTGAACTGGAAAGGTCATCCATCAGGCCTGTACAGTAGAGGTTAAACACTCAGACCAGATGCTAGGAGACTAGCACACAGTGTGTTGTCAGCTCAGGGTTACTAATCAATGTTATCAAGATCCTTTATCAACATTTCTAATTAGACTCAATATAAAGTCTCAAGCATTCCTCACTTAACTACATTTATTTGAACATGAGCCACTCCTATAAATAAGGTGCATTTTCACTTTTTCTAAATATTATACAAAGATTAGGAAGTGCCATTCTTCAAAACTATAATGCAGAACAATAGAATGAACCATGGCTGATTCATACAATTCTGCCCTTAATATGTAGAGGCTGTTAAAGTGCCCTCACATATGAATATGATATATATTTATAATATTTTATTGAACTCAAGTCAGATTTCACACATACATATTTATACTGAAAACACAAATGTATGCATACCAGAGGTGGAAAAAGTACTGAGATCTTGTACTTGAGTACAAGTAGAAGTACCAGAGTGTAGGAATACTCTGTTACAGTAATGACTTTGGATACTCCAGGGTAGCTTGTGAATTTACTCCAGGTTAAGGGTTGATTATATTTCATATCATTAATCCAAATCTGTAAAGTAACTAAAGGTATTAAATACATGTAGTGGAGTAAAAGTACACCATATAAATATGAACTGTAGAGGAGTAGCATAAAGTAGCATAAAATGGAAATACTCAAGTACAGTAGAAGTACCTCAAAATTGTTCTTAAGTACAGTTCTTAGTTAATGTGCTTAGTTACTTTACACCACTGATGCGTTTTTATAGTAAATGCTTATACCTACTGAAGTTACAATACCCCCTTACAATTTCTCTCTTCATCCTTGAAATATAATCAAAACCAAATCGATAATAATAACCTCAGATGATCCGAAAAAACAAAGAAGGATCGAAGCACAGGCAGTAACCGCATTTCATGCTGCCCTTTAAACACACCACAAACAAGCAGCTGTGTTTCAGTGCATTAATTAAAGCGGGCACAAACACGAGCGAATAAGCCGCCTAATGCCCTACTGTAATCATCATGATATATTAAACATAACCAATTATGCTCATGAGGTCATTCATTAAGCTAATTAATGAAACACAAACCAATGTTTCTATGTCAGCGGAGTTTCTTGCACAGAAAATAGGAGCGAGTCTAAAAATTCAATAAGGAAAATACACTTTTTCTTGTTACCATTCTTATAAAAATGGTACTGGTGGGGCATTAAAGGCTGATCTAGGTTCCACGGTGTAGGAAGACACCCTGTGTCCGAACGTTATCTTGTTACAGTCAAACTGCCGTCTCTCCTGCACCTTCACGCAGCGTCCATCTGACTGTGAGTCAGTGTACAACAGCGGGCCACTTCACCCGTCCTCTCTTCCTCTATAATCTGATAAAAGGCTCGGGAAAGGAAAGGGAAAAAAACAGAGGAGCTGGTTAAAGCGGCGCAATGCAAGATGAAAGCGCGGCTCGACATGAATAGCCTTTAAAATGGCTGTGATAAGGAATGGTGGTTAGAGGGGGGGTAAAGGGAGCGGGAGCGAGAAAGGAGCTGAGGATAGTGGGTGTTCTGTGAGTCCCGGATAGAGGCACAGTGTTTCATCTGCCTCCAAGACACCAGAGGTTGGGTCTAACACACACCAACACATAAACGCACACACACACACGCACAGGGACAGTGATCAAAGGCTGACACTACAGAGAAGACTGCCTCCTTTTCTCTCACCTCCTTCTCTCTTCCACACACAGAAACAGACACACATCAACACATGAAGACAGAGGAAAAATGCATACTCGTATCTCTTATATCTCCAATGCACACACACACAGGACACACAGAAAGTCTTTCCAATCATGCAAGTGCCCACCCATGCACATTTTTCTTTGTATCCATCCTGCAGTCACAAAGAGCTTTTTATGAGCCGTCATGACAGCATTTTTATAGAATGCACATAGGTGTCTTGAATGCAGAAATATTTGTCATAAGGATTTGTGTGTGTGTGTGTGTGTGTGTGTGTGTGTGTGTGTGTGTGTGTGTGTTGCTGTGACTTTTGAGTGCAGATGTGATTAGGAATTGTGTGCGTACAAACAGAGCTACACACTGCGTCCCATGGGAATCCATTGTTAGAGGTTGACATGGGAGCCAGAGCTCTCTGCGGGAGAGTGTGTGTGTTCTTGGCAGCATAGCAATTATTGTCTATCAGAGGAGAGAGTGTGTATCGTCCGGAGAAATGAACAGATGTGGGCAACTCGGAGCATCTGAATAATGTATAGGACACACACACCTCGGATTGGTTCTCGGAGGTGATGAAAGCGTGTTGGGTCGAACGCACGTTTGCAAACTAAGCGTATTATTGCAGCGTACCTCACTGCAAGGTAAAAACGCACTTTCGTCCTGCAGCCATGCTAAAAGCTTCGCCACTTTTCAGAGCGTCACGCCAAAGGATGGGAAAAAAGGAAGTGGTTTAAAAGTGGAAATATAAAAAAAAAAATCCCCTTCTTTCAGCGCGCAAATAAAAAGGGCTTCTTTTCCACAAACACCGCTCCGGCTTAGATACAGCAATTGGCCTTGGGTGATTCGCTGCGCTCCTCTCCTCCTTTCTTTTTCCCTCTCTAATGTTGTTATTACTATTGGCTGGCTGTGACAACCAAATTATCTGTGAAATGATTCAGATTTTACACCATCATACTGGCCAGGACCTTTCTAAGAGTGTGGTCTGGTGTAAACCCCTCCCTGAGCAGTAAATGATGGCATTTTAAGATGTGTACAGCTGAATGAAATGGAGTACTGCTTGGTGTCAGTCAGCAATACACCCGAATCTCTCTCTCTCCCAAATGTACTTTTCATCCATTTCTTTCCATCACAGTCACCTTTGACTTTAACAGATCATATTTATAGCAAGTATTTTAGTTTATTTAACCTTGTCATTACTGCAATAGATTTAAATGCCCTAACTACAGGGATTCACAGAACATATTGGATGCATTAAATCCAGAGTTACTGAGTTACCTAATGCCACATCATATTAAGGGGCCCTTTTATGCTCATTTTCAGGTTCATATTAGTATTTTGTTCCTCTCCTGGGACATGTCTTTATGCTTTAATGTTCAGAAAGCTCTTTAATTTTCTCATACTACTGCTGCAGCCCCTCTTTTCACCCTCTGTCTGAAACCAGAGCCCAGTCTGCTCTGATTGGTTAGCGGGTCAGCTCTTTTGTGATTGGTCAACTGCTTGTCCCGCCCCTTACCCTAACAAGTACAATGTGTTGGAGAGTAAGTTGATATAAGGGTGAGTGTTACATAGTGGGGACCATTCCCTTGAGTTTTTACAGGCGAGAACTCATTTTTCAGATTATACGAGTGCCAAAACATTTTTTTCTGTAATCCTGTTGATAAACAAAAACACAAACCCTGTAGAAAAACCTTTAAAATGCTTTGGTGCGTCAAATTTTAAATGTTGTCAAAGTTTCTGGCACTTTTTCCTGCCTCTCTCTTTCACTGGTTATCCTTTTCATGGATGCTCCTTCATTCAGTCTCTGATCTCTCTGGTCCCCTGAGGCTGAAATATGCTCATCTTTCAGGGTTTAGTCTGGTGCCTCTGAAGTACTGTCCTTCGCGCGCGCGCGCACGCGCGCGTGCGTGCGTGCGTGCGTGTGTGTGTGTGTGTGTGTGTGTGTGTGTGTGTGTGTGTGTGTGTGTGTGTGTGTGTGTGTGTGTTCGGTGGTTATCGGGAGCACTCTCAGTGGACTTTCTTTTAAGCCTTGTCACTGTCTCGCCTACCCTTTAATGAAGTCGAAGTGTGTGTGTGTGTGTGTGTATGTGTGTGTGTGTGTGTGTGTTTGCTCATATCAATGAGTTTTGATGTCGTCTCAAGCTGGGTATTGTCATACTGTATGCTCTGTGTTTGTGTGGTACAACAACACAGAGGATACTGCGGCAGCAAAAGTAAAAACAAGTGTGTGTGTGTGTGTGTGTGTGTGTGTGTGTGTGTGTGTGTGTGTGTGTGTGTGTGTGTGTGTGTGTGTGTGTGTGTGTGTGTGTGTGTGTGTGGACACTGGTGAAAGAGAAACCAGGCCAACTCCCAGCAGATTAGGGCTATGTGCACAAAAAGTGTTTCTCAGAGCTTCAATCTGCACATGCACTTCTATCTGCGAGTGTGTGTGTGTGTTTAGCATTGAGGAGTGTGATTGCTCATCTTTTTGTCACGGGCCGGTCCAAGTGTGACACACACACACACACACACACACACACACACACACACACACACACACACACACACACACACACACACACACACACACACACACACACACACACACACACACACACACACACACACAGGAGGATGATAGGGAGGGAGAAGGACGAGAGCTTCTGACAGGACACCGAATGAGTCACAAAGATACAAACACAGTCGGAGGGAGTGAGACGATGCACTGTCAGGTGTGTGTGTGTGTGTGTGTGTGTGCGTGTGTGTGTGTGTGTGTGTGTGTGTGTGTGTGTCAGGACAAATAGAAGGGCAAGTATCTATTTCACTATCATTCTTTAACTATAGTCTTTACAGAGTGGCGTTGTGTGTATCGATCAGGTTTTGTTGCCTTGTGAACATTTTTACAGCCCTGAAGAACAATAGCTCACCTGCTTGATCCAACACCCCCATCATGATCCTTTCATGTTTATGTGTGTGTGCTCAGAATCGCAAAGCCTTCACCTGCCATGTCTCCTTTTCTTTTTTTTGTATCTCTTCCTCAGCTTCTTTCCTTTCCCTCCCCTCCTGCTTATCCATCATTTGGCTCCCCTGGGTGTTGCTCTCTCTGGGGGCTTCTAACCAGTCAGAAGGTAATGACGGGTGAAATGGGGGTGCTATGGGCCAGATCGGCAAGATGTGTGTGCGTGGGTGTGTGTATTGCATTCAGACAAAGCTACAGTAATTGTCTTTAGTCGTTGCTGTGTTTGACACCTGAACTGTAAAGATTTGAGCGTTTTCATTTCATTTGAAAGATTCAACTTTATTGTCATTGCACAGAGTACAAGTACTAGGACAATGAAATCCTAGTGTTAGGAGCAGTGGGCTGCCATTATGTACGGCGCCCGGGGAGCAGTGTAGGTAACCAGTGCTCAGGGACACCACGGTGGCACTAGGTCTTTCGGGGACTTGAACTGGTGACCTTCCAGTTCCCAGGCCAACCCCCTATGGACTTCGCCACGCACCACCGCCCTTGATAATTGAGGTCAGATCCTGCGATTGTTGAGTACTCTGCCTCAAGCTGATCTAATAATAATTGGTAGTTATTGGGTTACATTATGTGAAACTGTATCAGATGCATGTTCATTCAGTTGAAATTCTCCGTTATTTGCCACTGACAAGCCGTAATCTGACTTTTAAAGACCCTGAATACCTATTTTCTCACCCACTTATCCATTAACCCAAATGTTTTCTTACATTTTGTGCCAAATCAAATTAGTTTTGGTAATTTTCTGTTGACAAATTGTTATTTATTGCTTGTATAACCAGCATTATCAATCAAATATAATCAAACCACGTCCACACAGTCCTGATAAAGACAAGTATGAGTATTTAACTTCAAAAACAATACCTTAGGAGGCTTGATTTCTAACTTTTATTTTAACTGTGGCTTTCTTTAGTCAGTAATGTCTAATATTACAGATAATTTACACATTTGAAAGTTTCCAGGGCCTTTTATGTGGCACTAAAATGAATTATTTTAGACTTACATAGAGTTGAGGGACTTATATCCCTCAACTCTATGTATATCATGACTTTATTTCATAAAATTAGTAAAGCTACAAAGACACTGGATCCTATTTCCCATTATCTTACCATATAGTATTTTTAGTAACAGCTTAATGTGTAGCATCCAATACAGGGCCAGGCTGAGATGACCCGATGACATCATGTTGGCCATTCAACAGTTCCTTTAGAGACTTATTGGTATCATCACTAAAGATGCATTTGGTGGAGTGGCTAAAACTACCCTCCTCAGAAAAGTAAAAATCTACAAATCCCCAAAAGCTGCTGGGGGAGACAGAGGGAGGAGAAAATGAGCTAATGAATCCCCACACTGCTGTCCAGGCAGCTGTGCAGTGGTTGGGATTTACCGAGCAAAACAAACAAACAGCAAAAACAAATAGCTAGACACTCATTGTGCGTCTGCAGGGGTGTGTGAATGTGTGTGTCTCAGATCAGCGGAGCGTGCTGGGCTGCATGCAGGTGTTTTTTCTTTATGTTTATGTGCATGTGTCTTCTATTTATGTGTTTTTTCCTCCACCGACGCTAGTGGAGTGATTAGCCAATGTGTCTGTGCGTCTCTGGAGCTAAAAGTAGACTTTTGCTATTCCACTACGCGCTGGCAAAATGCTGCAACACTTCAAACAGAGCCCATGCTGGGTTGGCCTAGATACTGTAAACCTCCTCACACATCATTCAGTTTGTATGGCACTCAATATAACCAGCATGGTGCAGTTGAGCTGAGCGTGGGTTTTGTTCAGCTGGCACCTAAAATGCTTTTATTGGAATCATTTTTATTTGAGCATTTGTTATAGCTTATTATGAAATAGATCCTACATCGTGTTAGGTCTGCTATTGGCAGGCTTCGGGAGCAAAGGATAACATGTAACGGGATACAAATTAACAAATAAGACGTATCAGATTACTAGCAGTGTTACAATGTTAGTAAAAAACTGAAAAGAGCCTATTGTGTTGCTGTAAAAGGAGCAGATCTTACTTTACAATCTGTACTGTCCTGTAGGCTCATACTTTACGTATTATACTGTATTTCAACAATATATTATAGGTATCAGATACATACGAAACATGTCTCTGATCATTTTTGCTCAAAATACCAAAACAGATCATGTATTATAGCATGCCCTCCGTTTCAGCCCCGTTTCAAAAGTGCTGATCGTGTGACTGTAGCTTTAAATGCAAATGAGTTGCTGCTGGCCACGCCCCTTTGCGGACACGGTTCTGGCCCCCACCCGAGCAGCTCCATGGAAGAATAAATAAATATAGATTTGTTTCATTTCTTCTGTGAATTAAGCACGACACGTGTTTTGAGCCTCCAATTTGAAAGATATCTAAAATGATTGAGGATAAAGTTTTTCTATGTTCTGCCTCACCTTTACAAATAAATATAAAAATGTAAATGCTCCGGTCCAAAGTGTTTACATTATTTATTCAGCTGCTAGCCTCTTTCTCAACTGATCGGCCTCACGCTGTTAACTCATCCCCTCACTATACACATCACACACAGCACATATTTACACCATTGCCCTGTCCATCAGACGTAAAACAACATAACAGACATTAATGGAGGCGCCTGATATTTCCCCCTTCCATGGCAGTGTAATTAAAATATGCAAATGTATGATAAAAACTATTTCTCTCTGATGGCGACCATGTCAGTTACCCAGAATTGGAAGGTAATTGCGAGATAAGGCTGCTTTGCGTTAGAGTGTGGATGGCATGGGCCCGTGGGTGTGTTTGTTTGTGTGTGACAAAGAGAAGTTTATCTTGAGCGCATAAAGAAAACAATCTGACTACTGCTTCATAAGTGAGTGGAGGACGACTTCTCAAAGCCCTCTGATAGCTTTGGATTACTTTTTCTTGCAAGTATATTGGGTAAACAATTGAAATAAACGTACGCATTAACTGTGTATTTGTCGAGACGTGCACATAAAGAGTTTAATATTAACTTGTGTTGTAGTCCTTTGTTTACTTTGGCAACATAGTGACATCACTGTGTAACACTCACCCTTCTATTGGCTAGCGCTCCAACACATTGTTCATGATAGGTTAAGAGGCGGGACATCTCTAAGTGGTTGATTAATCACAACAGAGCCGGCCAGCTAACCAATCAGAGCAGACTGGGCTCTGGTTTCAAACAGAGGGTGAAAAGAGGAGCTGCAGCACAGGCAGTCTGAGGAAAATAAAGAGCTTTATGAACATTACAGCATGTAGACAGGTCAGAGTATAAAGATAGGGCCACTTCAAATAAAAGTACAGAAGAATCTTCAGCAAAACCCCTTTAAAGTTTTCATTGAATTAATGTTCCATCAGCTATTTGTACAATATCTTCAGCATACAAACTTTGAAAAAATAAAAACCTTGCCGTCCGTCACATGATCAACTTGGTTAGGTTGAGGTAAAGATTAGGGTTAGGGTTAAAGACACAAAAAAAGTGGCAATGTTAGGTGACAAAGAAGCCCTGTTACTAAAGTACAGATGAACGTGACAATTAAATAAAATTGTGTTAAAATGGAATTATTTCTGGATATGTTTATACTTATATACTACTTAAATGATATGAGTCTATTGTTATCCTTGTTCATTTACAGTCCTCCTTCAGCTGCAGAGTTATGTACACACGAGAACCTCAAACAGTGCATGATAACGATACTTTAGTGCCAAACAACTCATTATCCAAAATAGCCATTTTCAAAATAATATATAAGATATCACTGGTTTGATATGAGTGATGCATTCATGTGTCCATCCTTTTGCAGCTGTTAAAGGATGAGATAAGAACATGAACCACTTGTTATACTGCCAGTTTATCTGCTTCCATAGTTGCACATCCTAATGTATTCTATTTTAGAATTGTAAGTATAAATCTGCAAAGGTAACTACTAACTAATGTTGTCAAATAAATGCAGTGGAGTAAAAACGACAATTATTGCTGCCCAATGTCCAATAAGAAGTAAAAAGTAGCATGACATGGTTAAAGTACAAATAATGTTAAGTACAGTACTGAAATGTACTCAGTTACTTTCCACCACTGTACGAAAGCATCCCAGTGCTCACCAGGGGCAGCAATGGCCGACAGAAATGCAACTCCGAGCAGAAAACTCAGGGGAAAGCTAATGAAAGCGTCTTCATGTCAGTGGAAATAAGTGAACAATCAGCAGGGTGAACGGCACAGAGAGAAAGCAGCTGTCAGGAAACAGAACGCAGTGTACCTTGATAGGCAGGGCGGATCTATTCATCCAATTTTCCCTCACTCTCTCTTCCTCTGTTATCTCCTGGATCTGTGCCTCGCTGCCTTTCTTCTCTCTCTGTGCTTGCACCAGCCCAGGCACTGTGTGAGTGTCTCAGTACCAGTGGGTGACTTAGTAAATGTAAGTACTGTACGTACACATTCACTCAAGTATTTTCACTTGTTGCTTCTTTATACTTGTACTTTTGACACTAATACATTTATTTTACAGCTTTAGTTGCTACTTAGTAGATATAAATTGATAATACAGAATATAAGTAATTATTAATGATGTATTATAAGCTAAACTACCCAGCAGTACATCAAGTAATTCAAATATACCATGTGCCAAATGCATTCATTCATCATAAAACAATAATGTATTATATTTAAATCTCAAATAATACTTTTACTATTTATGCATGAGGTATATTTGATGCCAATACTTTTTGACTTTTACTTGAGTATAATTTTGAATGCAGCACTTGTAACAGGATATTTTGACACTGTAGTAATGCTACGTTAACTGTGCTGCATTCCATCTCATCTTTCCCCCCTTTCTCCCTGAAGCTGTTCTATCAATTACAGCCAAAAAGCCCGAATGCTAAAGCAGTATTTCAGAGACTGTCCCTGAGCAGCTGACTCCGGTAACAAGACTGCAGAAGACATTTCATCTCCTCTCCTCTTTTTTAATCTCGCTGTCCGTCGCTGCCCTGTTTGATCTCTGAAGCAGACTGAACTGTAGGCTGCCCGTATATAATAAGTGTCTGAGCAGCAGCACAAGTACTCGCCTTGTAAATGACGTGCTGTGTTCAGGGTCGGGGAAAACACAATGCGCGACGCAGAAAGGATGATTCACGCTTTCACTAGAAATGAAAATGCCTTTGTGGAAATGACGTCTTAGTACAGTAGAAAGACAACAACATAAACCAGGTAGCTTTAATGGGAGACATATCTGGAACATTTTACATTTTATACCTATCAATGAGTTAAGAGGACTTGATATTAAAGGTAACGCCTCATGCACTATTTAAAAGTTGTTAACTGGACCCACCCTGCCAAAAACAAGTTGTCATATTTTATATGATAGCATCTTTCCTTTTCCCTGTTGTTTTGTATTGGATTGGCAGTCTGTGTTATTGCTAATAATTGTTCATGGTGTGTCAGATTTTAGTCATCAAACAGACAGCAAGCAAAAAAATATTCTGATCACTCAAATGGTTCAGAAAAGAGAAGGAAGTCCCGATCGCACCAACTGATATCTCTCCGTATGACTGATAAATGCATGTGTACACTGTATTCTTCCATATATATGTAATGAGAACTACTCGTGTACACAGCATGTCCTGTCCTGTGCGTGTGTGTTTATTGATCTGTGCGGGAGCAACTGAATTTCCCCTTTGAGAGGAATAAAGGGTCTTCTTCTTCTTCAAATACTGCTACTCAAAACTCCAACATAATGTAGAGACACCCTTTATACCTCCCTGCTGTTAGCCAGAGAAACCTTTGGCTTTCCAAAGTGTATTGACAATACAAGGTTTGAGGAGTACACCCTTTTTCAAAGTGTTTCAGCACCATGGACAACTCCAGGCAGAGTCATTGAACGAACAGAAAGAACTGTTTTCCACTCCCGTATTGTCAAAACCTAGAAAAGACATGGAACCTTTGAAAACCTTCTGTGTTTAGATTTGGATTGTGGATTAGGTCACCGTTTTTACAGTGAAGTACAATTTTAAATATGGATATATTAAGGGGAATAGCCTTAACACACATTAATACAATTGTGCATATTGGATCCAAAAAAGTCAGAAAGCATGCAGAAATATTCTAATACACCATTTTTTAAAAGTGATGCCTTTAAACAGCATGCTAAAAATGAGAATATATTCGGCTAAACTTGTATGATCGCCATCAGGGGTGTCTCTGTTTAGATGGAGACTCAGGGGTACCCATAAAGCCCATTTTTTTGGGTCAGTCCGTTTTCATTTTGACGCACAGTGCAGCTTGAGCTTTCAGGGTTTGATTACACCTCTGGAAACTCAGACATGCTTTCTTCATGTTAATGCCTCTCAATCTCCTGTAATCCTATGGGATACCCTTGAAGGTCAGCAGGAAACATGGTTTAGGTTCATACTTTGAACTCCAAGCACAGTCACAGTCATCTCTCTCCCCATAGTGACCACTGACTAATGCAAAGATGTAGAGTAGCAGGAGAAATGTTGTAAAATAAAATGTAAAATCAAAGAGTTGTGTTGTCAAAGAGTGAGATATAGAAAAAGTGATTGGCAGAGAAAAAAAATCAAAGTCAGTATGTATGTGTGTACCGCCAATCTACAAAAGACTCACATGAAAGTTGTCTAAAGCCTTTATGAATAATGCATACGACAATATAAATAGATGCAAGGCAACCTGAAACCCCTCAAAGTGTAACGTTTCCTTTACGACACATTTCATGGTTGTGTTCACCAGAAATGACCATTATTCAGATGATTTCTAAACCACCATCAAAACCAAGCTGTGAAGTCTCTAAGCATAGCCGACCATAAAAAGACCAAATTAATACAAATGCACTCGGCTGCAGTGGAGGTTTTTGAGAATTATTTACACTTCAGCACAGGGATTAAATCTTCTGACCCATCCAAAGTCACAGTTTGGCAGATCAATTTTGCAGGGGGGGAAATTGTGCCAACAAAGATTGGCAGTGGCCGTGCTTCTGCTGGACTAACACGAGTGGAAATTACAAATAGGCATCATCTTATTTTCTGGCAGAGAAACCGCTTTGACTGTTAGGCGACATTAAGCCATGTTGTTTTTTCTCAGAGCGTGGAAACTTCCTGCATCCAGGTGTGATTTTGAACGTGGCATGGGTGCGACGTATCATGGGATAAACTACAGAAAAAAAGACAGTTGTTTTTCTTCTCCTCCCTTCCTCACAACCTTTGCTTTCTTCTTCTTAACCCCCACCTCACAGCTCCCACACACACACCATCCGTCTTCAAGGCGAGCCACAGTCTATCACCCTCCCGCAGCATGAGACTATTAGACTTATCTTAGCCGGAGTTGCTCCTAATTTGGCAGCCTCAGAGCAATGGGTGTCCTATGTTGAAAGTTATCAGAGTGAGGCCAGCTCCCTATTTGGCAGGCAGAGGGGCAGTGCCACCGCTGTCTGTCTGCCAGGTTGATTAATAAGCAGTGGCAGCGCGGCTACGCTAACAGACTGGCCTGCCTTAGCGCTTCCAGAACCCTGCTAAATAAATGGCACACAAACACACACACAAACAAGATGTGTTTACCTACACACAAACACACCGCTCTCTCTTCCACGTTTCCTTTGCACACACTCAAAACTGCAGGCAACAATGCAGCACAGTACAGGTTTGCTGATAACACAAAACAGGAATGCTAAATTAGCATAAACATGAGAACACACACATGCACTCATGCTATTAAACTGCCTCATCTGTTTCAGCAGCGTGTGGTTTGAGTGACACCTCATCAGAGCAGCTTTATGGCATTGTTGTGAACGCACCTTTGCTCTTAAGCAGCGCAGGCAGCCAGGCAGAACGGAGCACTTCCTGCTTTTACTGACAGCAGATACCAACAAGACAGAGGAGGGGCGGAGCCAAGCACATGTAGCACACACCAGCATTCACAACAAAGAAGCGGGGTATGCTGATGAAAATGAGAGTGACAGAATGTATGATTTGTCTAATTGTGACCAGATCTCTGAAAACAGCAAAAGCGATAATCTGATAGCAATTTCTTCCTAATCCTCTACCCTGATTTTTGCATAAACCCCAGGTTTTGGTGCATGTAAATGGTCTGCAAAGGCTCAAATCCCATTTCCAGAGGGAGTTTCTCTTCCACAAACCCCTCCCTCCCTCTTGCCTGAAACGCCTTTATTGTAAACCTTTGTTCACAGCAAAACATGATGACATCACTGTGTAACATTCATGCTTTTATAGCGCTCCAACACATTGTACATACATGTTTTGCTAAGGGGCGGGACATTTCTCTAAGCGGTTGACCAATCACAACAGATCGGGCCAGTTAACCAAACAGAGCATAACGGGCTGTGGTTTCATACCGTATGAGAGAAATAAAGCCCCTTTTATGTAAACACATCACAGTAGAAGCACAAACAACAAACATGAATCTGACAATCAGCATAATATTGCCCCTTTAAATGTAACGGTAAAGTATTTTCCAAAACAACACAGCAGTTTTTATCAAGCATCAGTGAAAGACCCAAAAGTTGTTGCCGTCTATTATGATCTGGGGAATTATGCATGTGGTGCACTAATGACAGCACAAAACTACCAAATTATCTTGTATGCAGACATTTTCAATGGATCATTAATTTTCGTTGTAGCATTTAAAGAATTATTGTTGGTAAATTAAATTGAATTTTAATATCCAAGCACAAAGTGTCTTGAGACTCAATGTGGACTTTCCTTTTTGCGCTCATAAAAAAATGTCAGATTCCGTCTAATGTTTCTTCCTCTTTCTACTCTAACCGTTATTTGCAGCTACTGTTGCAGCAACTGGAGGTGTTTCTTCTCCACTCCCACTGTGGGTGTTCAGTGGGTGTGTGTGTGTGCGTGCATCAACGGTAGCATTAGCATAAGCAACAGGTGTAAACAGTTGTGGGTCTCCATCAAGGTGTTAGCTCGGGGAGTAAGAGGGAGCAAAACACGGGCAGGTGGGCTTGCGCGGTGGGACGCACAGACGTTCACTTATTCATGGACACAGCGTGAGACGGTGGGGAGGAGTATAAACAAGCGTACATATACACAAACACACAACTGCCAAATTCTGACTTGCTGATATTTATACCCACGTTCTCCGGGTAAGATGGATATGTGTGACTGTGGGTGTGTGTGTACCCAGGCTTGGGGAGTAACGGAATACATATAATTCAGTTCGTAATAGTATTCCCTTAGTCACTTAAAGATAATAGCAGATTAGTGGTACTTTCAGGAATAAATCTGTGTGTGTGTGTGTGTGTGTGTGTGTGTGTGTGTGTGTGTGTGTGTGTGTGTGTGTGTGTGTGTGTGTGTGTGTGTGTGTGTGTGAAAATGTGATATGACCGTATTTCTTTACACATACACCAAAAGAGCGTGCCATGCTGTTTTCTCTGCGCCCTCATATTGACCTTGTGTGTGGGTTTCGAGGGGAAGGTGGTTTGACATTGGCTACCCACGATTCCTCGCTGCGACCAGAGAGCCATATAGCTCATCCCCGGCGGTTGTCAAGCACACCGTTGCCTGGCAACTGGCCTAAGGTAGCACGGTGCAGGAGATGACGCGAGGAACGACCTGTCGATTTGCCTTCACTCATCCGTTCTTTTTCTCAACAGAATTCCCTTTTCTTAGACCACTTCCTGATTTGAAAGTGTGAGTAGAGACTTTAATAGATAACTTTGTTCATTGTTATGTAGAGTAAATTAAAACATGAGCCTGAGCAAGAGGAGGCAGTGAGACAGATTCTCAAACATGTGTTTACTCCTCTCATATCATCTCTCCTTACTCCTTTCATTGTGTCGTCTATGTTAACACAAACACCTGTATCATGCTCTACTTCTTTCCAAAATACTCTGTATAAATAAATACAGCTGTACTGTTGTGACAGGTTGGATAAGTAGAAAACAGTAGACTGAAGCTAAAATGCTAAACAGACAGTTATGAAAAATGTAGTCTATAGCTAAATAAAGATAAAAAACATTCAATATATCCATATACTGTATATTTGTTTTGAGATGTAAGGAACAGTATTTAACTCTCAAAGTGTTCACTCTATGCTCAGAAGGATCTACAGGAAAGTGGAAACAATGCCTTCACATCCAACAAACTAGCAAAAACAAGGAAACCCTGTCCTCAGCAACACATCACATCTAACGTTCCTCAGTAAATCCTTTCCTGTTCCCTTGCTTCCTTCCTCTTCCCTCCCTCCATATTGTACTAACTCGACTCTCTGGATGCCTGGCTGTGTTTGCGCTGAGGGCAGCACTTTGTCACGTTCCTCATACATATGCAACACACACTCCAGGTGAGACAGGAGAGAGGGAGAGGAAACTGAAGTGAGGTAATGAGGAGATGGAAAACGTAATGGAGGAAACAAATGGCGGAACGGAAGGGAAAGGCACGGAAGGGGAAGGCAGCGGTATGGAGGTGAGCGAGACTGGCGGGGATTAAGACAGAGGGAGCAAACATTTGACTAAGACAAAGAAATGACGGAGAGAGGGGGAGACGGAAAGAGTGAGAGAGATGGAGTGGACAGGAGTCAAAGCCATTAACCTGCTGCTGCTGCTGCTGCTGCTGCATGTGTGTGTGTGTGTGTGTGTGTGTGTGTGTGGTTGGAGACATACTTGTATCCCGGGGCGAGGCCAGCTATGTCTGTTGTCAACCTAACCCGCCCCCCCCCCGCCTCCATTCCCATCCGTCCTCTCCACCACCCAAGATGGATGGCCGGCAGTGGTGGCTAATCACGCGCTCCGCTGGCTGGGACACGCACACCTGAGGCCAACGGACACATGCATCTGTAACAGGTGCACTCTGGGAATGGTGTGCACCATTTTGTAGGATGATAAAGCAAGCATACAGTGGTTATTGGTGCTACGTGCAGCCATGTGTTGAGACTGTGATGGAGTAATGTATGAAGTCCCACCATTCCTTAACCAAAGGGCTTTTCTTGCTCAAACATGCAGGATGTGAGCCCTGTTTTGCAATGTCGCGCTGCTGGGCTTTGTTTCTGTGTGGTACAATCATGAAGCACATCCTTAAAGGCACCTTTTATTCTTTTTGCGGTTTACCCTTTCCTCTAGTGTGTTATAGAGGTTTTGGTGCATGTAAATGGTCTGCAAACGGGACATGTCTCTGCGGCGGACAAATCACAACAGGGGCGGCCAGCTAACCAATCAGAGCAGACTGGGCTCTGGTTTCAGACATAGGGTGAAAAGAGGTGCTGCAGCACAGGCAGTATGAGAAAAATAAAGAGCTTTTTGAACATTAAAGCATGGAGACATGTCCCAGTAGCGGGATGAGTACAAATGTGGACATGAAAATGATCAGAATAGGGCCCATTTAAAGATCCCCTATACTCATAAATGTGTTTTTCTAATGTTTATGTCACTTAAAAGGTCTGACCTTGACTAAACAGACTTATATTTGTGCAAATGTGTTGACATTTCTAATCTAAAACCTGGGATGTAAACATACCTTGGGCAAACTAGATTTTGGGCAGACCAATTTTGAAAAACGTATAATAAAAATGAGTTACAGATATGCCTGAAGGTGAATTTTAACTTTGAAACATTAGTTTACTAAATATATACAGGATTGTGTGCTGCTTGGACTTGGTCTTACACATCCTGGGAATAGTCATATACTGGGCGCCTAGTCTCTAAAGGTTCCAGAAATACTACTGTCTACGCCTAGCTTGATTTGTAAGTGAAGCCCCAGCAAAAGAATAAATACAGAGACTCACAAAACGGGCCTGCTGTTCTACAAGTAGATCCACTCACACTTACACACTTCCTCCCAGAATAATATTGGGCTGGCTACTGATGTATCTGCGCAGAGAGCTTTCAGAAGAGTCTAAATCCCCTCCTCCCCTCTTCCTCTTGTAGACGCAGATGAGAGATTCCAAGTCTTTCCATCCGTCTCTTATTTCAGCGTGTCAGAACTTGGAGTTATTAGTCTGCTAATTACCTCTCAGAATCCCTCATTTACCCCCAGAATCCAATCACTCTCTGATTATAATGAGAAAATTATGATAGACCACATTAAAGATAGAATGTGGGATTGATTGGTCCGCAACGACTATGGGGGAGGAGAGAAAAGAGCGGGAAATGTGGAGAGGAAGAACAGAGAGAAGACAATGAGCATGTAGTTACATCTGTAGTTGAAGAAATAATCAGGCAACATCCGAAAATAAAACCACTCAACATTTTCCTTTTGAGAAATGAAAAATGTGACTCCAATAGGGAGACAATACACAGTGTGTGTGTGTGTGTGTGTGTGTGTGTGTGTGTGTGTGTGTGTGTGTGTGTGTGTGTGTGTGTGTGTGTGTGTGTGTGTGTGTGTGTGTGTGTGTGTGTGTGTGTGTGTGTGTGTTCAAGCCTGGAGACTGAATGGCAGCAGATTGGTTGTGGTGATTTTATCGCAGCTTGTAATTACAGAAAGTGTATTCACACGTGGCCCTTTATGCTGGCTATTGGCTGGGTTTACACATTACCCATATTCATGAAAAGGAGGGGGTTACATGTAAGCATACACACACAACCTGTCTTTATCTGATGGTCTCGGACTACATTTCATCCACACACACACCTTTTTCCCTGAAGATATAGGTTACCCACACAGTAATTGGTTCGCTATCTCTGAATTCTATCATTGACGGTGCAAATGTGTAAAAGCTGGAATTATAGAACCAGGGTTTCTACAATGGTGAAAGATTAAGGTTTGTAATAGCCACTCGCAGGAAATGAATCATGCTTTAATGACATGTTAGGGAAGGTAGGAACACACGGTCATGCTGCTTGTGGCCATGGATGGAACAGGAAGCTTACAAGGTGTGTGGGCGGGATAATCACACATGTGTGTTTTCATCATGCAAAATAAGTGTGACATTATCGAGCTACATGCAGCTCTCACAGGCAATGCATACAATCTGTACATCCATGTCCCTCAGCAGCTGATAATGACGGGCAGATTGCACCACCCTCCGCCGCTTTCAGTCTTCCGCTCCTTACGCTCATTCCTCCCCGTCTTCAGATGAAGTGAATCTCGAGCACATCTTGACCGTGCTGAGAAAAACAAGACAAACTGCCGCCGTGGACGTGGAGGGGGGGGGGAATGGAAGTGGGCTAACACTGAAATAACATTGGGGAGGAGGTGTGAATGTGGGTTGTTTTTTGGGTAAGGTGGAAAAGCTGGGTGCTGATCCTAACAAAAGGCTTTATGCTCTCATTGTTTTCCTGGCAGGGCAACAGGGTGCCTGCAGAAAGGCCGATAACAGCAACAAAAAAAAAAGATATTCCATTAAATAATACCCCCCTCCCGACCGGAACTGGAGGTGGGTTGCGTGTATGTATGTTGGGTGCAGGCGCATTAAGCCATCCTAATGCTTTTGTTTTCTTTGGGGAGTTTGAACAGATACAGTGTTCATCCACATTTCCATTAGCACATACGCAGGATTAGGTGCTGTGTGGATGGTATGTCAGCGCTGATAAGATGACTTGCGTGGCACGTTTCACAGGATTACACCGTGTGCTAGCATCAACCCTATTTTGCTGCAGCTGCTGCATGTGCAATTTCCTTTAATTGCACCTCCAATAACAAAACGTGCCAAAATGGTGGCGAGGCATGATGCATGTTTCTCATTTCCTGCCTACAAAATGATTTCCGGTGTGCCGCGATGGCTATCGGCTGAAAAATAACCACAATGATTAAGATGCTAATGATAGCTTAGCCTTCTGTCACGAACGGAGAGTGACAAAAGCTGTTAATCTTGTGCACCGCACGTAATCCGCAACAGGTTAGGGTGAAGCGCATTCCTTGTGTGCGGCCTGACACTGTAGCAGGGAGAGCGATGACCTCACTGTATGGATCGCTTCACCGAGGTGTCTTGTGATGTTGATCAGAGCGTGCTAAAGAGGAGGGAGAGGGTGCTGAGCATAGGAAAGGAAAGGCAGTCGATGCGTCATTAGACTTGCTAATTGTTATTGTATCTGGGCTTGAGTTATACCACAGCGGAGCAACATCGAAGCTCACACTTTAAACAATGTCAGTGTCGAATTCTGTGCGTGCGGTTGTGTGTCACGCTGAGGGAGCAGATACAGAATCGATAAACCACTAGTAGGGAATACAGTCAGAGGAGTATTTTTTTGTTGTTTACAATACTGAATCAAAGTAGATTCACTGACACAAAAGGACTAATTTCAAAGTGAACATAGGTGATTTATTAACTAATACGACATACTTGTTTGCATCAAGTATTAGCACTCCCAGGACCAGTTCCATAGATTCACCTTTTCATAGCCTGGTTTGGAGAGTGGACATCTTGGGTTTAGAATGTCAAGTCTCTAGAGAACAAAATGGCACAAAGCCTCAATTTCTATTCACGTAGACAATGAAAATAAGGCAATATAGGTACAAATGTGACCGTCTTGACACCAGCAACACAGCGGTAACACCCTTGATACACACAAACACACACTAGGCGTTGGTTATTCTGATAAAAAGTCCCCTGAAATTAATACATTTGGCAATATAAAACTAAAGTCTATTAAATACATGGACATATTTTTAAAGCATTTATATAAAAGCCACATTTTTTATAAGCATATTTACTTAATTATTTAATGCTGTTCCATTTCCTATACTGAATGGAATAGTATTTAATATACAGGTTGTTTTTTTTTTTACGTTGGCCCTTTTGTATATATGCTGCTGTAAACCTACTGAACTCCACAAGGACGACAGCTATAGCTGACAAAATAATAAGAAAAACCTATTTGTCCTTTGCACAGTCAAAAACACACTCACACAAAGTTATACATGTGCACAAATACTCCATTAAAGACAAATGACCCTTGGTCCTTGCGAGATGGAGCTCTATCTAGATAACCAAAGTGACACACCACAACACAGAGCCACCTCGATGCGCTAATTGCTTTCGTCGACTCCACTTGTACACCTACTATCTAATCACTGGAGGCCACTGGGGAATACAAGAGCTCTTAAGTTGCTGTTTCATGAACGACAACAAGTAACAAAATGGTTGAGTGAGGCGATCAGGAAATGAGGATATAAACAAGCAAAGTGAAAGAACATGTCGGTTAATGAGGGGACTTGCCGTGACGGGGAAAAGAGCTTTTGGAATTAAGGAAGTAAGAGACAGAAAAACAGTGGTGTCTCATTAAGAGATTCTTCATCGGGTTCACAAAGAACAGAACAAGACGAGCATGGACTGAACACTGTTAACTCCAAACTCACTTGGGATTAGAGAGTAGAGTCGGCAACAACAAAGCGTATATCAGAGGAAGATTCTTGAAATCGCCCTTTCTGAATCTAACAGGATGTTATACTGGAGTGGGACTTAATTAGGAAAGCATCTTTGACCTGAAAAAGGTCTTTCCATCACCAACTAGGTGAAACATTCAGTTGTGGTGGTTTGTTATAGAACGTTTTTACAAAAAACTGACCTCAAAAGGACTTTTGAAGACTTATCAATGGGTGATTTTTTCATTTGAGATATGAAATCTCGGTAATAAACATCCCTAAAATACTTTCAAGTCCCACAGCATTTCATAAAGTCACTCGAGGTTCTCTTGTGTCTGGTTGAGGCGATGACATTTTGACGGAGAGTGTTTCCTAGCCCGACCTGTCTGCACTCTCTGCCCTGATTACGAGGCAGCCAGCGCGCGCACGCACGCACGCACGCACGCACGCACGCACGCACGCACGCACGCACGCACGCACGCACGCACGCACGCACGCACGCACGCACACACACACACACACACACACACACACACACACACACACACACACACACACACACACACACACACACACACACACACACACACACACACACACACACACACACACACACACACACACACACACACACACACACACACACACACACACACACACACACACACACACACACACACAGTCAAAGTGCGCACTGCTCGACATTGGTGAATTGAAGTGGACAAAGTATGGAGCTTTGCCTCAATTTACTTGATTGCAGCTCTTTCTTATATTCACTCCCCAAAGTGGATCTCTGTGATGCTATTTTGCCGGTGAAAAGGTGAGCCAGCCACCTGGAAGTAGTGCGGAGGAAACGCGAGAAGGGAAGAGAGGAAGTGTTGTCACATGCCACTCAAGCTACTTTTTTATGAATTCAATTCACTCTGAAATGAATGCGGTGGGCCAGGCTGAGGGGCAAACAGATTCCACTCACAGCAATATTATTATCATTACTAATAATGTGGTGTAATTATAGCTATATGCCGCGCTCTAACCCTTCAGCATTTCCCTCCCTCCTTCCCTTCCATTTGTTGTAGCGACCTGAATTGATAAAAAGAAAATTAAAAACGCATCGCTACCGTTGGCGGCGTCAACAGCTCAGGAGTTTGCCAGGTCTCTCTGCCGTCTGGATGAAGCGGCAGCGGCTTCGCCCTGTTCATCCGGGGCCTGATTCATAATTAATGGAGGTTATAATTGCAAAGCGAGAGCATGACAGCGAGCGTGCGGGAGAGAGAAAGGGATGGGAGCAATAATGGAAATTAAAAATCTCACACACACTTGCATGTGTGCAGTTGACATTTTACACGGCTTTTAATTTAGCCATCTTTCCATTTCTTATATCATTAACATTTACACACACACATACACATGCACACACACCACTCATCGGATGGCTAATGAAATCACCGTCCTCTGCTCCTGTGTTTGAAGGTCTCTTCAGCCATAAGTGAGGAGGTCATCCACTGAGCACAAAGATTAACTTTTTCCTCAAACTCCAGTTAAACACATTTTCGAAACCTTTTTATGCAGACTTTGTTTGCTATTTAGAGGATTTATCTCCCGTGAGCTGGATTTGATTATCCATATATACATTTTCAAGTATGTGAGGATGTTGAACAGTACAATGTGAATCTGAAGGACGCGATATAAACCCGACTAAACTGCACGAACAGACCTATGGCAACATCTGTCCATTTAAAGCCATAAGTAGACCACTAATCCCTTAAGAGTGACTAAGAAAGGGTTTATTTTGTTTATTACAAACCACTAGTGTTATCAGTGGTAACGTCTATTTTACCTTGTGTTCATTTGCTGAAAAAAACACAAAAAATACATTTCCTTTTTACTTTGAAGATATTATTTGGGTGGATATGTTAGTTTTGTAAATTAAGGGTTACCTCCATTGTTCTACTCTATTAAAGAGGCCCTATTAAAGGACTTTATTTTGACTGTTCTAGTTACTTATGGGTCTCTATCTCCATAGTTAGTGCAGGTCCAAAATTTGAGACTGTGCGTCAGCTATAGTAAACCCTTACCCTAACATTAAGGGTATTCAACATATCAACATTTTGAAATGACAATGAAAGGAAAAACACCAATATATCACAATCAGAATTTGCTGCTGTTAAAACATGTTCAGACAAGTCGATGTGGATCAGTTAATTATCAATCTAACAAAAAAACCTAGTGTGTTATCTTGTTAACTACTGCTGATGAATGTTAGAAACTGCATATCTCTAAAAGTTAAAACAGCTCTTTGACCTCTGTGTCCTCTTCAAGGCCAACACGCTCCATTCAGATTTCTCTGTGTCTATATGTGCATCTGTAAATGCCAGCAGAGAGAATACGCTGAAATACAGTAACCTTCGATTTCCTTGACTTCGCCGCCTTCGTTTTCAACAAAAGCGAGGCGAGCGCCTGTGAGCTATTGAAGCTGGAGAGATGTAGGACTTTTGCCGAGGATGGGAATTAAAGGGATTCATAATTCATTAGCAACCTTGAGAAGGGAAGATGGGAGGAATGTGGGAAAGGAAGATGGAGTGAGGGGTTGAGAAGGGGCGGGGGGGCTGGAGGACATTGATTTCCGTCATGTTCGGGTCAGCTGAACATGACCACGGCCATGGCTGGTTTAGTTCCCATTACAGCCTTGCCTTTGGGATTAAGAGCCACGAGTGGACCAACGAGTGGAACAATGGGCCAGAGGAAGCGTGTTGGAGTTTGAGTGCTCAATGCGGCGACGTAGATTGAGCGCCTCTCTGTGATTCCAAGACGAGGTAATCAGCAGGTACACGTAATTGGGTCAATCTTTCCTCTATATTGCACCTACTCTTAGTATGGATGACTGAACTTTGATTAAGAAGCTCTTGGAGGAAAGACTCGGGCCTTTTGAATAAAATAGTCAGACTATTCTGAGCTCTTACATCCCTTTATATTCAAGAGCCTGAATTATACCTGTGTGAAAGGAGTCTCAGTGAAGCACGCTATATGCTGGTCCTGAGATGGCTATTGATTTACTAACTGCAGCCTGTGATTGGTCAACTTGGGCAGCTTGTGGTTCATTCAACACGTTCCTGATGGACAGTGGCGTGGCCTTATCAAGCAAGGTGAGATCGATAGTACATTCTAGACCTGTGACCCCGCAGTCAACAAAGAAGATCTCAAGACAACTTTTACCCAGTACCTGTTCCCGAGCTTTTTTGATCGAGAACATTGCCTTAATTGTTAATGCCTTACCTTGATAAAGCAGATGTAAAAACCATCAACCAACAGGCAAGTGAAGTAGATGTTCTGGAGCTCTATTAGCTTACAAAATCTTAAAAGGCTCAACCAGGCAGCAGAAGTCAAACCATGAAAAAAAAAACACACATCTGACTCAAACTATAGTCTTTCTGGGACCATAACTTATTTGTGGCTAAACCTTAACAATAGCCCTGCCAATGGTCGGATTGGAAAACACCTGTGTGCTGTTCTAAAGTTGTTTTAGTTGTGCTATTTTGTTGTTTATTTGAAAGAGTTTTTGGGGACAAGCCATGTCACATCTGTTTACTCTCAGAGAGAACCTCGATTTCCACATGGAACGCTCCGTCCTAGGCCTGCGAATCAGCGATCTTTGTTCCATCGTCCCACTTGACTGGTTTGACTTGTGTTTGATTTAGGTAACGAGTAACACTCACAAAAGTTGAGTGATTGATAGATGAACCGATTGGCTAGTACATGCATTTAGGAAAGGAGTGTCTGAGCATTAATTCACTGTCAACAACTGAACATCAAACCATCCTTCCTGAGTGGCCTGCAGAGAGAAGAAAGATATAAGACCCCTTTGTTTTCTTTGACGAGTGTCTGGAGTGGTTATCTTTCTGTCCTCCTACCCTTCTTCCCTCCTCCTCCCCACGGATCGATCTTTCCCCCGGGAAACCTGAGGCAATCAGGAGGTGTTGATTGGTGTCCCTTTCGCTTGCCTGATCCGTCCTTTCCATTCTCATCAACTCTGATATGTCGCATACATTCTCTTGCTCTCCAAATCTCCTACTCTCATTGCCATCCCTCATCAACCCGCTTCTCTCCTTCCCAATCATTGTGACTGATAACTGACTCCAATGCCTTCTTCTCTCCCTCCATCTTTCCTCCCACCCTTGATTTCTTCATCCCTTTTCTGTGCGGTCTCTCACGTCTAGCTGTCTTGCAACGCTTAAGGATCATTGAGCAGCATTGAGTCGTGCCTCTTAGGAGGTGGAGATGTTGCTAGACATCCTCAGTCAATGCATTTATGGTTCCTGAAAAATCCGGGGATTATAAGAAACCTTCTTAACAAAGCTCAAATTTTGGCTGTAGAAGCATGACTTTCTGGCAAGGCATGTGCTTATCTGGGTTTCTTTTACTTAATAAGTTACCAAGTGCAGGGCAGAAGCAAGTTTGGTACAATGAGTCCAGTGCTTCATTGTACCAAAACTAAGTGAATCTGAAATATGACCTAAAGTAGGACCAAAATAGGTCTTAATAAATCAGTTTCGATAGCTAAACGTTAAATCATTTGGGAAATTGTGTCTTAGGTGTAGCATCTAAAACACAATGTTATATTTGAAGAGCTTTAAATTAAGTTAAGAGACACCATGGTTGTGCCTAAAATAATGGACCAATCTTAAATACTTAACCAGGTTGCACCTTCATTCTTGTTCAGGGTATAGCTGCTCAATACCAAGAGATGCTATTCATAAGATGTTAAGCATGGAGGATGCAACACCTTATCCGAGGTGAAACATACTCATGGGTGTAGCTCAACAAGCCCTATAAGCTGCGGGACAGTAGAATCAATACAGTATTAGCTTTGCGTTCTCAGGATAGGTAAACACATTTATCACAATTCAAATAATTTAAGCTTTCAAGGGTACGGGTAAAGACGTATTATTGTATTGAGAATATGAGGTGAGTTTATTTTTGCAGCTGTTATTTAGAAGGCCCGGAAACAAGCACAACACAATCAAAAATACTGAACATGATAGCAATGAAGCGTAGCCACAAGGGCACTCAATCTGGCAGCCGCTGCATGGGGATGTGGAGACAAGAAGCATGACCCAGAAACACTGCATAAAAGATATACTCTGCCTCCTGTGGGCTTACACCCAAGCTCCATTGTTGGCTATTGATTCTATGTGCACATACACATTAAAAATGCCAAGAGACCTACCAGGCAACTGATTCAGTGTGTACTTTTAATCATTAGCCAGATATTCTGAATAATTGGGTATTTCATCACCAAACTGTTCCAAATGCTGATGCATAAAAGGAAATGAACCTTACATTTGTTGTTTAAAAGTAATGCAAGTGCTATGTCTTGTGAAAATACGATGATCTCAGTTTGTTTCAGGACAATAGTTGCTTGTGTGCATCATCTGCTAGCTGTTTGTTTGTGTGTGTGTTGGATGCATAAGCAGAGTGAAATGCGCACTGATCTATCGTCCTCTGAGTGTTTAGTTCTCCTCCAGCCGGCTGGTCTGTCAGTCACAGTAATGGGAAGGGAAAGTCGGGGCTAAACAGCTGCCAATAGAAGATGACTAGGGAAACCTTAGCACTGCCCTCGCTAACCGCTAATGCAACCCAATGAAGAGGCAAAAACCTAGCACTGTCTCGGCTAATGCTGACTGCTAATTTAAAGTAATGAATAGAGAAAACTGATAGTGCCGCTAACACAAGAGAGAAATATTAAGACTGTCAGCGCTTATGTTAACCATTAATTTAAACCAGGGGAAATGTGACATTTGCTAATGCTGGTTTGCAAACTAATGAGGCTGGAAACATAACAGTCTCACTGGCCTCAATAATGGCTGCTGATGATGACCAATTAGTTCCATAACACTCATAATGTGATGTGTATTGATTTTTCTCAGGAAAGTCTCCTCCCTCTTGCCATTTCTGACAAGAGGTCAGAGGTCAAGGTCAGGTAAAAAAATAAAAATAAACTGTACAACCTCAGCTCTTATTTTTCCATTCAAACTGGTACTTTGAAGCATAAAGGGTTCAGGAGTTAAGAAGTCCTTTTACATTACATACATAATTATACAATCATAGATGAATAGCAACTGAAGGACTTTCAAAGCCAAAGTGAACATGAACTCTCTGGTTATAAATATAATAATTTAGACATTTTGGAAGATAAACTTATTTTCTATCTTGTAGAGGGATCAATGCCTCCCGTATGTATTTCCAAACAATATGAGGCTGGAGTCAACAGATGGTAAACTTAGCTTAGCATCAAGATTGGGAACAAGGGAAACATCTAACAGTCCTCTGCTAAACTGTAAAATGATCTGCATACATGCATCTCCAAAGATCTACAATTTACACAATACATTTGGTTTCTTTGATCAGTAAAACGAGATTTTGTGTAAACGACTTTACTGATAGCTAACCATCTCCAAGAAATGATGGTCACAAAATACAGTAAACCTATGATTTGGTTTCATTTCATAAGAGTATTTTGTGATTCTCTGGTGGGGAACAGTCAGAAAGTCATTAAAGGATGACATTGGAAGGTAATTCACACTGAGGGAAATGCCACACGATGCTTCTACCACCCCATAGCTCTTTTGTCATTGCTAATGTTAATACCAACAAGCAAGAAACCTAGTTAGCATGTTCTCCACTGTCTGCTGCATTAAAAGCTCATTGAGATAAACACCTCCATGGGGAATATGTTGCAAGGTTATATTGTAAAGGGAATTCAATTAAGATCAACAGTGATTCCATTCCATGTAAAAGCACTCAGATGTAATTATCCACAGGTATGTTTTTTATGAGGTTTTATCCCTTACCCATCATCAATTGCTAGAGTAGAAAACATCAGAGCTCTGTTCTGAGGAAACAAACACGTGCAGGTGGTATATATTTCAGACAGGAGTGAGTTTCATCTGAAAAAGAGTGGTTTGAGGTTTGGAGGAGCTACATATAGAGGCAGATAGATGATAGATTAGAGGGAGGAAGACAGGGGGAGTGCTAAAGATTAATGAACAGACGGACCGCTTGTAACGCGAGAAAATGAAGACGAATGATCCCCAGGTTCAGAACGAACGGATCTTTTCATTAAGAAAAAGTACAAAAACAGAAGAGGAATGGGAGAGGGGGGAGAAAAAAAGATGAAGCGCGTGACTGATGAGGGACGGAGGAAGGGTGATGCGCAAGAGGAGGAGACAGATTCACTGATGGAGACGGAGACAGAGGGACAGCCATTAAGGGTTTGAGACATATGCACGGCAACGAGAGGGGACAAGATGAGCCGGTGATGGATGGGAGGGCCAACGCGGGGTTACAGGGCAGGAAGGGAGATATGACAGCGGCTGGACGCGAGCATGAGAGGGAGGGAGGAAGGGGAAGGAGTGGGATCAAAGTGTGAGGGTGGATCAGGAAAAGAGAGGGAAGAGGAAGGTGTATTCACTCGGACAGGCTGTCATAACGGGAGCTGGGTGCGCATCCAGACGCTGTGAACTGACGTGACCTGCAATGGTGAGGACGCAGGGAGGGGGGGAATGAAAGAAGGGCATGGAGGAGATGATGAAGATGGAGGATGAGGAAAGATGGGGCTGGCAAACAGAGAGAAAGTAGGAGGCCTCACTTTGAACTACCTGGCTTTGGATAGCACAGAGAAAGAGAGAAGTATAAAGGGATGGAGAGGTGAGAAGTGGCTTGTGTCGACTCTACTACTTTGTTGTAGGGAGCGAGAAAGGGGGGAGTGCAAAGAGCAGGAGGAGATTTGTCTTGTCTGAACGTTGTCAGAGTCACACTTGAGTTGCATCAAATTTAACACTTATGCGCTTGATGAAAAGAAAAGACCAGGTTTGCTTGAGCTTCTGCAAAAAGTAAAGTGTAAATAGAGCAACTCACTTTTGGAATTGTTATGAAAGAGGGTCTATTCTGCAATTTTTCAGGTTGATATTTGTATCTTATCTCTCTACTGTGATATGTCTCCATGCTTTAATGTTCAAAAAGCTCTGCAGCTCCTCTTTTCACCCTCTGTCTCAAACCAGAGCCCAGTCTGCTCTGATTGGTTAGCTTGCCGGCTCTGTTGTGATTAGTCGACCACTCAGAGATGTCACGCCTCTGAACCTATCATGTCAGGAAAGCGAAATCCCCAGAAATCATAATAGTGCCACTTTAAGAGTATGTATTTATTTCCCATGCCTCACAGTACATATAAGTAGTATTAGTTACTGGTTGGTCAAACAATTGATAAATGAAGTGTATAAGTGCACTTTTTGGAAATTTAACCAACCCTGTACAATACTCACATGCAGTTTAAAGCTCAAAAAGTGCTTGGATTTTTTAAAACAAGGGCGAAATGATTTAATGTTTCAATTATTTGATGTGTTAAGTATGCACGAGTAGAACAAGATGCACTTCTATACTCAGCCAACTCAGCTAAGTGTAAATGAGCAACAATGCTTGGCTTTGTTAATGGGTTTAATGCAATTTTTCTCACATTCCACTGCAAATAGTTTATCTCTGAGCATTTCCACTCTTTGTTTAATATCACACACACTTTTGAATTATTGTTTTCAACTCTTTGAGTTAGTTTTGAAATGATCTAATGAGGTTTTAAACTGTAAGTGTAAATAGGGAATCAGCTGACAGTATCAGCCACGTCAGTAATACTTCAAATTGCTCGTCATCATCTCTAAGATCTCACCGTTTGATAAAATAAAGTGGCACGGAACTTTCAAATTAGCTGACAGTACCCGTTTTATCTTTTAAAAGCTTCATCTTTGATGTAAAAGCAGATGATAGAGTCCTGACACTGAGTTATTTGTGACAGGTTTAAAAGAAGAACTCTGTGACAAGTACAACTCTGTTGCTGTCATTCTTTCACTCAATTACAGGTTCCTTTTTACCCAAATTAAACTTGGAATGAGGAAACTTTCCAAAACTTTAAGGGTTTAATCATCTGAGAGAACAACTACTCATTATTTTATTTTGAAAAATGAAATAGGAGGATGCTCAAAAAGTGTTGGATATATCATCTTAAATGTTGTATTTATGGAGGCCGTCTAGAAAAATTCAAACTAATGAGTGAAGCAGGGAAAAATAACTGATTACATTTTTTATTTCTCACTTGAAACCTCATGTAAAGAGTTACTTATTAAAGATAGCAGAAGAAGAATTAGGAATACAAGAAACGGAGTTAGAAAAGGGTGAATCACACTGAGGATTAAATAGGAGGGGTTTGAGGCATACCTGGTGGAGCTGCCTGCAGATTCTCTCACAACAAAAGGCGGGAAACATAAATCCATTCCTTCCCTATGCTTCCTGAATCTCAATTCTGCCTGAAAACCTGTTTCATAATGTGGAAGTGAAATGAGAACGAACTCCCACAGCTTTGGGATGTCAAGCAAAGAGCTGATGGGGGGGGGGGGGGTGGAGAACCCCTGTGAGAAAATCAGTGTGAGACCATCAATGCACACACACTTGGGGCCACACTGTATATGAATAATGTCGGAGGTGTAGGGGCTCCTCAGAGTATTCCACATCAGCTGTATTCAAGCCATGCATTATCCATGGTATCTCTATTGCATTATTGAACAGTGTGTGCGGCAAGTGAAAGGAATCAAAATGTACTGCGTGTGACACCTAAATGGTTTATGTCATGTTAGTTTAAAATATGTCGTGAAGCTTTCTGTAGCTTTAAACTGTTTAGAAATAAAAGCAGGCGATAAAACTTGCTCCCAAAAATACATTTCTTCAACTCCAAAAGGTAGTGCTATTTTAAGGATGTGCAAACCCACAAGTGAGCCAGGAGAGAGAGAAGTACACAAATGCACTCCTCTTATTCCCATATTAGGCTCTACTTGATTTACTGTACTGAGGATAGGAGGCAAGAACACGTCCAAGTTGTCAAATGAGGTGCCAATTCCACCACTCACATCTGCTGAAAGCCATGTAATTTTCGCAAAGTCACAGAGACATCTGATGTTCTCATATGTAACGCAAGACCCACGGTTTAATTCTACTATATTTTCAGAAAAATACTAATTGTCTCGACCCATGTACAAGGATTTCCCTTTTTAAACTCCATGCATGAGCAGAGGACAACATATTTTCATTGGTTTTGTTTTGGTCTTTGCCTTTCTTTCATTCTTATCCTTTATAGTGAGCCAATTAATAAGCACAGTGTTTCTGTCTAATTAAATAAAACAGCACAAGCAAGAGGGAAAAAAGTGCAAGTGGCGCAGGAGGTCAGCTTTAAAGAGACAAACGCATGTTTTGTTACTGAATATGAAATTCGGTTGACAATATGTATTCTGCAAGATTAATTATACTCCCCCCCACACCATAAATGACAGAACTCTGTGTTAAGATAGAAGAGGCATTTCAAAAACTGGCGAGAGAGCTAACCAAGCAAAGATCAAAGCTTGAACATGGTTAAGAAGTTCCAGTTCCAGTGTGTGTTAATGTTCAAAACACATTATAAAACAGCACAGAGCAAATTGACCCCCCCCCCTATCGGGTGCTGCTCCGGGACCAAATATTTGACGCATTACTCCTTTAATGAGTGACCTCCCTCTGGAGGAGCGTGGATGCTCACTGTTTCTTTGCTAGATGGCGTGGGAGTCGCAGCGTCGTAAATCACACAGTCTGCTCGTGAGTTGGACTCCGGGGTGCCGTAGCGCTAATGCTTCAGACAGCCATGTATATGGATGGGCGTGTAGCCGCGGGCTAGAATACATTTCAGACAACTCTCCCCTGCGTCTCTGTGGACAGCTGCAAATCACAAGGCGAGCTTGGATATAAGCTCAAATTCACTCACATATGGTTTTTAATATTGCAACACACAGAGTGAGGTTACAACTTCACAGCCCGGTGTTAGCCGAGTTTACAGTACGACATTTTCCATCAGCCCATTGCCTCTTGGAGACAGCCTGTCATGCTTTAAGTGCTTTCTAAGAACCACGCCACCCCCCCAGTAACAGCTGCTATGTAGATATAGCATTAGATTTTAGCAGCAAGAGCTATCAAGCTAAAGCTAATGCTAACGATAGGTTTACCGGTTTTGACAACTATCATGATACAAAACTGTAATGTTCATCCAGATTTAATATTCAGCACCTCTTTCATCTCGATTTTGTACAGTTATGGTTATAGATTCTTTCTGGTCCTTAACTCTCTTAATTCGTATCAGAGTGACATTTAAAAAAAACAAGAGACAAAGTGCCCAATAAACCAGATGAAAGAGGAACTTGACTGATAGGAAATGTGGAATACATCAAAATAAGGCTAATGATACCACAATTATATAGTTCATGCATGTTCATGCAGAATATTTGTAGCAGTATTATTCTTTTATTTCAGTAGCGAGGTACTTAACCTGACTGTGACACTAATAAAAAAAACTGGTTTCTAACTCAACCGATGGTAGTTATGATAAACACAGTTTCATCCAATTTTTGCACTTTATCATTTGCATTTTTGGATCTGCAGAGGTTTAATACAACTCTAAATCTTACCAGGCCTGCCGTGCATAGTTATGTTTCCGAGCTATGATTAGATAATTGCTGTTCGGGGAAGGGTTTGAAGGGCTGTAGCAGGGATTTGTCTGTGCTGGGCTTTTTGGATTCCTAGTGTGAATAAACACATAAGAAGCAAAAAAAACAAAGACAAAGCGGCTTCATAACTGAGTTCATTACTAATTCAACAGTCCACTGTTATGCGCCGAGTGTGTGTACAAATATTGACAAGAGACAACAGAGGGCACAAGAGGAGCCATAAGTTGCTGTGGAGGGATAAAGCATGCAAAGCGGTGAATGGGCACGAATCACAAACACTGATCAGGGTTATATCAGCGCATATTACATCTAGTTAATTAAAATGAAAGCCTGTAATAACTTCTGCTTTCCATTTATGTTCCACAGGTCGTGGTAATTGCACGGCCACGAGGCTTTGTGCCACAATTTGAAGCCGTCGTTCATTTGGTGCACTTTGAAACGTTCCAGGAAATAGCCTCACACACAGGAAAAATGTTTTTGATTCACCAGCTCCAGTTTTGTTTTGTTTTGTGGCACCACCTTTGGAGGTACCATCTGCCACATTCAAAGCTCAACAGATTACAGAGCTTTCCAAATTCCAAACTACTTTCAGCACGCGTATGTGTGTGCATCTGTCCAGGACACAGCACTGTTTGTACAAATAAGCTTTCATTATCATCAGCCAGGCTTTGTTTTCAGGCAGCAGAGTGGGAGAAAGACACACAGCTGAGCGGTACCTTCCCTTTAGGTTAGGTCTTGTATAGGCTCTCTGATTGGCAGAGGGCTGGTTCCCGCAATAGGCTGCTTAATTACTTAATTAGCTTAAGCAGCTTCCTAATGAGATGCCTACGCTGCTTCATCCTTGATCAGAGTCGAAGAGCTGGAGTAGCACAGGTAGAACACACAAACACACACACACATACCACCCCCCCCCCCCCCCCCCGCTGTACATATTTATATCCCATCTCTACCACATAAAGTAACATATATACATAAATTCTTTAATGTGCCGAACTGGGAAAGATGTGCAAATGCGCTTCCACACACAGGAAGCCCCTCAGAGAACCACGGAAGGGTTTCAATTAATAGGCCAGGTGTTGCAGCAGGTTGAAAAGGAAAGTGTGTGTAGCTGCTTAAGACTGTAGTATACCAGAAATGTAAGCTCCTAATATCACAGCTTGGCTTTAAAGTTAATTAACAAGGGTTAATTTGCATGCATGCATAACAAGTGTGATAAGAGAAAGAAATGTTGAACATGTTTTTGTAGGAAGCACGGAAGCTTGCATCAAGCTTGACAAAAAGACAATGTATTTAATTGGATTTAGCTCAAATGTTTATGATAAATACGTATTTTATTCAGGGAGATAATCTGCTTAAGTCACCAACACTTGATTATTGAGGTGTAAATTGAAGAGCCTCTGCTGACGTTAGGCTATAAACAAGGGAGCATCATTTCTGTCGGCATCACTAAGCTAAAGGTGGATCAGTTTTTTGCATGATCAATCAGCCTTAATAAGGCATTTTTGACAAACTGCTTTCTAAGATGCATCAAACTTCCCTATAGAGTATTCTTCCCCAACAAAATCATTTCTAACGGTGAGTGCGTCTGTTTGTGTTTGACAGTATGTAGCTTTGTGTGGAGGAAGCAGGTGGAGACAAAGAGGGGGGCATGGCTCGGGAAGTGTCCAGGCCGAGAGGTGTCCTGGCTGGGGAAGGGGAGAGGTAGGATCTGGGGCTCTGAGTGTGTGTGGATGTGGGTATGGCTGTGTGGCTGAGGACCAAAGCGGAGAGCAGGTGTAGCCTGGCTCCCACACTGCTCGCAGCATCTGTTACTGTGCCATCGAGTTACTACGGCCAGCCTGCGTTTGGCATGAGTGTGTGTGCGCATGTGTGTGTGTAGATGAGAGTGAACTGCACGCTTGAGTGAACTCCATTCCTCCCACTACTCTCCTCGCTTTACCTTTGTCCAACTCCCTCTCCCTCGGCCCTCTGCTGTCTCATTTTATTAAGCGTGTGTGTGCGCGCAACTGTGTGTGTGTGTGTTCACGTCAGGCGTGCTATCGCCTCTGACATTATCATGCTTCTCCTCCCGTCAATCACAGGCGCCTTTGACGACTGTGCAGTCGCGTCCTTGACCCCAACCCTCCCGATAATGCAAATGATTTTTTATTACCATGCCTGTTACCCATGTGTGTGTTAAAAGAAGTGTCCGTCTGACATGAGTAATGAGGTGTACACAGCCACACACACTCTCCTGGCTCCAGGTGCTGTGTTAGCCGAGCTTGATGGGTTAATGCAGTTGTGATGGCAGGGTGGAGAAGCATGTGAGAAAGGGGGTAGCTGGGTCACGATGCCCCCCGATGCGCCGGCGCAAAGCCTCCTCCAGCTGGAGCCTCCTCCAGCTGGAGCCTGTAGGATGATCCAGTGTTTCTGGAACCAAAGGGATGTGGCAACAGAGCAGCCTGGCATGGAGAGGCTGGAATAATGGGCTTAGGAAGTAGCCGGCAGCGAGGGGAGCAACGAGGAAATGATGCATCGTGGAGGAAGCACGGGGTAAAAGAAATGCTCATTAAATCACAGGAGCGCTGACCAGGGTGCTGAATCTGATTTGCAGCGGCTAACGACGGAAATGATAACAAATACGAAATTATACTAGTTGGTTATGTTAAGGGAACAAAATTACAAGGTTCAATTGAAGTCTTCTTAATATGAGTTGCCTTTAGGGGTAAAATATTTAGTTTTTTACTAATATAAGGAGGAAAAATCATCACTGTATGCATTTTCTTACCACGCAGAGCAGATCTAAGAAACCTAGTGAATATGGCCACTGTATTTGTATTTCCTACACTTATATGGCAGCCTACACATTGTAGCAGCCTCAGTAGACTGGGATGAAATGAAGCCTAACAATGATGTCATTTTCCAGGTTGAGGCACAGAAAAAAATATACCTGAATTTACTTGACTGGCAAACGTCTTTTCCGCTGCTTCTGTCTCGATAACACACCAACAGGTGACAACATCAGCGTCACACTCAGGAGTAAGTCACTCAAGAAAGCTGACTAGAAAAACCAGGAAGTAGATACAGACAAATGTAAATACACTAGAGAGCTGAATATATGAGAGCACATAAAGCAGAATATGAATACTGTTGCATCCCGATGCCATATGCTGTTTACTTTATTTTAAGTAGTGAGCTCATAGTCTGTTAGTTTCAGTCCACAAACGTCGTGTCGCAGCAGATTCCCGCACATGCTTTTCTTTGCCGAAAAACTGTGTGTACACTCGCTAACAGGCTGTCTTTACGAGCGTCAATCCCAGTGTTAAGATGCATGGGATGTTATTTTGGCTCCCCAAACAATTCTGTCATCCCCGAGGGAGAACTAGTCTCCCATTTAGCCCCGTAGCGGCGCGCGATGATTCAAACGGTTGTCATCCCTCCGTAATGATGATCCATCCGCGGCTATTACCAGCCCATGGTTCCTCACTTACAAAGCTGATTGTTTGACATGTGAAACATACATCAGCATAATCTGCCCCATAATTCAGTTGCCCACAGCAAATTGTAAAGGGGGGGGGGGGGGGGTGCAGGGAAGATTAAAAGAAAAAGCAGATTGCAACAAATACAAGAGAGAAAGGAGACGTATGAAAAAATCTAACAGAGTTGCTTGAGATTGAGATGACAGAACGTAAAGCAAAGACCAAACCATAGAAATATGTTCGATCTGGAACACCTCGTGATTCATTTCCCTGTCAATTCCCTGTCCCCCTAACTTTACCACAGTGATTGGTGTAGATTGTTAAATTTCAAATATACCCTTGCATGTAACAGGATGTGGTATATCATTAAAATATGATTAAATAAACTCTGAACAAAATAGTTACTATGCCCAGACATAACCAAGAAAGCAGAAGATAAAAAGTTGTGTAATCATGTCCTTTAAGTCCTATTATTTACTAATGCAACACTTAACTCTGATGGTTAAAGTGGATTATTACAGTGGCCAACAGGGGCAAATGCACTGCACCTCCATCAGGAGAAACTTTCAAAAACAGTGCAAATTTAAAAACACAAATGTGCCAAAACAGAAATAATTATCTTAACCAACTTGAAAACACATGTGCAGGGTTTACTGAAAACGAAACACGGCAAATGGAAAATGCTGCAAGAAGCTCAAAACACAATGGAAACCAGGGGACACTAAAAAGTGACCAACACAGCTGGGACCGGAGCACACAGAGCACTGGTTAAAATTGTGGGACTATAAGGTTAGCCAACTGTCACCTTTGGCATGTTTCAATGCGTTTTTCCAATGGAAATGATTTTGGCCGTTGTAACATGCTCGCACCTTTTGGCCTCCGCCGTAGATGGAGGACCTAAAAACTTCACTTATGCAAAATGTTTGAAAGTAAAATTGTGTTTTTTTCCACTCTGTGTCTCATTTTCAATTAGCAGATGAATGCTAGGCTCTCTATGCATTCATATACCTGCTATAATAATATGAAGAACTTGATTTAGGAGGCAGAAAAGTATATATAGAACTTCCTGAAGTGCTGGGTATGTGGTAAGTTTCCCTTTCGAACTAAATCCCTATGCAGTTAGATACAATGCTTAACTATCAATGCAAATGTTACTTTGAAGTTGCAACAAACATTATTACCTTCATAAGTAAAAATGCAACTCGAGCGCCCACCTCTTCCTTTGTGTCGTAAATCAAGCCTTCATTCTCTGAAAAGATTGTGACCCCGAGGCAGTCAGAATTGCATCGTGGAAGCGAGTCTTATAGAGAAGCAATCCAAGCACTCACGGTGTCATTACTCTGCGACCATTACATGGTGCAATCAACGTTTACTTCATAATTATAAGTTAAAATGCAAAAAAAGTCTATTGCCGCTTTAATATTGCATCGTTAAAAGAGGCGAATCCACTGCAGCGAGGTGGGAACTAAATAATGGCATCAATGTGTAGAACTACTTGTAAAATAAATATATAACGAGTAGACCCTGGGCATAAACTCAAGAGTATTTATTACATTGTGAGGGTGTGGGATTTGTAATTAATGACGTGAAGTATACCTGGATTGAGGATATGAGAGGACATGCTTTTTTAAAAACAGTACATATAGCACGTGTTGGTGTTCATCCCTTACTTGGAATCTTTTCTTCCAGGAATAAGGCTAATTAAAGATATTATCTATTGCGGGATACATGAGTTTTTCACAAGTTGCTGTCGGTGTGAATCCATAGGAGGAGACGGGTGGGAAAATAGATGAGAAGATAATTAGAAGAAGACAAGAAAAAAAAGGTGATAGAGCATCGAGGCCACGGACAAACAGAGGAGAAACAACGTCTGGGGAGCGATGAGATAGAATACAAGCCTGTGTTAAGGTGTGTGTGTCCCACCTGTGTGTGTGTGAGGCTGGCCAGCTGAGGTGCTAATCCCCTCTCGGAAAATAGTGTCCTCTTTTTCAAAGTCACACTCCATCCCGCCCAGCACACACACTTAAAGACACTACAGTCCCCCTTTCTCTCCCGGAGTCAAGAGGACTCATCAATTCTGCCGGGGGTCGCTATGGCGACTTGCGAGTGTGTACGGGAGAGTTGTTCAACCTGTGTGTCTTAATATCTTCTCTCGTTTTTGCACCGTTGTCTGGCGGTTAGGACCGCGCACACCGACAGGACTTCCTGCTGAAGGCATTTTAACACACTCCCTGAATACCACGTTTTTACACGGTAACAGTGTGTGAGTGTGACACGTTTCGAGCAGGATCTATAAAAGCCTGTGTGTGTTAAATGCACAATTGTACGCTGGATGAATGTCTGCTCTGGTGCACATTCAGAAGCGGCTCTGCAGGTTTTATTTTTAGCATCACAGGCAAATGCGGCCCCTCTCTTCCCTCCCCCCCTGCTCTCTGCCCTCTCCCTCTCATCTCTCTCCCACTGTCACTTCTCTCATCTCTCAGTGTGTGTGTGGCCACAGCGTGCATACAGTATCGGTGTCGACATAAGTGCTGCAGCTCCAAAAAAAAAAGAGAGAGAGAAAAAAACGGAAAATGCTCCGAGCTTTGTACGCCGCTGTTCCACCTCTCTGCTCTCATCATCATTGTTAATGTCTGAAA
Organism: Eleginops maclovinus; assembly: GCF_036324505.1. Lineage (NCBI taxonomy): Eukaryota > Metazoa > Chordata > Actinopteri > Perciformes > Eleginopidae > Eleginops > Eleginops maclovinus. Next base: position 10,771,652 of record NC_086362.1, read on the forward strand.
GAATGCCTAGTCTCACTTTCATCTCTCTCTTTGTCCCGCTCTTGTTCAGCCTCCCCGACACTTGCATTGGCGGGCGTAGGCAGGGGGGGTCTGAAAAGCTCAATGGGGTGGAGGTGACGTACGTACTGTAAGCATGTCTGTCGCTAAGCCAGTCGAGGCAAGGTCAAGTGCTCAGTGGCCCGGCGAAGCTTTTCATTACATACACCCCCCCCCCCCCCCACACACACACACACACACACACACACACACAGCCACCATGTCTGCTGCTGCTGCTGCTGGAGAAACCCATCTGTGGGTGCAGACAGGTAAATTTCAACATTAGCATACGGACAGGCTATGTGAGTGATTCAATGGAGGTTAGCATTAGTGTAGCGCTGGCATTTAAATAAGGGGAGTGAGAGGAGACGGAGAGATCACGTCTCTCAATCACTAACATGGAAAGAAGATTGAGACGGTTGATTTCTCTGCCCCGACCGCCATTAATGCCGTTCCTGTCTCTGAGCTCTGTTTTCTTATGTGCTTTTTCTTAAAAAGGACAATGCATGAGTGCAGATACTAGAGAGTGTGGAATATATTTACAGTTTGCATATCACATTTAGCGTTACTAAATATAACTCAGAAAGCTGGGAGCTCTTACAATAATTAAAGAGGTCACATTATGATTTTGGGGGTTTTCCCTTTCCTGTAGTGTGTTTTTGTGCATTTACATGGTCTGCAAACGCCTGCATTGGACTCCTTTGTGTACTTCCCTAACATAGTGATATCACTACGTACCACATGCGTCTATTGGCTAGCACTCCAACACATTAATCATGATAGGATAAGGGGCGCGACATCTCTGAGCAGGTTTAACAACCACAGAGCACAGCCAGCTAACCAATCAAAGCATGAGAAAACCTTAAAGCATTGAGACTTGTCCCAGTAGAGACACTTAATACAAATATGAACCTGAAAATGATAAGAATAGCTCCTGTAAAAGGGAAGAAAAGAGATCAGGGTTGAATGATTGGACAAATATATTGATGAGTTTATTTTACGTTAGGACAGAAACTGTGTATAGAGAGGACATATTTTGACATTGAACTCTATGAATTGAGGGTTTATTTTGACCAAATGAGAGTTTGTTATATCGTGGGAACAGTAAAAGAATAAAGTTTGTTTTCAATGCTCCACCGCTTCAAAAATTGACAAAGTATAAGTGATTCGGTGGAGTTCCCCTAAATCAAATGTTATAGGGTAACAACTTCAATCTTAATGCTTCTCAAATACACGTTGTGTCTTTCTCAAATATTGTTTCCCTCTCTAGCTAAAAAGTATTTCCATGCATAGGAGATCCTTTTGAGGATGACTCGGTGCTTGAAGATTTCACGTTCATAACTTTGTCGTTTACAACCCGTTGCTTCCAGAGTCCATGTTTTAAAAAGCAGTGTTAGGTTTTAATTAGCAGCAGTGCATTCAAATTAACTCCAGCTGTAATCATTTATATGATGAGGCATAATAAATACCTGGCTCAACTGAAAACATACGGAAATGTAAAACTAACTTCTGGAAGGCTCGGTAAACCTTGTCCACTGATTGAAGCGTGTACAGCCTCCGCGAGGGGTGTGAACCTCTAGAGATTGTGGGTAATCTTGTGCAAAGGTAACCACTTCTGTCTGGTGGGGCTTGCAAACATTGAGTTTCACATGACCACGTCCTGTATCAATATTTCCTGCATTCCCCCATTCCAAATCAGCATGTCCGATTGCTGAAGCAAGAACACAAACACAGCCAGGGAAGCAGCACACATTGATATGCATGAATGCACTCGGCTGCATGTGCTACTAAAACACACACACACACACACACACACACACACACACACAAACACACATATATACTGGCTTCTCTGTATATGTCTCTCTGTCAAAGTTAAACACCATCCATCATACGGGATGCATGGTGCGAAAGATTACTCACATTTCTCCCAATTATGGCCAAATTGCACTGGATGGCTTTCATATTCCGGGGGAGCGGCGGCGTTCTCTTTGCATACAAATGACAAAGTCTCCCTCTCAATTTGATTTCTCCTTGACTCAAAGAATGCGATCAGAGTCTCGCGGATAGGAAAGATGATGATGCGAAACATGCCACCCGACTAGCGAAGAGAGAGATGAAAGATAAAGGGATAAATCAGTCCTACCTACCGCATCCAGAGACATGTAATCATCTGAGAGAGTTTTAAACAAAGTCAAAGGAACTTGGAGTAAAACTAAACTTCTGTGACTAATCCACTCACTTGGATTCCCTCTGATTATTTTTGTCCATCTGAAAAACCTGCATATGAAGCTTGAACTGGGATAAAAAGAGTAATCTAAGAAGAAAAACAGTTGACGTCTAATGCTAAAGAACATTTGTGGTAATTAGGAAGTGTCACACATGTCATATGATCAAAGATCTGATGATAAACATAACAAAGACCATGCAGCTAGTTTTTATGACTCAAAGGAACATTTCCTTTCATCACAATTTATTATTTCCATGATAACACTGCACAAAGTAGTTCCTAGATATGTGAACTCAGGCACACGGATAAAAAAAGGTAGCATTAATAAAAACAATTCCTAAACAAGCCAACTCCTGAGCCTGATAATGAAACCCCCTCAATTGGAGGTGATAATAACTCCAAAATTCCACCAAAAACGGTGTTTTTTATTTCAAATTATTCTGGTTGAAATGGTTATTCTCTGAAACGTGGGTGTGTTCCCAGATCAATATTAACATTAACATGGTGAAAGACATTTTTACAAAGGAAAAAAACACTTTCTACCACTGCTCAGCACTGAGAAATAAAGGCAACACGCTCCTGACAGCTTCATGGATCTCTGATCATAGTCAAATTTGAAATTGCAGACCCAAAACACTTTAGGTAATTGCCTGCAAATGAAAATCTGTTATCGTTGTAAAGTCTGTGTAAGTGCCTCCGAAAAGACAACACTGTTGTTTCTTTAAAAACAAAATGCGAGGCAGCCGATTATGAAACGGCTTCCAGCGGCCCACTCTCTCCCCGGCTAATGAAATATCTAATGCACTTAGGTTCCTTTAGTTAGCACCTGCCTCCTTAGAGGCATGTTCCTCCTCTCAGAGCTAAATTACTCGGTCTCAATGGAGCGAGACAGAGTGCGGTGAGTAACAAAGAGGGGGAGTCAAGTGTATTTTCATGAAAAGGATGACAAGCTCGTGCTGGAGGTGACAGATGAAGCAGTTTCTTCCTCACAGCGACCGGGGGAGACAGTATACTTACAGCGCTCGGCCTCTAAAAGCCACCTTTTCAAATCTCTCATCTTTGCTGGTAGTGGAAGCTCAAAAGTGCATCGTAACCGTGCCTTCCTCTAGCAAAACACTCTGTAAAGGCATTTTTACAATCCTCGCTCTTTGTGGAATGAATTACACAGCTTTAGAAATAGACGTAGACAGGTTGGAGGCGAGGGCGTGCAGTTAAAATGAAGAATTGTGAGGTTCTGGGTCAGTAAAAATGCCAGATCTGTATCTGATTTGCATGCTTGTTGCTGTCTCTGCGTTCCCTCTCATAAAGACCCTTCTAGTAGAGTTACTGGCAAATATGCAGGACTCAGAGGCAGAATAAATAAGACCATAAATATATTTTAAGTGTAAGGGTGTAAATATGTGCATGTTGACCTGACAGATAAATAGAGACACAGAACTCCCCCTGCTTGTAAAAAGTCAACTTCATTTTGTGACCTTTATCTAGTAAATTGAAAAGGGATGTATTTAATTGATGTATAGAAAAACATGTCAAACTAATTTATATAACCATAAACGGAGAGAAAATGTTGAGTTTTGGTCTTTTTCAGACCTTTCATTTACATTTCTGAAGAGACCCCTATTATGCTTTCGGGGGTGTTCTCTTTCCTGTAGTGTGTTGTATAGCTTTTACTGCAAAGGCTAAAATCCCAGATCGAGTTTCTCTCGGCTCACAGCAGAGCCGGCCAGCTAACCAATCAGAGCAGTCTGAGCTCTGGTTTCAGACAGAGGGTGAAAAGAGGTGCTGCAGCACAGGCAGTATGAGAAAAATAAAGAGCCTTTTGAACATAAAAGAATGGAGACATGTCCCAGTGAGGCACAAAATACAATTCTGAAAATGAACATAATAGGGCACCTTTAACTGTGTAATCTTTGAAAAAAGATAAGGTTTTATCGACAAAGACAACAATCTGATAAGATCTTCTAAAACAGCAGTGACAAATGTGTCAAACAAATTAAACGCCTCTTATAAATTTAAACTCAAGATGTGCTGTTTTCTTTGTGCGAGAATATAAGTGACAGATGAATACAGTGCTTTTTGAGTGTGTGTGTGGGGGGGGGGGGTGGTTGGTGATGTGATGGTTTGCAGCACTTTCATGCAACATTCAAAAAAAGCGCATAATTACACAATCAGAGTGTTGGGACTGGAATAATCAACAAAAGGAATCCATAAGAAAGTGAGCGCTTGTGATCAACGCCAGCACCGCTTGTCATTAGATTGATGAATTCTATTGATGCCATCCATCAACGACTAATCAAGAAGAGTCTGCCGAGGAGAAATCGACTCGAATGTGTGCGCCGATGATTGAGGGCAAAGGGCAAAATTAGAAGATGTGCGGTTTTCGTTTCCGAACACTTACCGAGCACACCGAGTCGGTAGTTCATGGTGACCACGATGACGTTGCCGTAGGCAGCAAGGACGCTGGCGTCAAACATGTTCCCGGTGCCTTCCATGTAGGAGCCTCCGTGGATGAACAGCATCACCGGCTTCTTCCTTCGGTCACGAATATCTAAGCGGAGGAGAAATAAACAAGTCAATAACCATATTTACTCTTCTCATATTCTTTTTGGTCACATATTGTGTTGGACTATAATAAACAGAACAAACTGAAAATTGCTCGGCGGGATGAAAATACACTTCTATATCAGAGCAACTCCCTGCAGCTGGATGTCAGCTCAAGGCAATTTAGATTCCAGCAATAACAAGAGTGATCTCATCCAATGTTTCCTGGTGATTAAAGCAATAATGCTGGAAGAAAAACACCGGGTGGGGTAGCATATTGCAGCTTAACCTGTCTATCAAGCTTCTGACAGCCTTTATTGTACACTGAAGCTAGGGCTGACTAAAACACTGCGCACAAGGAGACACATGTGCGATGGATTCCATCCGTGAAAGGGGATTTACTTATCAAATCACAATAATGAAAGCAGACTTGGGTAATTATAGCTGATCAGAATCAGAAACAGGTTTATTGCCAAGTACACATACGAAGGATTTGTCTAGGTGTATATTGTGCATCAGGGTCAAGTCACGTCCGGTCAAAATTAAGGCTTTAATTACTTTCCGGTGAAAATACTGCATTAGAGCGGAAAATACAAGTTTATCCAAGCTGTTGAGTCATATATTGCACCTCAAACAACCAATAAATCGCAGTTTCTTTACTCCCTCTACAGAAAAAAGGACAGTAAAAGAATCATCCAAAATAAAACTATTATTAGAGTCTATTGTGACAAAATAATCTGAATAATAAAATAAAAATATTGAATATTCTTATGAAAAGTGGAAAGCTGTGCAGATATTAAGAGAGGTAGCTTGTGAACAAAAATGCAAAATACAATAATGTGTAAATGTGAGGAAACACGCAACTGGCCAGATCAAGCGCAATATACAGGTACAAAATATCAGCGTCAATATGTCATGAGGAGCGTTATTAGGAAGGAAGAGCCTGAAGAACATTCTGTGAAACCGACAGATAACAAAAGGCCACCACTCTTAATGTATCTTGTCTGCTGTGAATTTACATAATTTCCTCGTTTTATTTTGCACATTGGAATCCCAAAAATGCAAATGGCAACTCACCCTGAGCTGCAGACTCCGTAATATCAACCTTTTTCTAGGTCAATTACCCTGTGGGGAATCTCTGGAGAACTGCCATCGTTCTCGCACTGGCTAAAGGATCCTACTTTGAGGTTTAAAAATGGAAGGGTAACTAACAGGTTCCATGTGAAAGTCATTTAGAAAACTTGACACAAAGTTTAGGGATGGCTTTATTGAAAAACTGTCTAGCAAGTAACAATGCTGATGACTCTATCATCGACTCATTTTAGAGAACATTATGTTTCTCCTGTGGTGGAAAAAACAGTATGCCCTGGCAAAAGTGAACAAAATAAAAGCAGCTTCAGTTCTAATTAATGATGCTGAAAGGCTGAAGGGACTATATCCTTCTTTCTATTTTATTTTTGACAGTCATTTTAACTTATTTTAATTTTGTTGTAGGTTGAACCGTGCAAATATATACCTCCACACTACAGACACACTTGTTGCACACAGTAAGTCAATGCTTCACGTTGCATGTGCATAACTAATTCATCTGCAGAAATAATTCTTTGTCCAAGACCAAAGTGGACATTCCTCCTGAAGCCTTCATTGGCCGATAACCATGACATGCTTAAATAGTTGTGCCTCACAAGATGTAATCCAAAAGTGAGTCTCAGATTGTTAATTATCTTAAAATAGCTTTAGATTTAACTTAAAATTGGCTTGATTGTCATCTGTTCTGTCCTTGATTTACTGGGGTTACTTTGATTATTACTGAGGGAGTGTTTAGTTAAATGGAATCGCTAAATGATGTCAAATCCTAGCATCATTCTTTCAAAATGCATGCAGAAAGTATCAAGTGAATGTCAACGTCAGATACTATAACATACGGCTGGTACTGCGGCGCTGTGTTCATGGTCCCTGATGGGCCCTCGTTGGCCTTTGAACCTAGTCCCCAGCTGACAGAGAGCAACGATACTCCTGCCTGCCAGGGGCCCCGCGGTAGCATATGGCTCACAAGTCTTAGAACTGTGGCACAGTGACAGCCCTCAGTGTGTGTGTGTGTGTGTGTGTGTGTGTGTGTGTGTGTGGCCTTGGGATATGAAATAGCAGTAGTGCAGAACAACCACATAAATAACCACTACAGCATCTGTTAGAAGGGAAGAGAGATGAGAGGGTGTCTGGCTCCCTGAGAAACCTGCTTTCATACACACACACACACACACACACACACACACACACACACACACACACAAATAAAAATACATGTGTAATACCTGCTAAAACATGCATCAAATGTTTCACATGGTACACACACACACTAAAGCTCCAGTGACTCGGGCTATCACAGACAAACAGTCACACTCATACACAACTGAAGCTGAGACTGGTGCGTCAGTCGGGAGGGAGAAATTTACAGGCAGCTGCAATGGAGAGTCGCTATGGCAACTGCTTCTTCTCCTCCACCTCTCCTCTCTGTCTCTCTGACTGTTACCGTGGCAACATATTGCTCTTGTTCATCTCTAACCCCGTGGTGCCCTTCGCCACGTCGCTACCTGAATGTCATTTCATTAGAGGGGAATGACCACATACACACTTTCCATCACACACACATATCTGCATCAGGAGATGAAGAGTGACAGCCGTTGGCATCATGGGAGACAGAATGCAGATGCACTTGATGTACACAACCGCATAAGACACCAACACACACACACACACACACACACACACAATGAGGCTGTCACAGTTGACCTGTAGACTGTGTGCATGAATCAGTAACGGGGCGAATTGTTCTGGCACAGTGACAGGAAGGAGTGAGGCTCTCCGGCTAAGAGCTTCCCTCTGGCGCTCCTCCTGTCTCAGGCCTTCCATTTCTGTCTGCCTCTGGCTTTGTTGCCTTTTCTACAGAAAGAAAAGTTCTGAATGTCACAGAGTGGTCCCATCCTCAGAATTCAAACAGCTGCCATGTGGGATGAACTGCTCTTCAAGTATATTATGTAACATTTCTACATTAAAATGTCAAAAACTCGACCTGAACTCTTGGATATTAGGTTGAATTGTATAATAACATTACGATTAAGGTTGTCAAACCCTGGAAAATATGTTATTTTTGCAAGAGTTCCATCTCATCTGGTTATTTCTTTGTGAGGTAGCATTGTGGTTTTCTGCCTGAAGCTGTTATAAATTGAATTTTTACATTTTTACAATAAACAGTTTGGATCTTAGTAGTTTTTTAACATACATGTAGTTCTAATGGAGGATTTTTTTTATCCATTGGATGTCTGGATCTTAAGTTATCAGAGAAAAAAGCTGACAAATTTTAACAGCAGCCCAACAGCATTGGAGAAATCATATTATTTTATGCAACACTAGCTAATTTAATTTGCTTTTTTAATTAGTTTTTTTGTTAAGGTTTTCATCACTTGATATATTTGTTTTGGACAGTGGGAACCTCTGCTGATAATTTGTCTCCAATTCTGAGCCAGAGAAGCTCACTGCAATAAATCGATGCCAGTCTCTTTTTATTGTTTTGTTTGAGAGAAATGACATACTGTTATTTTAAAGCTTACGAAAACAGAGCCACCAAGTCAGCCATCATCTATCCTTTAAAAATATGGAAATGTTATGCAGTGAGGTGCTTCAGAACCTAATCACATCATCAGCTCTACTCGGAGAACCTGTGGTATTTGTATAATAATTCCATAATTTGCTTTGCATTAGTCATTTAGTTCGACACACACACAGAACAGGTGCTGAATGACAACATTGCATACCGTGTACTGTTCCATGGAGACAGTTGGGGACAGCAACCAGAAAATATATGCAAAGCCTCAACAAATCCCTGACATCCTATACTAGATTATCGGCAGATGGTCAATATTACCACATACAGACGAGATGGTGCTGGGGAAGGAGCGACTTACTCATAGTGACATGACATGGCAAGCTCTGATTCATGTTGAAGTGGTTACTATGTCTGACTAAAGGAACAGCAGAAGTTCAGCAACAGGTCAGCCTCACCAAAAGACACTCTTACTTTGCTTTTCGAATGAGGACTGGCTATACCTCGGAAATCAGATATCATCAAGTTGAATAAATACCTCGATATTGATATTGCACTGATTTTGTAAGCTTGACTGTAGATGCTTTTAGAAAATGTTTACATAATGAGAATTTAAATTTTTGATGGAACGACTTATGGTGCGTTCACACCGAATGTTCACACTCTAATCGCTCGACTTTCAAGGTGGCCTGCAGTTGTTTACGCATGTCATTCAAACAAGACGCGCTGGCAAGGGGGCGGGCTATCAGTATATCATGGTAGATACCAACTACAATAAATTGAACATATTTTACCATGATTTAACTGCAATTCACTTTTCAAAATCATGTCGAAAGAATAACATACTGATAGTGGTTTGTGTGAACACAAGAAGGCAGAAGAAACCCTTTTAAAATGCACATTTTCTGAATGGAGATCCATCTATCAGGCTAAGCTATCATGTAGCTGCTCCAACCACACTCACACCAACGTCAAACAGAGATAAATAAAGCATTCGCCATGCCATAAACAGACTGTGGTTTGTACATGTTTAACTTTTCTCCAGTTTCCGAACAGCTATGAGGAGCCGTGACCTCTGTGTGCTAACAGCTAACGGCTGACGTTTTGGTTTTCCTGATTCAACGTATGTGACGGAATGACGATATCTACTCTAACTTCATAATATCCATATACTGCCAGCTCTAATTTGGAAAAAAAGCAATAACAAAGAACAAATAAAATGTGAATTACTACCGACAAGGATTACTGAAAGACAGTGTTCCTTACTCTAAACCAGCACTGCAAGAAGGGAACCATGATTAACTGGAAACCAATATTGTAAAGGTGAACAAAATAGAAAAAAACAGACAATGCCACTGAAAAAATAAAAAAAAGAAATCAACAAACAACAAGAAAGACAAAGCAAGATGGCAGAGAGCAGCTGAGGGCTGGTACCCCGAGGAGCTTAGCACGGCTGCTGATCCTGTCAAGCAGAACGGAGACAATGAGACGATTAGGCCTTAACTTGTGTTGGAGTGTTCCAGTTTAGCTCACCGCCCACCGTGGCACTCGGAGACGCCACCCCGCGGTCCCCTGATGAGACGCGGCCCTTAGCTTCCACCGCATTATCAAGCGACTGATTAGTCACGGCGATAGAGCGCGGTCCGCTGCGCCCATACGTCACTGTCTGCTGTTGATTTTATGGGAAATTACGTTTGCTGTCAGTAAACACTCAGAGCCAGCAGAAGAGGAGGATGATTGATATGCTCTTAAGAGGCACGGCTGAACTTCATGGAGTAACAGGAAGGATAACAGATGAAAAGACTTAGATTGTAAAGTCTTTGTTAATATCGTTCTTGATGTTGTATCATTTCAGGGTAATATGGATGTTAAAATTTGACTGGATACAGTTTTGAAGGCAGGACACATTCATTCCAATAAAAGTTTCTCAGTGGGGTATGAATCCAAAATGACACAGGGTCAATGAGCCTAGACGTTCCCTGGATCTCCGGCCGATATTTCGCATCCATTGGGCTGACAGAGCATGCACACTTGGGTTCTGATAGATTTTTTAGGAGAACTGGATCCACCTATGGAGGCGGGACCTCGTTCATACCTACGAAAGCTGCTCACATTAAGCCTAAATGGCCTTACTGTAGATACAAAAATTACCCTGAGTCTCGCTTTCCTATATCCAAGCCTCTGATCCACATTCAGATGAACAGAGAGGGGAAATAACTCTAGATTCGACTTTTAGCACAGTTTACAATTTTGAGGACCTAATGACTTAATGCAGGCTATTAAAATGTTTGTACCGTGAAGTGAGTTCACATTAAAGACTAAGATATGCTGATTTCCAGACAGCTCTCTCCAAATGACAGTCAATGGGAAATTGTCTTTTTGGGACCCAATGACATCACAGACTGACGGAAGCAAAGTACCATCGCTTAGGCGACTACGGAAATGTGTTACAATGCTCGCCCCACTTCCTGGGGGCTTGAATCCATTAATTTTTTCCGTCTCCACTTATCGACTGAGCCAATACCATACAACAATTTGCATCAATGGCTGGCACACATCCCATGGCCTTGGTTTGGCCACTAAAAACAAATTGCTTCAATGGTTGACTCAGGTTCCTGGAGGACTTGGGTTTTCCCTAGGCCCCGCCTCCAATTTGCTTCCTCAGGCAAATAAATCAAGAGGAAAAAGCTGGATTCAGGATGTCATCATTTAAATAAAGGGCATTCAAGTGTTCGTACTGGGTAGTTTATTTGCCTGAAAATAAATGAAAGGCTGATGCATCAGCTCCCTTCCTAGGGACTTTAACCTACAGCCCACATCCTCTCCTGTTCCTCACTGTAGATGGAAAAAAGCATTTGACTTAACAAAAAACAGAGTGTGGGAGCCTGCCGAGATATCATCTTCCCATACGTTAAACTGAGAGATGGAACCCTCTCTTTACACAGAGCCATAATTAAAAAAGATATTGAATCCCATCATGGTGAAACGACAACTCAACGCAGAATTTCATACCTCCTCAAAATTAGCATTTTCATTTCTCCTACATATCCTCGACTCAAGTGCATTTACCTACCTTTCTATTGTCATTGCCGTTATTATGGATATGCCGTGGAGTGTGTGTGCACAAGCACGTGTGGAGGTGAGGTGTGGATAAATATTGACCTTTTACGCTGGAGGTTCAAAGCTGTAATCATAGGGAAATTGCTCAAGGCAAATGATGAACTGTCATCTGTGTGCAAATACACAGAAGCTCTTTGTTCTAGTGGTCCAATTAACACAAAGGTTACAGAGCGCTGGTGATATTGTAACAGTGTAATGGAAGCAACACTTCTCTGCACATTTCTGAGACCTGTAATTTGACTCATGATGGGTTTGAAGTATTACTGCTTATCTTCTTTGATAAAGTCAACCCATTTAAAACAACATGTGGATTTATATTAATGTAGGTATATTTTTTACAGTCTGGAATGAGGTTCTATTCCAAATATGTAATTTATGTATTTAAATACTGATGAAATGTATATTACTCTTGTGACCAGACCATCGACAACCATCTCTTTAAATGTTATCTGCTGCATATTTTGTAAGTGTTTCATTTGTACATAAATTAACACATTTTTTATATTTTTGAAACTGAACTACAGATCTCACTTGCATTAAAGTGTGAAAAAAACATAAGAGCGAACACACAACTCAATTGGTCCTAACTTTACATTAAGATTATCTGTATAATATGGATCTATAGGGATTGTAGTTTCAAAGTGACAGATTTGAATTACAAATAAAACCAGTGGGTAACAAAGACGAGCGCATTTGCTCCTTAACCTTGAGTTAGGCATAAACTCAGGGAACAAAAAAAAAAGACTGTGCCATCATCTTTGTGTGTGGCTGTCTGTCTCAAATGATTGTGTGAGTGTGTGTGTGTGTGTGTGTGGGGGGGGGTCAACAATAGGTCATGGCAGGCAGACAGGGTGATGAATGGGATGTGATGAGATGCACAGCAGCAGAGCGGCCTATAGGCCACCGAGCCAGGCTAAAGCTTAATCATTAGAGCACAATGGATCAAGGCAAAGGCAATACTGATTGCATCTGGGACATGCGTGTGTGTCCATGCTCTGGCATTTTTATACTGGCTTCTTGATACAGGGAATGGAAGAAAAAGAAGAGGCTATGTTATATCACCATTTTTGGGTGATATTACAATGTATCATTGACTGATTAGTGTGTATTCCCTGTTGTAACATCGATACAGAGTGAATATCAACTAACAGAGATGTGAAACTTGCTTCATAAAGGTCCTTCTTACTCAAATATCATGTCACTTTTACCTATTGATTTATCTTTGGGCAAATGTTTATGTTTGTAGTATAGAAATGGACTCAATTGCAGGTAGTGCTTCAAAACATCTTCAATGACTGTGCAATCAAGTTCTCATAGCAACCTTTTGCACTCAAAATGTGGGGGTCAGCTGCTGGATAGTAATGTATTTTCTGAATGTGTTTTCAGGGGAAATCAAAGCCGAAACAAATAAGCAAACAAAACAGAGGTGTTAAGAGTTTCTGCATCCTGGGGTGGCAGCTTTCTCTCCACTTACACCCTGATTGAAGAATGCATAATCATATGAAGATAATCAACAATTACATTGCCTTGTAAAAGATTCATAAATTCTTAAGCCCTTTTTTGCAATACATTTGCATTTTGTAGCACAATCAAAACCTGTTTTGGCCTTTTTTTGACAGTAGCTGCATGGACTCTGTGCTTTCCATTTTGGGCATGCAACATATGGTATGTGCTTGTCTGAGGGTTTATGGGATAATCATATTAAGTGGAATAGATACAGTGACAGGAAACATAGTGTGTAATCCATCCACCTCACTGCACCACCTTTCCGTTAAACCACCATGGGGTCCACAGCCTTCAGGCGGTCTGCACCCAAACTCTGTAACTCCCTCCGACCGGACATCCGGAATACTGACTCTCTCTCCAATTTCAAATCACGTCTCAAAGCGTATCTCTTGAACGGCGACTTTGAGAGCCTTGAAAGGTGCCTTCTTTAAATAAAATCAATTATTATTAATGTGTGTCTGTATTACATTTGTATTTTTTAATTGAAGGTTCTATTGAGGTTTTTTCAAATAAAGATTATAATGTTCTTAATGTGAATAAAATGATTAATGGGATTAAATGAGTATGTTTTTGTACATTCAATCAACTTTCCTTATATAAATAAATAAGGAAATATATAAATAATAATACTTAAAAAATGTGAACACAAAAAAGTATTTGTGATTTCCTGAAAATATATTTTTCAATTATTTTGACTTATTAGTAGAGCCTCAACCACAGAAATACTCCAATGCAGTCACCAATGGAAACCTTTGCAAATATTAAAAAAACAAACAAATAATATGAAATAAATCCTTATGTTTACCGCAACTATATATATAAATACCAGCATGAGGTTGAAAATAAAAAGGATGCAGAATATGAATAATAAATGCAGCTTCAGACAGAGAGAAAATGTATCCGATCCTGTCACAAAATTAGAAAAGAGTCAAATTTGTATCAGGTGCATCTACAGGAAACACACACAAATCCTCTAAGTAAAAAGCTCCATCCCCTCCACACTGTTTGGTGCACAGCTGAGAAAACACACACACGTACACACACAGTCAGCAAACAGCGCTGGCTGCTGCTGCCTCTGTTCTCACTGTCTGCCTGAGCTTATAAGACGGGGCTGTGGGGAGCCGCGTAGAGTTGAGATGATCTTCGCTGCTGTGCTGTTTGTACTCTGTCTACACCTACTGCACCGCCTGCAGCAGCGAGCAAAGACCCATCTCACAGCTCAATATGCTCCCAAATATCAGACCAGCAAACCCATCCAGCTGAAAAACAAGCAAACAACTCCTGCTCAAGAGGAATCAGAAGTATCTACAGTTTCTTACCAGGGCTGTATAACAATTACCATGGCTTTACTACACGTACATACTGTCAACAACAACAAGAAAGGAACAAAAAAGCTATTATTAAGCAATTAGCTGAAGCTGGCTAGTTATTATCGAGCATCCGCACCCTACTCCTTTGTGTTTTTCATTTCTTTAAATCAGGGAGCAATTCTTCCTCCTTTGGCAGATTAAGTGCGGGCGAGGTAAAAGCAGAAGCAGAGCGAGGGAGAGTAAACAAAAAAAAAAACAATTTTGGACCACTGGGAATAAGAATAGCGGCAGCAGCCTTACATGCTCTAAATACACTCAATAAAATCTCAGAAAAACAGCTCTTGAATTTCCTCTCACTGTCCATCTGCTGCTACCACCTTACTTTAGCCACTGGCAATCTTATAAACGTACTTCCTGTTGACCTCACATGCTTTATCGTTCACTCCTCTCATCTTACTCACTCGGATTTTCTCTGCTCTTCTCTTCATCGCTCGCTAATCTCAATCACTGGCTCGCCTGTTGCCTTGAGTCTATTAGCAACCTTCATTCCTCCCTCCATTTGTCTTCCTCTATCTCTTCCTCATCTCGCTGTCATAGGGTTTTGTAGCACTTCTAATGTTGCATTATATCTCTTCCCCCTCCTCCCCTCTCCTCTCCCATCTGTGTTATAAATAGAGGTTGGATTAGGCTGACTTTTTGTTTTGCTCACTATTAGGGAGTGGATCAATTCTACAAATTGAGTGGATGGGGAAGGGAATACACACACAGACACACAGCAAGGCACACAGCCCCTGTCGTCCAAAATGCCACAGTGACAAAGACGATACAAACACAGGCATTGTCCTTGTTTTCCCACTGCTGCCTCTCTCTATTTCCCTAATAACAGTCTTCTTCTATTCCATTGTGGACGTCTCTTTCTTTCAGCCGTAAGCCTTTTGAACTCCAGTTGACCCCCTTTCCTCTTCCTTCCTTCCTTCTTTATGATTTCTTTTTCTGATGAAAAAACGACATATTTGTGTGCCAGCTTCTGACTGCAGGACTCTTAACAATAACTAATGGTGTTGTTTGAAGTAGGAGGCAAACAAAAAACATATTTCACCACACAATTGCTCATAAAAAATTCAATCCGGTAATCAGAAACCGATCACACCACGCAGGGACACCAGCCCTCACACAGCATATTAAAGGGGTCCTATTATGCTTTTGGGGTTTTCACTTTCCTGTAGTGTGTTATATAGGTTTTAGTGCATGTAAATGGTCTGCAAAGGCTAAAATCCCTGTGTGACCTCCAAAAGGAATTACTCTCCCCCCTCCTTTGTTTACTCTGATCCACAGTGACATCACTACGTAACACTCAAGCTTCTATTGAGTAGCACTACGACACATAGTACTTGACAAATCGTAACAGAGCCAGCCAGCTAACCAATCATAGCAGACTGGGCTCTGGTTTCAGACAGAGGAGGAAAAGAGGTGCTGCAGCACAGGCAGTATGAGAAAAATAAAGAGCTTTATGAACATTAAAGCATGGAGACAGTCCCAGGAGAGGAACAAAATACTAATATGAACTGGAAAATGTGAATAAAATGGCCTTCTTAAAAGAAATCTGTGCATTGGTTCACCATTTTACATCTCTATTGTCACATGTGTGATGAAAGTAGCGTCTAATGGCATTAAAAATAGATATAAATGTTCCTTATTATTCCTCACTACCTTAATTATCCGTACTGGCACAGATCACAACCAAAGAGAGACCATCACACTACTGTTGTGCAATTATGCATTATTACTTATTCATGCTTAAAACACTCTGACTTTATTCCTTCAAAACTATTGTATATCCTGCTTTCTTTGACATTTCCCCTGTCACAAATATATAAAAGACAAAACAGTATGGATAGCAACAAAATGAATTACATATGGTGAAAACAGGAAGTAATATCACTGAATTGGTTTAATAAAATAATATAGGCTTACTGGCTGGCAACAAAGGTAGGCAGTCGGGCAGGTACAAGTCCGGATAAAGGGGCTGAGTATGAGACGCTTCAAAGCCAAAAACAAAGAACCATGAGGGTCTGGCAGGGAATGAAGGGGCCAAAGAGAGGCTGATGAGAGAATGAAATGCAGGTTGGGGTGAGGTCAGGTAACTGCAGAGCTGATGAGGAGTGGGAACAGGTGTGTGGATAAGCGGGGCAGTCATGTGATGAGGGCCTGGAGAATTGGGAGTGTGGCTCCAACAAAGGGACGGCCAAAGGATTACATCAAGAATACAACTAAAAGAAATTAAGGCTTGGAGTTAAGATATATTTGTGTGGAAACAATCATAATCTGGCCCTGGGTTTAACACTCTTGTGTAAAATGACTTGTACCCCCATAAAAAAGTAGCAGTATTGATTTTTTTATATTGCATATGCTGCAGGTTATTACTCTGAGGAAGTGCGGGGAATGTCAATGAGAGGCTCTGAAGCCATCCTTTGTGGCACATCAGTTTTCCTTCCTCTTCTATTTTCTGGTGGATGTCTATGCATATAATTAAGGCCGCTCGTCCTCCTCTCCCTCCTCGTCTGTCCTCATGCAACCTCCCATTATCCCCAATCCGCCTCCCTCCCTCCTTCCTTCCTTCCCTCTCGGCCCTTGTTGCTTCCCTCCCTCCTCGAACGATGTGTCCGCATGGGGCTGTCACAGGGTGTCTGGGATCTAATTGGGACTCGATGAGTGTGTGTGTTGCTGTGAGGCATCGTTGACACATGCTTGGATCCAGGGGCTGGACTCCCGGCACCCCCCCCCCTATAGAGAGTGGGTCTCTACATAATGTACAAACACAGTCATATTACAGCCACACATTTCAACACGCTTACAGTACAGTACAGAGTCTGGTATACACAGGAGAATAGATGCATATTTGCTGTATTTTGTTGCTGTTTGTGTGGCAATTAGCCAAGTATATTTACTCAAGGATCGTATTTGAGTACTTCTTTGACATTTATCTACTTGAGTATTTCCCTTTTCTGCTATGTTGTACTTTTTGCTACATTTCAGAGGCAAATATCGTACTTTTAACTCAACTGCATATACTCTTACACGCTCAGCTACTATGTACATATAAAAAACACATATGCTGATACGGTATAATGCAGTACTTTACAAATAATCTACACAGTATTTCACATCTAAATTCGGTCCACATCGAAAAACTACAACTTTAAAATGCTCTTACATGAACACAAACTGGATAATATTATATCCAGAATAATATGGTACTGTGAAAAGCTCCATTCTGCATAACAAATATTTCTACTTTTTGTACTTAATAATGTCTTGATGCTAATACTTTTTAAATCAGGACTTGTACTTTTTATGGAGTAGTACGAGTCCGTAGTATTTTTACTTTTACTTAAAGCAGGGGTCTCAAGCTCGGCCCTCGAGACGATAGTTTGCGGCCCCCACCTCAATATGAAAGTTTAATGTTAGTGCGGCCCGCGAGTTTGATACGAATGGCACTTTTCAGTGTTGTGTGCAGAGCTGAACGAACCTACCAATCACGGTGGGGTATATTGCTCTCGGCGGCGGGACATCGGCTGCGGGCTCAGAAGCGGAGGCGGCCGCGGAAATTGCTGCTCAGCGGGACAGGAAAAGAAGCGGAAAAGACGGATCGGCTAAACACTGAAACTTCAACGCGACAGTGACACCAAGTGGAAATATATATTACACAGCCCCAAACATGTCTTTTTCAAAGCCTGCAGTGAAGAGAAAGGTTGGTGATGAGCACAGACAATTTCAGGAAAAGTGGGAAGTGCAATATTTCTTTGTTGAACACAGGGGCATCCCGACGTGTCTTATTTGCACAGAGAAAGTTGCAGTGCACAAAGAATACAATTTGAAACGTCATTACACAACTAGACATGCTGAGGAGTATGCAAAATACCAGGGAGATGAGAGAGCCAACCGGGTTGCTAATCTTAAAACATATCTACTGAGGCAACAAGATTTCTTTAAGAAAGCAACCAAAGAGAATGATGCAGCAGTCGAAGCTAGCTACGTGGTTAGTGAGATGATTGCTAAAGCAGGAAAGCCATTCACAGAAGGTGAATTTGTCAAAAAGTGCATATTACAGGCTGCAAGTATTGTCTGTCCAGAAAATAAAGGTCAGTTTAGCAACATCAGCCTTTCTGCCAACACCGTGGCAGAGCGCATTTCTGACCTGTCAAGTGACATTTATGATCAACTGTGTGAGAAAGCAAAATGTTTCAGTGTATACTCAGTCGCTCTTGATGAGACCACAGACATCACCGACACTGCCCAGCTCGCAATCTATGTCCGTGGTGTTGATGACAGTTTTGAAGTCATAGAGGAGTTGCTCACAGTGATTCCAATGCATGGCCAGACCACCGCTCAGGAGATATTTCACCAGCTGTGTGATGCCATTGAGAATGCCGGTTTGCCATGGAAGAGGTTTGTTGGAATAACAACCGATGGAGGGCCATCAATGACAGGGAGGAAAAATGGACTGGTGGCACTTGTTAAAAAAAAACTGGAAGAGGAAGGTGTGGAGGAGGCCATTGCTCTGCACTGCATTATCCATCAGCAGGCTCTTTGCAGCAAATGCCTGAAGTTTGACAATGTGATGTCTTTCGTTGTGAAATGCATCAACCAGATCAGATCCAGGGGCTTAAAGCACAGAAGGTTCCGTTCTTTTTTAGAGGAAATGGAGTCAGAATATGGGGATGTGCTCTACTTCACCGAGGTACGTTGGCTCAGCAGGGGAAACATGTTGAAGAGATTTTTTGAGTTGAGAGCGGAAGTGAAAGCCTTCATGGAGAAAGATGGGGTTGCTGTTACTGTGCTAAGTGATCCCAAATGGCTCATGGACTTAGCTTTTTGTGTTGATATCACACATGAGCTTAATGTACTGAACAAGAAGTTACAAGGCCAGGGGCAACTTGTTAGTGCTGCCTATGACAACGTGAGAGCATTCTCTACAAAACTTATGTTATGGAAAGCCCAGCTTTCTCAGACAAACCTTTGCCATTTTTCCAGCATGCAAGGCACTCATGGATGCAGGCACACCATTCAGTGGTGAGGAGTATGTGGATGTCATTTTGAAGCTACAGGAGGAATTTGATCACAGATTTGCAGACTTCAAGACGCACAGAGCCACATTTCAAATTTTTGCGGACCCCTTCTCCTTTGATGTGCAAGATGCCCCTCCTGTGCTTCAAATGGAGCTCATTGACCTTCAGTGCAACTCTGAACTCAAAGCCAAGTTCAGGGAGGTGAGTGGAAAAGCAGACAAGCTCGGGCAATTTTTGAGAGAATTGCCCCCCAGCTTCCGTGAGCTTTCATGAATGTTCAAGCGGACTGTGGCAGCCGGGTGTGGTTAGAGCGCCGGCTGCTGGGGTGAGGGGAGTGGCTCGGCCGGAGACCAGACAGCTGATCGGAATCAGGTAATCAGGCGTTTAATATAAGGCATGTTGGTAACCTGGTTCTGGTCTGTCTTGCAGTAGGCGGGGTCCTGGGAAGACGACACACCCCGTCCTGGCCTTCCCCGCTCGGAAAGTACCGCGGAGCTGCCTGTTGTGGGCACAATTCTCAACCAATAAACGCTGTTGTTTTGCCCAACGCCGAACGCTTCCGTCTCTTACCTGTTACCTGAGCCATCCCGCTCACACGGACCATGTGTCTTTTTGGGAGCACATACTTGTGCGAAAAGCTCTTCTCTACATTGAACTTCAATAAGTCCAAGTACAGGTCCAGACTTACTGATGAGCATCTTCAAGCCCTACTGAGGGTCTCAACTGCTTCATCCCTGCTTAAGCCAAATGTGGCTCGGCTATGCGAGAGGAAGCGCTGCCAGATCTCTAAGCAGCAAGAAGTAGGCAGAAGAAGCCCTGTTCAGAACAGTTTATGTTCAATGTTCCATTCATGTTCAGAAAGTTAAATGTTAAAGAACTGTTAATACAGATACTTGAATCTGAATAATAATAATTACATTTCTCTAGTCAGCAACTATATGTGGTTTCTTCAGTCTTCTATATCTGCTGTTTATTATTATTATTATTATTACGGATTGATTTGTTTTTTTCTTATGAATTTGTTAATTTATTTTCACTTATTTTGTGTTAAAAAAAATAAAGACATTTGATAACATTGGAATGTTTTGTAGTACTTTTCTGTGGGAAACCTGATGTGGCCCAGCCTCACCCCGACTCTACCTCTCACGGCCCCCGGGTAAATTGAGTTTGAGACCCCTGACTTAAAGGATCTGAGATCTTCTTCCAACACTGGATATGTGTTAATTGCTTAAATGGATTAAAAGTGTTTCCTGACATAACTACATCATACATTCGATTTGTAATAAGTCTAAATTCCTGATTTGTCAGGTCTATCCACAAGACAAGAAAATAACATCTAAAATATTTTTTGCCAGAATTTAGTTTGAATCAGGGCGATGCTAGCAATGTAGCTGCTCTGAGTTAGCTCCACGTTAGCCACAAGTGAACACAGTAATAGTGATGTCCGGTGTTTAGCGATAGTTGTGGTGTTAAGCTATTGCCATTCTTGGGACATTTTTATTTAGTCATTTCATTACTGGCTTTTATAGGTATTTTGTCGACTTTCATAGTGTGGTCTAAACACCGTAGTGAAATTCTGACATTCTGGTGAAGGGAAAACTTAACAGTTTGGAACATTTTTAATTGAGTGCGGCAAAGTAATGGAGAACATTAACGGCCCGTCCACACGGTGCCGTTGCGTTGACGTTTGACGCACCTTCCCGTTCACTTTGAATGGGGTGACGTCAAGCGTTGCCGAACTGTATTGTGGTTCCGTTGCTTCGCTTTGGCTGCGTTGCTCGCGGGGAAAGTTGAGAAACGTTCAACTTTTCAAGCGTGGACGGAAGCGCCAGCCAATCAAATCCCACGTATGCAAATGCCAGTACAATATCTAGCCAATCAAACCGCGTGTATGTGTATCCGGGGCAGGATATTAATCTGATTGGTTGTTGGTCGCGTTAACACCAAGCGCCAGACATTCCCACTGGCAAGCGTCAACGCAACGGAACCATGCACGCTGCGTTACTCGAGTACTGTATTTAAGTATAGAATTTAACTACTGGTACTTTACTTAGAATGTTCTCATTGTGCTACTTAAATGTATCACTTCACTATGTTTTGTAGGCAAATGTTGTACTTTTGAATTCATTACACTTATTTTAGGTATTAAGTCTCCAGTTACTTTGCAGATTTAGGTTATTAATACTAAATGTAAATCAATAAACTCATTATTTAATATTATCACAGATAAGCTACCCAGTAGCTATATAAACTCAGTTCAATAAAACCCACTTTTACCAATAGCAGCACTGAAGTGATTACCACAATAACGCATCAATGACTATAGTACAATCATTTAAAATATTAAGTGCTCATTTGTGCCATTCTGCATTATGGGTACTTTTACTTTTGGTACTAAAAGTCTATTTTAATGCTTATCTTTCATTTAATTGCAATTTTGAGAGCAGGACTTACTTTACTGAATTTTGACACTGAAGTATTGCTACTTTTACTTGAGTAAATAATCAGAGTACTTCTTCCTCCTCTGTTTGAATTCAAGATGTGACTCAAATATGTTTTCTAGCTCAGAATAGATTAATACAAAGTACCTTCTTCACATTGGTATGATTGAATATTGATTTTTTTCCCAGGCCCGTATGATAAGATGTCTCTTTAAGGGTCTGAGAAACAGTTGCTAGACACAGGTGAGTTATATAATGTAGTATACACCGAACTGTTGTGAGTATGTGATTATTTTTCTATTTGTGAGTGTATGAGTTCCAGCAGGAGCTCACCTGAAAATAAAATCAGGTGTAGAGAGTCTCCGCTGTCGTATCCATTCAGACACCAGTGTTCCCATTAGGCGCTGCTGTCAGCTCTGCCTCTACCAACTCGATCTCATACATAACAATAGCTCCGTAATTGGAACGCTACTCTGACAGTAACAGTACAACTCAGATGAGAAAGAGACAAAACAACCTCTAAAAAAACCCGAGGCTACTAGTCAAAGTGGGCTGAACATGTTACAGCAGAACTCCATGTGTGTGCAGAGGATTGGTCCTTCCTACTGTGGTGTTTTTCCGCAGTACGTGAGCGTGCTGTTCCTCAGCAGGCGTTGCCCGGAGCTTGAGCTTTTCGTGGCACAGCGGGGTGTGTGTGTGCCGTCGTTCATCCGTAATCGAACATTTTCACATGCATGGAGACCGTCCTGTTTGTGCTGCACCGCGCACCCGGGGGGGGGGGGTATGGATTATCAGCAGCCACTTATCTCGTCTTGTCTGTCCTGACAGTTAATCTGATGGCGGAGTGGCAAATTCTGCTGTCAGACCTCCAGCTCCGATTGGGTTAGGCAACTCAAATTCAACACATCCTTATTTTCCCCTGTTTCCATGCTGCTAAAACAAAAATGCTCGCTGGTAGACATCATGTTGCAAAAAGAATGGGGGAAGTGTTCTACCTTTTGGCTTCCCTTCCACATACTAGTACGTAACATACGTACAAATACGTTATTTATTTGTAAGAAAACATCCCTATAGACACATATTTTCCTAGCATTTTCAATATATTTTTGTTGTTTTTTACATTAATGAAAGCAGGTTAAGTAAGGATTCATGCAGTGTATACATACAATTAAAAGAAGCTACTAGTGGATTGGTCGATACCCCCTATTTGTGTAACTGCATAATGACTATTTATTGCTTTATTTACTTTGATTAAGTTAACTGCCACTTACTGTTTGATTTACATATTCAAGAATTCAGCAAATAATTAATGCTGTCTTTTCAAAGGTACCTTTAAATAATTACTTACTTAAATTCAAATAATTTAAAAGGACTATATGTAATATTCATGAGTTTGAAACCATTGACAAGTCTGTGGTTTGGATTAAATACTATAAAGTGCCAGGGTTGACCTTTTGAAACAGATCACAATCTTCCTCTAACCTAATTCTGTGTCAAAACACAACCATTATAAAACTTGGACGGATACTATATTCAAAGAGTAGGAAAACATATATATGACTATTGGGCGCTGCATGATAGCTGCCCACTGCTCCTAGTACTAGGATGGGTTAAATGCAGAGGACTAATTTCACTGTGTGTACTCTGCTGTGTGCATGTATGTGACAATAAAGAGGGTTTCATCCTCCGATTCTTCTATGTTACTTACTTGGAGAAAGAGTTTGCAAATGTATAATGTATAAGTTTTATTCACACTGTAATTTGTTTTTGTGGGATAAAGGACAGATTTACCTGTTAACACTTTTTAAAAATAAAACCTTTACATTTATTTATCCCATATTTAAGCTAAGGCACCAAAGTAGGTAGAACAACACAGTGCTTAGGGTACTGTTTATCCATTTCACTTTATAACATGTTTTAATACTCTATCATAAGCATTACGCAGCTTAATTGTATATTAGCTTTCAAATCATGCTTCACCCTTACTTTCCTATACTCCTGCATTACTATTTTATGTTGCTGATCTTCCTTGTGGGAGGACTTTTCTGCAACAGAATTTTATATTTTCCAAACTTAATTTGTTTTAGTGAACACTTTGAAAGTTCATTGATTTGGAATAAATAAACCCATAACAGCTCGTGGCTAAAATCAAAGCCAGCGTTGGGTATTCACGGAGTTCCAGGAGTGGAAGCGGAGCCGAGCCAACCTTCGCTGTTGCTTCCTTTCAGTCCCTTATAGCCGTTACACATGGAAATAAACCCAGCCAAGTGAAAAACACAGAAACTGTGTTGAGCTTTTTTCCCAAGCGCTAAGCTAGCTGACAGGCGACGCGGCGCCAACTACTTCTCTTTCCTCGTCTCTTTCTTACTTTCTTCCTGGCCCCTCGTCCCGCTCCGTCTCCCGGTACCTTCCAAACCTTTTCATCTCCATCCTTCCCTCAGCCTGCCTCATCTCCCTCCTCCTCCACACTTTCTTTGTCTTGTCAAAGGGGGTTTTCAAGCTCAATAAAATACTATCTGTCAGGAGCGATGGAGTAGGTGTATTCGACATAATATTGACACAACCTTGACACGACGTGGGCCGAGAATCGAGGTAATGGGGAGGATGGGAGCTAAGGCAGGAAGATAACCGACAGGCCCGGCGAGGGAGGAGAGATGGAAGGAGATGGAGTCTCTGTAGTAACGTTAAAACAAAGTTGGTTTGACAGATCTTTTCCTGTAGAAGATTACATTGTACTATTTTGGTCATAAAACTTGTTTCTTTTGCATTTTCAAATAGTGAGATGTTCAGTCTTTTTCCTCTCCCTTCTCTTTAGCTGTTTTTATTAGTGTTGTAGTACTTGAGACCGGACTTTTTAAAGGTTTGGATGGTCGGAATTGACTGCATTTGTACTCGGTTTCTGAAATATAGGACTGTTTTTATGTTAAGACCGGTCAAGAATCACTTTTTGAATAAATATGATGAAGTTGAATTTATTTCTTGCTGTTTGTAAGTTGCTTTTTTAAATCCTGATGTGGATCTTTCAATTCAAATTGACTATGGTATCTTCCACATTGTATTGTAAGTTGGATTCACACTAGTCTGGTTCCAGTCTTGACTCAATCTCGCCCTGCCTCGGTCTTGGTTTTGACTTTGTCTCGACCTCTTAAAGTCTTGGTCTTGTCTTGCTCTTGATACACTCCGGTCTTAGTCATGACTCTCGGTTAAGGTGGTCTTGACTACAACAATAGTTTTTATTTCCATTCCGCTTTTAGTACTTTAATATGATACTCAATCATGTCCCTGTGCCACTTATAGTAATTTGTACTCAGCACATAAGGACGCAAAAATGGCGTAGTAAATAAAATAATGGATGGCATTGGCACATTTCTCACTGCTGATTGCTCATGTCCTGTGTGTCCATTTTTATTCATATTTAGTACTTGTATTGAATATTAGGCCGTGCCCATGGTGAAGATTTAGCCGGAGAGCATCTCCCTGAATGCTCCTAATTAAACGGAAAAAGAGGAAACATGCCAAGTCTCCAGCCTGGCATGGTTTTTTTTTTCCAAAACGAGGGAGTGTGGGAGAGGATGTGTTTTAGAATTAATGTGTGTATCTGAGGGCATGCACAGAGGAGCCGATACGCAGTGATGCTGCGTTGCCCACAGGCCAGCGTCTGTTAACAGAGTTATAACCACAGTGGAAGCAGCGGATAATATAGAAAGACAGGGTGGAGGAGAGGAGAGGCAAAAAAAAGAGGAGGAAATTGAGAAAAATACATTGGTGCAGACAAAAACAGAGCAGAGACTTATTATTTCTCGTCAAGCCGTCCGGGGGAAAGCATTGGATGTCTCATAATGTTTGCTGAAGTGTCTCTGTGAAAAAGCCACTCTGACGTCTTTCATCTAGCTCGCCATCAACAAAAACAAAGCATCGACTTGCTCTGGTGCCGCCATCGCTCTCACTAATGCCCCCTTCATGTCTCTGTGTCCATTTTTCTTCCCTCAGATTTCAATCACGAGCAGTCAAAACTCCTTTTCTTGGTAATTCTGTAGCCACTGTCAGCCATATTCCACTAAGAGACACTTATTCAAAGCTGATTCAGTAAACTGTACCCGCTCACCCAGCAGGGGGTGAACCAGCTTTTGGCAGAGCCGGTGTTACAGGCAGTTAATCAACAGCCGCTTTGATACAGAGCCATTGTTTCTCTCCGAGCGGTCAGCAGGGACAGTAACTTTTATAGATAACGTTTAACAAGTCTCCGGTGCTTGGTCAGTATAAATTTAAAGACCCTGCGTGCCGTTTAGTCACGCATTTGGTTTCAGAGTTAGGGCTTATGCTGTTTATAATATCCTGGATGAGATAAAGACAATAATTAATGCTGACGTTGCTATATGGAGCTGTAGACACTGAATCCTGCTCATTGTTGTTTTATTAATCCATGGTAATTTGAGTTGTAGTAACATTAACCAGCAGGAAATGGGTTTTTTATTTCTTCATATATGCTGTTATATAATATAAGGTTGAATTGGTGTGTGTGTGTGTGTGTGTGTGTGTGTGTGTGTGTGTGTGTGTGTGTGTGTGTGTGTGTGTGTGTGTGTGTGTGTGTGTGTGTGTGTGTGTGTAGATGTATTTCTTTTCCTTTTATATTGCAGAGTTGTGTAACATTAATGCTGAGGGCCTCTGTGTCCAATGCCGAACACATTCTCCTTTTATATTTTAGTTTCACAGACTGCATTATGCTGCACTGACCTTATTTGACCGAAAATACCATGCCTTGAAACACCCTAATGTAATTATTATTACACTTTGTGTAGCTAAAAGTAGTTATGATGTACTAATAGAATATAAATGTGCAACCTGCAATCGACTTTTACCGCAAAGTATTTTTAAAGACCAAACGTGCATAACTACGCCATAAACAGAGATTACACAAATAAAGAGTATTTAATTCCTAGCAATATCATACTTAATATAAATAAATACAGCAGGTCTTAGATAATTATGTAACTTGTGCTCTGTAAAAAGTGTTGCCGTGAAGTTTAACACCGAGCTAGCTTGTGGTCTTTAGCGTAGCATTTAGCAGCTAAAAAAAATATTTTTTTTGTTGACGACCAGTATTGAAAGTATAAATGTTCAACTTGGATACGATTCCAATGTAATATTCACGATGATTAGTGTCAAACTGTGAATTAAGTTGTGTTCATCTGTGAAATAATGTGTGTGAGCAGCTTGTTCTGCTGCCCCCTAGTGGCCAACAAATCAATTAAAGCAGCTTTAAGGGCATCAGAACAGTTTATTTATATGTTGTTGTTTTCTCATCTTAACCTATTAATTCAAATGACTGCCAATCAATCTGAGACAGATACCGGGTTATAATCTCTTGTTTAACCCCTTTTTAATTGCATCCCTATTGGGATCTAGCACAACCTGATTTAAAAAAAACAATAACAACCTTTTACCTTAGTGCATCATCCTAGGAAATCACAATATACATTTCCTCTACAAGTTTGATTTATGTTATTGCAGAACAAATGGGATTGTGTTGTGCATAGGAAGTTACAAGTAAGCGTGAAATTCATTACATATTATTACATTTCTCTCTGAAGAAAGTGCGAGGAGCTGCTGGCAATATTACAGCCTGTTCACATGAAAGGCAGTATCCTAGAGCCTTAAGTATTTGTATTAAAGAAACAGAAGGAGGGTTTGATCAATGAACCCATACCCTACCAATTCAGCTCACGTGCTTGTTATAAAAATAGAAAATCTGCAGTCTACCTTATTATGAGAGCTGATTAATTGAGTGTAAATTGAAACCTTTCACTGCTGTTTGATTAATGATGTCCAATACTGTACTGTAATTAAATAGCCACTTGGATGGTTCATATTCTTATCATCACTGGTCATGGAGAAAATTGACTGTGTTATTGGGAAAAAGCCAAGGCCTGTTCGATATAATTCCCATGCTTGATGTTTCAAAGAGAGTGATGGCATTTTTTCTAAAGGATTTCAATCAGGATAATGAAAGAAATCCTCTTTACTATATACACACATTAATTCATTGTGTTTTATAGTATAACAGAGTATTTTGTTTTAGTCTCTTTTTCCCTGTTTTTTTGTTTATTTTCATCTAGGATGTTCTACTTTATTTGTAATTTGAATAAATAAGTTCCTTGCAGCAGAATCTAATAAAGTACTGCATAATGTTTGCCTCGGAAATAACGTTATATAAAATCATGTAACACTCCGCTCTCATCTCTTCCTCTTTATAGAATAAAAACAATTACATAGAAAGTTGAGGAGATTGAATCCCGCCGCGGTGCTCTATGCAAACCAATAATATCTATGTCATTTTGTACTATTTGATTGTTTTCCAACTATTTATTTTTTGCAAATCCCCAGCACTGTTTCTTTTCTCCTCTACGGTGGCCAACGCGCTTCATCATCCCAAAACATTTCCATTTATAGAAACGTGCATCAGCTTCAGAAACGATGCAAATAAGAAAACACAAGTGTGACAAAACACATGCAAATGAAGAAACCTGTTCACCAACTTCGCCACACGTGTGCAGCATTTAGAAAACATTCACCAACAACACAAAAAAAGAGTTTACTAGAAGCGCTGCATAAACAAAACCTTCACACAGCTCAAAACACAACGGAAACAGGGACACTTAAAAACGATGCACACAGCTGGGACCAGAACGCTGGTTGACAATTCCGGATTATAAAGTTGGCCAACTGTCAACGTCAGCACTTTTAGCCTCTTTCATAATTGTACGTCTTATATTTGAAATGACTTGGTTAGATATCGTAGTAGTCATGTGATCTCATTGTTAAAAAAATCCAGTAATACTTTTAGGTACGTTTCCAGTGACAGTTCATCAACTTTATAATCTGAGAACATCAACCAGCACTCTGGTTCCAGCTGGGCGCATCACTTTCTGATGACCCCATTGTCATTCTGTTTTGAGCTTCTTGCAGCGACCTTTTTTTCCAGCGCTTTTAACAAACACTGCGCATGTTTCGTGAATGTTTTCTAAATGTTGCACACGTGTTCGTCGAGTTGGTAAAGAAGTTTCTTCATTTGCATGTCAACAGTCCAACGCTTGTCAATTTCTGACGCATAGAGCTTTCAACTGATTGCAATGTTTTCCCATCAGTGGAGATGTTGGACGCGCAGGGGGGCGCTCCAGCAGTCCATTACCGCGGCAGTTAAAGGCCCGAAGATAACTTACTTCAGGGTGTAAAATTCCCTGTTATCCAATAGGAAGGGATGCTAACAGCGCCTTTCACTGCTGTGGTAAAACATTGCAATCATTTGAAAGGTCTATGGGTCAGTTTGAGACTTGGTGCGTCAGAAAATTGACGCCAAAGGACCTGCCCAAGCATCACTTTTTGACGGGCAGGGAGTGTGAGTGTGTTGATTTTGGTACTTTTCCTATTTTATATTGGCATCCTTTTTGAAACTGCAGTGCGTTTCTTCTAAGGGAAATGTTTGTTGCCATTGTAGCACGTTTGCACCTGTCAGCCACCATTCTCCTCTGATATAAAACAAGCAACAGTGAAGAGGTCCTCGCTGATCCCCAGACTAGAAGGTTTTATGCAATGTGAAATTGTAATACTATAAACTTTACTTCATTTGTGTTTGTCAATTAGGTTTTGATGGAACATTTCCTTTTATGGGCATGTCCATTTTCGTGTGGCCTTGTTTATTTTACTGTGTGCGTGTCAGAGAGGTGACATTGTCCCAGGCAGAAATATGTTCCAGGTCCGGGGCTCAGGTGGCTCTGGTTTGTCCCTGATCAGAGCTGACACACACACACACACGATGGAATAGTAGCACACTCTCCGTGTCTCTTTCTTGAGTTAGCTCAATCTCGCTCTGATTTGTAATCCTCTCCACACACACACATACACACACCGCCCTGTACACAGAGCGGTGCTGTAAGACCTATCAATCTTTTTGAACACTGAGCAGCATTGCGGCCCAGCATCCGTTGCTCTCTCACACCTGATGCAGAGTGCTGAATAAAGACATCTCACCGAGTGGAGGATGCTTTAATTCCTCGCTGCTCCTCTTGAGTGTACAGTGTGTGCTTTTCACTTCAATAGAACGCCGCATGAAAAGGTTCCTGCTTGGTATACTGCTTCAAAGCATGCCAAATTTGATAAAAGCTGTTGATACGCAGCTGAAAGAATGAGGACAAAATGATTTAACTGTGCTCTTATAAAATCTGACCATGTATTAGGAAAATTGTCCAGCATGTTTATTGTTGGTCAGGAAAATGTTTTTCTAAAGAAGGATTGGCCTTGTTATTATAAGACCTAACCCTTTCTGCAAGCTAGTTTTAACACTGGGATTGCAACAATTCAAACCATCACATCGTCTTTTGACAGTTAACATTGCATCGCCTCAGGGTGGGGGATTGTGCAGGTCATGCTTCGAGCAGCTTTGAATCCGAGTGCATGTATCACAGCACTGACTATGAGTATGAATCACTTCCACCAGGCTTGTAAGAGCCCAAAGGTCACCGCAAACAACTATCCATTCTGCTGGATTACTTGTTTTTTTTTACACAATGCGGCCATACACAAGCAGTTCCAGTTATGCTTTATATATAGAGTAATAATGCACCTTTATTGCACCTAAAAGGAGTTTCTTTTAGAATCAATATACTCTATACTCTTCATACACAATCTCACGTGTTATGAGCTTAACCCAATGTCGACTAGTAGAACTTTGCAGGGTTGTAGCGATATTTACATCATGCAAGTGGCAGAATTTGGATACTGGTCCTTATATGGTTTTGTACTATTTAAGGACTACAAATAATGATCTGTTTTAAGACATATTTCTGTCTTATAGGGATTTTCAACACCTTATTACAACGTAAAATGACTTGTACTTAATCTCGCTCACAAAGAAATCCCAAATCTACAAATATGCTAAAATGGTTTGATCAGAATTGTATCTGCTGGTCATAAGATGTCCCTGATTGGAAAATGTCTCCTCCTTTAGCAGATAAATGTGAAAATATAAAGTTTGAATCATTTTGAAATTCAAGCATCATAATAACAATAATCAAAATATGTTTTTTAACTTGAGATCCATGAAATCAGAAAATCAAGAATAAATTGATATTTTTTGAGGCTGATTTCTATTTTTTCTTGTGATTTCCCATGCATTTATTCAATTGGTTGAACAGTAGTTCTTAAATCCTGCTCATGATAGCAGTGCAACTAATTGGAAATAATCCGAAGTTATTATTTGACAATTATCTGCCTTTTTATAAGTTTTGGTGGAATATCTATTACTAACTTCTATGTTGGTAGGATTGTTGTCTTTGTACACTGACTGACTCCAGTTTCCCACCCCCCCTTTTACTCAGCTGCTGAGTTAGTTTAATGGGATTAGTTTAATGGGATTAGTATTTCCCAATCAGATGATGATAATCACAGGTCATGATGAGGGATGATATACATATCTTAAAAGGAAGGTGGAAAGGCATCTTGCCTGGGCTTGACTTGTTCCTGGTGTTTGCTGACTGCTTCGGCTGAAAAGTTGTGTCTGTGCCTCGCCGTTTGATCACCAAGAAAAATCCTCCTTATGTCAAACTTCCTCCGACTCCCGACTTCAAAAAACACCCCAAATCAAAGAGCATCACGGAGCGAGAAAAAGACTTGCCCCGCACAACCCTCAAAATAGCATAAAGAGAAATATGTATCAAAATATCAACTTTTTTCCTCCAACGAACAAGTCCAAAAGAACAAGAAGGGAAGAAGTAGGGGGGGGGGGGAGCAGATAACATCACCTCCACAGTGTGTGTGCTGCAGGTAGCAGATAAATTAACTGTGAATTCAGTATTGTAGCAAACCTTCCAAAGCAGGGCACAAGCGTCCTTGGATGTCCCCAATTCTCTTCCTTGATTTGATGTTATCATCGCCGACTCGGAATGAGGCTAGCCTAATATTTGTGTAGGTCCTTACTCAATAGCAATTTCATCCTTGAGCTGGGGATTGAGGCCCAATAATAATACACCTCATTGTGTAAGCTGGTCTCAATGGGTGCTTTGTTGCGCCGGGACAATGCTGTTAGTTGGCCAATGTATTTTCAAGGGCACAGTGGTGATGATGATGTCCGAGGTGGGCTCTTTTTTTTTTATGAGGATCTTTGGAAAATGCCATAGATGACTTTATAATGAAGGGTGTCTGGGTTCCATTGTTATGATCATCCGAGGTTACACAAGGCTAATGATTTTCATAGGGAAAAAGACAGGTTTTTGGTTTTTTTTACTGCAAATGGACATACACTTACACCAACACATCGGTATGCATCTCATATCCAAAAGTCCCACCTAAGAGATGTTTGACTTGTGTGTGTGTTCTCCACTCTATGTGTACACATCCCCCAAAAAGACTTCAAAACAAGAAAAAAGGAAAAACATGCAACAAAAATACCTTCGTCTCGAGGCTTGTTCATTGAAGATTCATCATGTTTTTTTGTGAGCGGACCTAGGGTTAAGAAAAAAAGGGGGGAAAAAGAGAAAAGAGAAAATTCAAAAAAGATTACTGGCAAAAACGGGAAAAAAAGAATATCAAAAAAAGAAAAGAAGAAAGAGCAAAAAGGACAAATCAGCAAGAGTTCATGGCTGCTTATTGTTTTGATTCTTTTTTTTGTTCTGTTTTTTCCTTTTAAAAAGAGTACAAAAGCAAAAACAAAAGGCATCACAGACACAGATTCATCACAAGAAAAGACACAAGATCAAAGAAAGCTGTTTTTCTTTCTCGCCCCCTGTAGAAGAAAATGGCTGCCTCTGTTTAGGTCCCTCTCCTATTTAACCTTGTTTGTTCCCTGAACCTTGTTTTTCAGTTGTGGGTGGAGGTTGTGAAAGGGGGGAGGAAAAAGGGGAATGTGGAGTACTAAGGCCTCTGTGATTTGAAGAACAGGACCCTGCCTTTTTTCC
The DNA here is from genome assembly GCF_036324505.1 of Eleginops maclovinus. NCBI lineage: Eukaryota > Metazoa > Chordata > Actinopteri > Perciformes > Eleginopidae > Eleginops > Eleginops maclovinus. The sequence goes on from NC_086362.1 coordinate 10,804,455, forward strand.
TCCCACCATATGACCAGAAAAACTTTGATTTTGAAAAATGAACAGGCAAAGAAGCGGACACCTAAAGGAAGAACGGTGGGTCCTGATGCTCAAACCCCCAAATCTTACCACAGCGAATACACAGAACACTTTAAAGGGCAGTTGCACAACAGTAATAATTTTTTACACAGAACACAGACACTTTTATTAACCCTGCAACGGTAAAAGACATGTTAAACACGACTCAAGATTAGTAGGGCACAGGTGCTTTTTCTTTTGAAGTGTGTGTTTGTGTGTGTGCATGTATGTGTGTCATTATTTAGCAGTTAAACCAGAGAGCTTTTCCCCAGGCGGGTAAATAATTACATAGCACAACAGCAGTGTGTCAATTTGAATTGACAAGTAAGCGTGACGCTAATTGCGCAGAGGAGTGCAGGTAAAGGGTGACTGTGATTTGATCCCCATCTTCCCACTGGCTGTTTTTTTTTTTGTTGGTGAATTAAAAGAGTGGAAAGGAGAGAGAGGGGAAGAAGAAGTGAAAGAGCGAGTGGGGAAATCAGGAGAAAAATATCCTGTTTTCCTCCCTCATTCATCTCTTTTCGTTTATTTGCTGACTCACGCTTACATTCAAGGAACCGGACTGTCATCACGTTTTCTGAGCCACAAACCCTCCTATTTCTTCTCATGGATTCATTATAAAGGTAATACGGAAAAAATACACAATTTGCAGATGTCACAGTAAACCCTCTTCACCTCATTCAGGAAGTACTCCAGAAATACTTGCCTTCACCGTGTTAACCCACTTTGGAACTTCATGTTTGCTACAGAATGTTATTCAGTTAAATCTGTGAAAATAAACACTTATGTTACCCGTTCTGGAACAGGCTACCGCCTGATAAGGCATAGCCAATAACATGGCTGGATTCTGGTGAATAACATCGATTTAAAACTTTGAATTGTATTTTTTTGTGCTACATCCTTGAGAGTAAAATGACACAAGAAAATGTTAGAGTGAGTCAGAGAAATACACAAAAACAATCAGGATAGAATTGAAAAAAAAAAGCTAGTAAGCGACCTTGAGGAAGGATTTGGTGTTTGCCATTAGGAATCATGAAAAGCAGGAACTTCCTTTTAGTCGATCAGTGATTTAACAATTTTCCCTTTTGACCTGCAGAACCATCCTCTTCACTTATCAGATGAAGAAGATACTTAATGGTTTTACCAAATGGGTTTAGTACAAACTGTATTATTTACAATCCAGGATGTTTAACATTCTTGTCACAAATGAAAGAGGATTTGTTAGATGGTAGGCACACGGATTAAAACTTGTGTGTTATCATGATAATTAGCATTCAACACAAAAGAATGGCTGTGGCAGATGGCTATGGGATTTGTTGTCAAACTGCTGGTGGCCCTATAGGAAAGTCATAGTCTGGGAACCATGTTTGTTGGACATTTTGAGTAAATGAGGACATTACATCAAATAAATTGTGCGGCCTGATTGTGACACTGGTGAAAAATGTGAGGAAACATCAACATCATGAATGTCTGTACCTCATTTCACAGTATCATATAGTTTATGACAAGTTTTATGGTAAACAATTTGTCTGATGACAGAGCGACATTGCAATTACCGGTGGATTAATAAACAATTAACAGGAAAATGGATTAGGATGGCATTTTGAAAGAAAACGTATACACTGAAAAGTAAAACGTACGACTTCAAGGTTGAGGTTTACAATATTTATCTAGCAGTTAAAACATAGAAGCTGAAACAACGTATATGTATTGTTAATTATGAAAGCAAACATTGAAAATATTTGTGGCTCAGATTATTGTATTTTTCATATATTTTTTCTATTTTACAGTCAGTCAATTTTCTGTCCTTGTTCATTTACCATCTTAACATAATATCAGGACCTTGTAAACAGGACACTTTATTAGCTCAAGGTCCACCTTCTAGGTCTTTCTACAGACTGTTCAATGTATAACTATAGGGACCTGTTATTGACTGAGGTCCAAACTTTGTACTTAAAAGTTTCTCAAGTTATAAAAAGGTTTAGATAGCCACCTTCCCATCAAAGAAACCAGAAATCACAACAACACTTTTTTCGGGTGGGGGGGGGGGGGCGGAATTGGGGAAAAGCAGAAATCAAGCAACCATTACGAGCCCAGCACCACGCTGAGGAAAAGAGTAAAAACTGAGCTTGATTGACGTCTTTTTTTTTCACAATGAGTGGAGAAGCCTAGTGGTGTAAATCAAGCGGAGCGAGGGAAAAATAGCTGCTTTCCTGGACATTTCCAATCAAGGGCGCCACGGAAGACAAGAGAGTGTGCAATTGACCCCCCTCCACAAACACACCCCTGTCTGTAGATGATGAAAAATAACAGCAAATACGGTTATAATACACACAGAATATACAGTTAAGTACAGGGCTTGAAAAAGAGGAACATATTGTTGTTTTTAGCACCATATTTAGACTCTATGACGCATATAGTTTCCCATATGTTGTAACCAAACATGCATAAGAGTTGCTTAAGAGTATTTTCCACCTTGGGTTGCTTACACCCTCTCTCCTCTACACACAGTCTTTTATCCCCCCACTCTCTATGCCACTTGGAAGCGGGTTATATAAGGCCTCACTTTGGCTCCACTTCTCCCAACAGCCACACACACATCCTCATCCAGTGCACATTCATGCAAAACAGCCACACAACACTGAATGAAATGCAACGGGGGCACGGGCACACACATACACAAAGGGTCAGCAGGAAGGAATAAAATGATATGGAGACTGAAGAGATCGATTCTGCTGGTATGTTGTGTGAATGCAGGTATTGAACCGTCAGCTGTGTCTGAACATCAAGGGCTTGACAGACAGGGTTTCTTTTCTTTACTGTCCTTATATGTTCTCTCATATACTGCCTATGTTCAAACAGAGGGCGTTCCAGGGCACTTACATGGTGGAGAGAGAGACTCTACTTCATTATGTTTGCTTTTGTGAACAATATGGAGCAAAAACCAACAAAAAGCATCTTTCTGAATTGCTACATTGGGCTACTAGGAGACTTTCCTTTTGGTCATCACCTGTCTTCCTCTTTTTGAAATAGGTACGTACTCTTCACTTATCTCTTTATTCTTTGAATATATTATACTTTACAGTTATATACCTAAAGATGAGCATCATTTTTAAACGACATTTAAGAACAAATCTTTTTTTAAATGGTCTTTTATTACTTTATATGTGGTTATTTGTATATTGTTTTATTTATTTAAGAGGTTTTGACAAGTATTATCTATTTTACCATTTTATTAGCAAAATTCCCTTTGAAAGTGGTGTTTGGGTCATTTAACTTTTATAATCTTATTAATAATTGCATTTATTTCTATATTATTCATATAGAAATAAAGCTTATTATTAAGATGATATTACAATTCATGAGATTTTAGTAGAATTCTATCATGGTGTAATAAAGAGAAACGTGTTTACAATAGTAATATATGTGTGTGATCTTTGATTAAGGTATTTAAACTTTTTCTTAATTAGATGTTTGATTTTTAACGTATAATAAGAATAAATCATTTTCCAGTAAGTTTTGTTCATTATTTTTATTGGCCTTATTTTTATGAATAGTTAGACAACGATGCTTTGTATTGGATGATATTCAACCACCTATTCATCCGTTAATGGCTTTTATTACAACTGTTATTTGTTTTACATGGTCACTAAATATATTGCTACATACTTCTTACCATGGTGTGCTATAGTTATTTTATTCATATTATTATTATTCATAATAATATTCATATTATTATGAATAATAATAATAATAATGTGTGCCTTCTTTTTATATAATATGTAAAACTACTGTTTTTACGTTAATCTGGCACTATCTTTGCTGCTGTGATGCCGGAAATGTACCTTACTGCAGGATAAATAAAGGATTTCGGAATCTGATTTTGATTATAATATTTGTTTCTATAAATAACTACTGTTATGTAAGGGAAGGCAGCAGAGCTCAGATTGTTCCTTCTTTATTTGTGTTCTTTTTTGCATCCATATTTTATATTTAATCTCCTTGATAATATGAAGATAATGATTTTAAACCATATCCTCCTGCCTTTTCCCGCATGCTCATATATAGCAATGTAGCATTGTACAGAAGCCAGTGTGCTATATCAGCATTTCAC